>NC_060120.1:1070042052-1070362479 GCF_021461395.2 Schistocerca americana | reverse complement strand
TACAGTAAACCTGAAGTGAAGCATCGGAATCTAAAACTGGACTCACAGGAGAGGTTGAAATCATAAGAAGCTTAGAGTGTCACTCCTCTTCTACTTAAGTCGGCATTGTGCCTTTTGTATTAAATTCGGATGCAATTTCTGTGTTTCATCGTCAATAATAAGGTCCATGGGATACAGAAAACCTGAAGTGAAGCATCGGAATCTAATACTGGACTCACAGGAGAGGTTGAAATCGTAAGAAGGTTAGAGTGTCAGTCCTCTTGTATTTAAGTCGGCATTGTGCATTTTGTATTAAATTCGGATGCAATTTCAGTGTTTCATCGTCAATAAGGAGGTCCAAGGTATACAGTAAACCTGAAGTGAAGCATCAGAATCTGAAACTGGTCTCACAGGAGAGGATCAAATCATAGAAAGTTAGAGTGTCAGTCCTCATGTACTTAAGTCTTCATTGGGCCTTTTGCATTAAATTCGGTAGCAATTTCTGTATTTCATCGTTAATATGAAGGTCCAAGGTATACAGTAAACCTGAAGTGAAGCATCAGAATCCAAAACCGGACTCACAGGAGAGGCTCATATCATAGAAAGTTAGAGTGTCAGTCCAAATGTACTTAAGTCGGCATTGTGCCTATTGTATTAAATTCGGATGCAATATCTGTGTTTCATCGTCAATAAGAAGGTCCAAGGTATACAGTAAACCTGACGTGAACCATCGGAATCTAAAACTGGACTCACAGGAGAGGTTCAATTCATAGAAAGATAGAGTGCCAGTCCTCTTCTACTTAAGTCGCCATTGTGCCTTTCGTATAAAATTCGGATGCAATTTATGTGTTTCATCGTCAATAAGAAGTTCCAAGGTATACAGTTAACTTGAAGTGAAGCATCGGAATCTAAAACTGGACTCACAGGAGAGGTTTCAATCAAAGTCTGTTAGAGTGTGTGTCCTCTTGTACTTAAGTCGGCATTGTGACTTTTGTATTTAATTCGGATGCAATTTCTGTGTTTCATCGTAAAGAAGAAGGTCCAAGGTATACAGTAAACCTGAGGTGAAGCATCGGAATCTTAATCTGGACTCACAGGAGAGATTCAAATCATAGAAAGTTAGAGTGTAATTTCTCTTCTACTTTAGTCGTCATTTTGCCTTTTGTATTAAATTCGGATGCAATTTCTGTGTTTCATCGTCAATCAGGAGGTCCAAGGTATACAGTAAACGTGAAGTGAACCATCGGAATCTAAAACTGAACTCACAGGAGAGGTTCAAATCATAGAAAGATAGAGTGTCAGTCCACTTGTACTTAAGTCGGCATTGTGCCTTGTGTATTTAATTCGGATGCAATTTCTGTGTTTCATCGTCAATAAGAAGGGCCAAGGTATACAGTAAACCTGAAGTGAAGCATCGGAATCTAAAACTGGACTCACAGGAGAGTTTTCAATCAAAGAAAGTTAGAGTGTCTGTCTCTTGTACTTAATTCGGCATTGTGACTTTTGTATTAAATACGGATGCAATTTCTGTGTTTTATCGTCAAGAAGAAGGTACAAAGTATACAGTAAACCTGAAGTGAAGCATCGGAATCTTAATCTGGACTCACAGTAGAGATTCAAATCATAGAAAGTTAGAGTGTAATTTCTCTTCTACTTTAGTCGTCATTTTGCCTTTTGTATTAAATTCGGATGCAATTTCTGTGTTTCATCGTCAATCAGAAGGTCCAAGGTATACAGTAAACCTGAAGTGAAGCATCGGAATCTAAAACTGGACTCACAGGAGAGGTTCTAATCAAGGAAAGTTAGAGTGTCAGTCCTCTTGTACTTCAGTCTGCATTGTGCCTTTTGTATTAAATTCGGATGCAATTTCTGTGTTTCATCGTCAGTAAGCAGGTCCAAGGTATACAGTAAACCTGAAATGAAGCATCGGAATCTATAACTGGACTCACAGGAGAGGTTCAAATCATAGAAATTTAGATTTTCTGTCCTCTTGTACTTAAGTCGGCATTGTGCCTTTTGTATTAAATTCGGATGCAATTTCTGTGTTTCATCGTCAATAAGATGGTCCAAGGGATACAGTAAACCTGAAGTGAAACATCGGAATCTAAAACCGGACTCACAGGACAGGTTTAAATCATAGAAAGGTAGAGTGTCGGTCCTCTTGTACTTAAGTCGGCATTGTGCCTTTTGTAATAAATTCGGATGCAATTTCTGTGATTCATCGTCAATAAGAAGGTCCAAGGTATACAGTAATCCTGAAGTGAAGCATCGGAATCTGAACCTGGACTCACAGGAGAGGTTCAAATCTTGGAAATTCAGAGCGTCAGTCCTCTTGTACTTAAGTCTGCTTTGTGCCTTTTGTATTAAATTCGGATGCAATATCTGTGTTTCATCGTCAACAAGAAGGTCCAAGGTATACAGTAAACCTGAAGTGAAGCATCGGAATCTAAAACCGGACACACAGGAGAGGTTCAAATCAAAGAGGGTGTCTGTCCTCCTATACTTAAGTCGGCATTGTGCCTTTTGTATTAAATTCGGATGCAATTTCTGCATTTCATCGTCAATAAGAAGGTCCAAAGGATGCAGTAAACCTGAAGTGAGGCATCGGATTCTAAAACTGGACTCACAAGAGAGGTTCTAATCATAGAAAGTTAGAGTGTCAGTCCTCTTGTACTTAAGTCGGCATTGTGCCTTTTGTATTAAATTCGGATGCAATTTCTGTGTCTCATCGTCAATAAGAAGGTCCAAGGGATACAGTAAACCTGAAGTGAAGCATCGGAATCTAAAACTGGACTCACAGGAGAGGTTCAAATCATAGGAAGTTAGAGTGTCAGTCCTTGTGTACTTAAGTCAGCATTGTCCTTTTGTATTAAATTCGGATGCAATTTCTGTGTTTCATCGTCAATAAGAAGGTCAAAGGGATACAGTTAATCTGAAGTGAAGCATCGGAATCTAAAACTGGACTCACAGGAGAGGTTTAAATCATAGAAAGTGAGAGTGTCAGTCCTCTTGTACTTAAGTCGGCATTGTGCATTTTGTATTAAATTCGGATGCAATATCTGTGTGTCATCGTCAATAAGAAGGTCCAAGGTATACAGTAATCCTGAAGTGAAACATCAGAATCTGAAACTGGACTCACAGGAGAGAATCAAATCATAGAAAGTTAGAGTGTCAGTCCTCTTGTACTTAAGTCTTCATTGGCCTTTTGCATTAAATTCGGTAGCAATTTCTGTATTTCATCGATAATATGAAGGTCCAAGGTATACAGTAAACCTGAAGTGAAGCATCGGAATCCAAAACCGGACTCACAGGAGAGGCTCAAATCATAGAAAGTTAGAGTGTCAGTCCAAATGTACTTAAGTCGGCATTGTGCCTTTTGTATTGAATTCGGATGCAATATCTGTGTTTCATCGTCAATAAGAAGGTCCAAGGTATACGGTAAACCTGAAGTGAACCATCGGAATCTAAAACTGGACTCACAGGAGGGGTTCAATTCATAGAAAGATAGAGTGCCAGTCCTCTTCTACTTAAGTCGCCATTGTGCCTTTTGTATTAAATTCGGATGCAATTTATGTGTTTCATCGTCAATAAGAAGGTCCAAGGTATACAGTTAACTTGAAGTGAAGCATCGGAATCTAAAACTGGACTCACAGGAGAGGTTTCAATCAAAGTCTGTTAGAGTGTGTGTCCTCTTGTACTTAAGTCGGCATTGTGACTTTTGTATTTAATTCGGATGCAATTTCTGTGTTTCATCGTCAAGAAGAAGGTCCAAGGTATACAGTAAACCTGAAGTGAAGCATCGGAATCTTAATCTGGACTCACAGCAGAGATTCAAATCATAGAAAGTTAGAGTGTAATTTCTCGTCTACTTTAGTCGTCATTTTGCCTTTTGTATTAAATTCGGATGCAATTTCTGTGTTTCATCGTCAATCAAAAGGTCCAAGGTATACAGTAAACCTGAAGTGAAGCATCGGAATCTAAAACTGGACTCACAGGAGAGGTTCTAATCAAAGAAAGTTAGTGTGTCAGACCCCTTGTACTTCAGTCTGCATTGTGCCTTTTGTATTAAATTCGGATGCAATTTCTGTGTTTCATCGTCAGTAAGCAGGTCCAAGGTATACAGTAAACCTGAAGTGAAGCATCGGAATCTAAAACTGGACTCACAGGAGAGGTTCAAATCATAGAAATTTAGAGTTATTGTCCTCTTGTACTTAAGTCGGCATTGTGCCTTTTGTATTAAATTCGGATGCAATTTCTGTGTTTCATCGTCAATAAGATGGTCCAAGGGATACAGTAAACCTGAAGTGAAACATCGGAATCTAAAACCGGACTCACAGGACAGGTTTAAATCATAGAAAGTTAGAGTGTCGGTCCTCTTGTACTTAAGTCGGCATTGTGCCTTTTGTAATAAATTCGGATGCAATTTCTGTGATTCATCGTCAATAAGAAGGTCCAAGGTATACAGTAATCCTGAAGTGAAGCATCGGAATCTGAACCTGGACTCACAGAAGAGGTTCAAATCATAGAAATTAAGATTGTCAGTCCTCTTGTACTTAAGTCTGCTTTGTGCCTTTTGTATTAAATTCGGATGCAATTTCTGTGTTTCATCGTCAACAAGAAGGTCCAAGGTATACAGTAAACCTGAAGTGAAGCATCGGAATCTAAAACCGGACACACAGGAGAGGTTCAAATCAAAGAGAGTGTCAGTCCTCCTATACTTAAGCCGGCATTGTGCCTTTTGTATTAAATTCGGATGCAATTTCTGTGTTTCATCGTCAATAAGATGGGCCAAGGTATACAGTAAACCTGAAGTGAAGCATCGGAATCTAAAACTGGACTCACAGGAGAGGTTTCAATCAAAGAAGTTAGAGTGTCAGTCCTCTTGTACTTAATTCGGCATTGTGCTTTTTGTATTAAATTCGGATGCAATTTCTGTGTTTCATCGTCAATAAGAAGGGCCAAGGTATACAGTAAACCTGAAATGAACCATCGGAATCTAAAACTGTACTCACAGGAGAGGTGTAAATCATAGAAAGATAGAGTGTAAGTCCTCTTATACTTAAGTCGGCATTGTGCCTTTTGTATTAAATTCGGATGCAATTTCTGTGTTTCATCGTCAATAAGAAGGTCCAAGGTATACAGTAAAACTGAAGTGAAGCATCGGAATCTTAATCTGGACTCACAGGAGAGGTTCAAATCATAGAAAGTTAGAGTGTCAGTCCCCTTGTACTCAAGTCGGCATTGTGCCTTTTGTATTAATTTCGGATGCAATTTCTGTGTTTCATCGTCAATAAGAATGTCCAAGGTATACAGTAAACCTGAAGTAAAGCATCGGAATCTAAAACTGGACTCACACGAGAGGTTCAAATCATAGAGAGTTAGAGTGTCAGTCCTCATGTACTTAAGTCGGCATTGTGCCCTTTGTATTAAATTCGTATGCAATTTCTGTGTCTCATCGTCAATAAGAAGGTCCAAGGGATACAGTAAACCTGAAGTGAAGCGTCGGAATCTAAAACTGGACTCACAGGAGAGGTTCAAATCATAGAAAGTTAGAGTGTCAGTGCTTGTGTACTTAAGTCAGCATTGTCCTTTTGTATTAAATTCGGATGCAATTTCTGTGTTTCATCGTCAATAAGAAGGTCAAAGGGATACAGTTAACCTGAAGTGAAGCATCGGAATCTAAAACTGGACTCACAGGAGAGGTTTAAATCATAGAGAGTGAGAGTGTCAGTCCTCTTGTACTTCAGTCGGCATTGTGCCTTTTGTATTAAATTCGGATGCAATTTCTGCGTTTGATCATCCATAAGAATGTCCAAGATATACGGTACACCTGATGTGAAGCATCGGAATCTAAAACTCAACTCACACGAGTGGTTCAAATTATGGAGGGTTATAGTGTCAGTCCTCTTGTACTTAAGACGGCATTGTGCCTTTTGTAATAAATTCGGATGCAATTTCTGTTTTTGATCATCAATAAGAAGGTCCAAGGTATACGGTAAACCTGAAGTGAAGCATCAGAAACTAAAAATCAACTCACAGGAGAGGTTCAAATAATAGAAAGTTAGAGTGTCAGTCCTCTTGTACTTAAGTCGGCATTGTGCATTTTGTATTAAATTCGGATGCAATTTCTGTGTCTCATCGTCAATAAGAAGGTCCAAGGGATACAGTAAACCTGAAGTGAAGCATCGGAATCTAAAACTGAACTCACAGGAGAGGTTCAAATAATAGAAAGTTAGAGTGACATTTCTCTTCTACTTTAGTCGTCATTGTGCCTTTTGTATTAAATTCGGATGCAATATCTGTGTTTCATCGTCAATATGAAGGTCCAAAGTATACAGTAAAACTGCAGTGAAGCTTCGGAATCTTAATCTGGACTCACAGGAGAGGTTCAAATAAAAGAAAGTTAGAGTGTCAGTCCTCTTGTACTTAATTCGGCATTGTGCACTTTGTATTAAATTCGGATGCAATTTCTGTGTCTCATTGTCAATAGGAAGGTCCAAGGGATACAGTAAACCTGAAGTGAAGCATCGGAATCTGAAACTGGACTCACAGGAGAGGTTCAAATCATAGAAAGTTAGAGTGTCTGTCCTCTTGTACTTAAGACGGCATTGTGCCTTTTGTATTAAATTCGGATGCAATTTCTGTGTTTCATCGTCATTAAGAAGGTCGAAGGTATACAGTAAATCTGATGTGAAGCATCGGAATCTAAAACTGGACTCACAGGAGAGGTTCAAATCATAGAAAGTTAGAGTGTCAGTCCTCTTGTACTTAAGTCGGCATTGTGATTTTTGTATTAAATTCGGATGCAATTTCCGTGTTGGTCATCAATAAGAAGGTCCAAGGTATAGAGTAAACCTGAAGTGAAGCATCGGAATCTGAACCTGGACTCACTGGAGAGGATCAAATCATAGAAAGTTAGAGTGTCAGTCCTCTTGTACTTAAGTCGGCATTGTACCTTTTGCAATAAATTCGGATGCAATTTCTGTGATTGATCATCAATAGGAAGGTCCAAGGTATACAGTAATCCTGAAGTGAAGCATCGGAATCTAAAACTGGACTCACAGGAGAGGTTGAAACCATAGAAGGTTAGAGTGTCACTCCTCTTCTTCTTAAGTCGGCATTGTGCCTCTAGTATTAAATTCGGATGCAATTTCTGTGTTTCATCGTCAATAAGAAGGTCCAAGGGATACAGAAAACCTGAAGTGAAGCATCGTAATCTAATACTGGACTCACAGGAGAGGTTGAAATCATAAGAAGGTTAGAGTGTCTGTCCTCTTGTACTTAAGTCGGCATTGTGCATTTTGTATTAAATTCGGATGCAATTTCAGTGTTTCATCGTCAATAAGGAGGTCCAAGGTATACAGTAAACCTGAAGTGAAGCATCAGAATCGGAAACTGGACTCACAGGAGAGGATCAAATCATAGAAAGTTAGAGTGTCAGTCCAAATGTACTTAAGTCGGCATTGTGCCTTTTGTATTAAATTCGGATGCAATTTCTGTGTTTCATCGTCAATAAGAAGGTCCAAGGTATACAGTAAACCTGAAGTGAACCATCGGAATCCAAAACCGGACTTACAGGAGAGGCTCAAATCATAGAAAGTTAGAGTGTCTGTCCTCTTGTACTTAAGTCGGCATTGTGCCTTTTGTATTAAATTCGGATGCAATTTCTGTGTTTCATCGTCAATAAGAAGGTCCAAGGTATACAGTAAACCTGAAGTGAACCATCGGAATCCAAAACCGGACTCACAGGAGAGGCTCAAATCATAGAAAGTTAGAGTGTCAGTCCAAATGTACTTAAGTCGGCATTGTGCCTTTTGTATTAAATTCGGATGCAATTTCTGTGTTTCATCGTCAATAAGAAGGTCCAAGGTATACAGTAAACCTGAAGTGAACCATCGGAATCCAAAACCGGACTTACAGGAGAGGCTCAAATCATAGAAAGTTAGAGTGTCAGTCCTCTTGTACTTAAGTCGGCATTGTGCCTTTTGTATTAAATACGAATGCAATTTCTGTGTTTTATCGTCAAGAAGAAGGTACAAAGTATACAGTAAACCTGAAGTGAAGCATCGGAATCAAAAATCTGGACTCACAGGAGAGATTCAAATCATAGAAAGTTAGAGTGTAATTTCTCTTCTACTTTAGTCGTCATTTTGCATTTTGTATTAAATTCGGATGCAATTTCTGTGTTTCATCGTCAATCAGAAGGTCCAAGGTATACAGTAAACCTGAAGTGAAGCATCGGAATCTAAAACTGGACTCACAGGAGAGGTTCTAATCAAAGGAAGTTAGAGTGTCAGACCTCTTGTACTTCATTCTGCATTGTGCCTTTTGTATCAAATTCGGATGCAATTTCTGTGTTTCATCGTCAGTAAGCAGGTCCAAGGTATACAGTAAACCTGAAGTGAAGCATCGGAATCTAAAACTGGACTCACAGGAGAGGTTCAAATCATAGAAATTTAGAGTTTCTGTCCTCTTGTACTTAAGTCGGCATTGTCCCTTTTGTATTAATTCCGGATGCAATTTCTGTGTTTCATCGTCAATAAGATGGTCCAAGGTATACAGTAAACTTGAAGTGAAACATCGGAATCTAAAACCGGACTCACAGGACAGGTTTTAATCATAGAAAGTTAGAGTGTCGGTCCTCTTGTACTTAAGTCGGCATTGTGCCTTTTGTAATAAATTCGGATGCAATTTCTGTGATTCATCGTCAATAAGAAGGTCCAAGGTATACAGTAATCCTGAAGTGAAGCATCGGAATCTGAACCTGGACTCACAGGAGAGGTTCAAATCATAGAAATTCAGAGTGTCAGTCCTCATGTACTTAAGTCTGCTTTGTGCCTTTTGTATTAAATTCGGATGCATTTTCTGTGTTTCATCGTCAACAAGAAGGTCCAAATTATACAGTAAACCTGAAGTGAAGCATCGGAATCTAAAACCGGACACACAGGAGAGGTTCAAATCAAAGAGAGTGTCAGTCCTCCTATACTTAAGTCGGCATTGTGCCTTTTGTATTAAATTCGGATGCAATTTCTGTGTTTCATCGTCAATAAGAGGGGCCAAGGTATACAGTAAAGCTGAAGTGAAGCATCGGAATCTAAAACTGGACTCACTGGAGAGGTTTCAATCAAAGAAGTTAGAGTGTCAGTCCTCTTGTACTTAATTCGGCATTGTGCTTTTTGTATTAAATTCGGATGCAATTTCTGTGTTTCATTGTCAATAAGAAGGTCCAAGGTATACAGTAAACCTGAAATGAACCATCGGAATCTAAAACTGGACTCACAGGAGAGGTGTAAATCATAGAAAGGTAGAGTGTAAGTCCTCTTATACTTAAGTCGGCATTGTGCCTTTTGTATTAAATTCGGATGCAATTTCTGTGTTTCATCGTCAATAAGAAGGTCCAAGGTATACAGTAAAACTGAAGTGAAGCATCGGAATCTTAATCTGGACTCACAGGAGAGTTTCAAATCATAGAAAGTTAGAGTGTCAGTCCCATTGTACTCAAGTCGGCATTGTGCCTTTTGTATTAATTTCGGATGCAATTTCTGTGTTTCATCGTCAATAAGAATGTCCAAGGTGTACAGTAAACCTGAAGTAAAGCATCGGAATTTAAAACTGGACTCACACGAGAGGTTCAAATCTTAGAAAGTTAGAGTGTCTGCCCTCTTGTACTTAAGTCGGCATTGTGCCATTTGTATTAAATTCGGATGCAATTTCTGCATTTCATCGTCAATAAGAAGGTCCAAAGGATACAGTAAACCTGAAGTGAAGCATCGGATACTAAAACTGGACTCACAAGAGAGGTTCTAAACATAGAAAGTTAGAGTGTCTGTCCTCTTGTACTTAAGTCGGCATTGTGCCTTTTGTATTAAATTCGGATGCAATTTCTGTGTCTCATCGTCAATAAGAAGGTCCAAGGGATACAGTAAACCTGAAGTGAAGCATCGGAATCTAAAACTGGACTCACAGGAGAGGTTCAAATCATAGAAAGTGAGAGTGTCAGTCCTTGTGTACTTAAGTCAGCATTGTCCTTTTGTATCAAATTCGGATGCAATTTCTGTGTTTCATCGTCAATAAGAAGGTCAAAGGGATACAGTAAACCTGAAGTGAAGCATCGGAATCTAAAACTGGACTCACAGGAGAGGTTCAAATCATAGAAAGTGAGAGTGTCAGTCCTCTTGTACTTCAGTCGGCATTGTGCCGTTTGTAATAAATTCGGATGCAATTTCTGCGTTTGATCATCAATAAGAATGTCCAAGGTATACGGTAAACCTGATGTGTAGCATCGGAATCTAAAACTCAACTCACATGAGTGGTTCAAATCATAGAGGGTAATAGTGTCAGTCCTCTTGTACTTAAAACGGCATTGTGCCTTTTGTATTAAATTCGGATGCAATTTCTGTTTTTTATCATCAATAAGAAGGTCCAAGGTATACGGTAAACCTGAAGTGAAGCATCAGAAACTAAAAATCAACTCACAGGAGAGGTTCAAATAATAGAAAGTTAGAGTGTCAGTCCTCTTGTACTTAAGTCGGCATTGTGCATTTTGTATTAAATTCGGATGCAATTTCTGTGTCTCTTCGTCAATAAGAAGGTCCAAGGGATACAGTAAACCTGAAGTGAAGCATCGGAATCTAAAACTGAACTCACTGGAGAGGTTTAAATCATAGAAAGTTAGAGTGACATTTCTCTTCTACTTTAGTCGCCATTGTGCCTTTTGTATTAAATTCGGATGCAATATCTGAGTTTCATCGTCAATAAGAAGGTCCAAAGTACACAGTAAAACTGCAGTGAAGCATCGGAAACTTAATCTGGACTCACAGGAGAGGTTCAAATCATAGAAAGTTAGAGTGTCAGACCTCTTGTACTTAATTCGGAATTGTGCATTTTGTATTAAATTCGGAAGCAATTTCTGTGTCTCATCGTCAATAAGAAGGTCCAAGGGATACAGTAAACCTGAAGTGAAGCATCGGAATCCGAAACTTGACTCACAGGAGAGGTTCAAATCATAGAAAGTTAGAGTGTCAGTCCTCTTGTACTTAAGACGGCATTGTGCCTTTTGTATTAAATTCGGATGCAATTTCTGTGTTTCATCGTCATTAAGAAGATCGAAGGTATACCGTAAACCTGATGTGAAGCATCGGAATCTAAAACTGGACTCACAGGAGAGGTTCAAATCATAGATAGTTAGAGTGTCAGTCCTCTTGTACTTAAGTCGGCATTGTACCTTTTGCATTAATTTCGGATGCAATTTCTGTGATTGATCATCAGTGGGAAGATCCAAGGTATGCAGTAAACCTGAAGTGAAGCATCGGAATCTAAAACTGGACTCACAGGAGAGGTTGAAACCATAGAAGGTTAGAGTGTCACTCCTCTTCTACCTAAGTCGGCATTGTGCCTTTTGTATTACATTCGGATGCAATTTCTGTGTTCCATCGTCAATAAGAAAGTCCAAGGTATACAGTAAACCTGAAGTGAACCACCGGAATCTAAAACTGGACTCACAGGAGAGGTTCAAATCATAGATAGATAGAGTGTCAGTCCACTTCTACTTAAGTCGGCATTGTGCCTTTTGTAATAAATTCGGATGCAATTTCTGTGTTTCATCGTCAATAAGAAGGTCCAAGGTATACATTAAACCTGAAGTGAAGCATCGGAATCTAAAACTGGACTCACAGGAGAGGTTTCAATCAAAGAAAGTTAGAGTGTCTGTCCTCTTGTACTTAAGTCGGCATTGTGCCTTTTGTATTAAATTCGGATGCAATTTCTGTGTTTCATCGTCAATAAGAAGGTCCAAGGTATACAGTGAACCTGAAGTGAAGCATCTGAATCTTAATCTCGACTCACAGGAAAGGTCCAAATCATAGAAAGTTAGAGTCTCAGTCCTCTTGTACTTAAGTCGGCACTGTGCCTTTTGTATTAAATTCGGATGCAATTTCTGCGTTTCATCGTCATTAAGAAGGTCCAAGGGGTACAGTCAACCTGAAGTGAAGCATCGGATTCTAAAACTGGACTCACAAGAGAGGTTCAAATCATAGAAAGTTAGAGTGTCAGTCCTCTTGTACTTAAGTCGGCATTGTGCCTTTTGTATTAAATTCGGATGCAAATATTTGTGTTTGATCTTCAATAAGAAGGTCAGAGGTATACAGTAAACCTGAAGTGAAGCATCGGAATCAAAAACTGGACTCACAGGAGAGGTTGAAATCATAAGAAGGTTAGAGTGTCACTCCTCTTCTACTTAAGTCGGCATTGTGCCTTTTGTATTAAATTCGGATGCAATTTCTGTGTTTCATCGTCAATAAGATGGTCCAAGGGATACAGAAAACCTGAAGTGAACAATCGGAATCTAATACTGGACTCACAGGAGAGGTTGAAATCATAAGAAGGTTGGAGTGTCAGTCCTCTTGTACTTAAGTCGGCATTGTGCATTTTGTATTAAATTCGGGTGCAATTTCAGTGTTTCATCGTCAATAAGGAGGTCCAAGGTATACAGTAAACCTGAAGTGAAGCATCAGAATCTGAAACTGGACTCACAGGAGAGGATCAAATCATAGAAAGTTAGAGTGTCAGTCCTCTTGTACTTAAGTCTTCATTGGGCCTTTTGCATTAAATTCGGTAGCAATTTCTGTATTTCATCGTTAATATGAAGGTCCAAGGTATTCAGTAAACCTGAGGTGATGCATCGGAATCCAAAACCGGACTCACAGGAGAGGCTCAAATCATAGAATGTTAGAGTGTCAGTCCAAATGAACTTAAGTCGGCATTGTGCCTTTTGTATAAACTTCGGATGCAATTTCTGTGTTTAATCGTCAATAAGAAGGTCCAAGGTATACAGTAAACCTGAAGTGAACCATCGGAATCTAAAACTGGACTCACAGGAGAGGTTCAATTCATAGAAAGATAGAGTGCCAGTCCTCTTCTACTTAAGTCGCCATTGTGCCTTTCGTATTAAATTCGGATGCAATTTATGTGTTTCGTCGTCAATAAGAAGGTCCAAGGTATACAGTTAACCTGAAGTGAAGCATCGGAATCTAAAACTGGACTCACAGGAGAGGTTTCAATCAAAGTCTGTTAGAGTGTGTGTCCTCTTGTACATAAGTCAGCATTGTGTCTTTTGTATTTAATTCGGATGCAATTTCTGTGTTTCATCGTCAAGAAGAAGGTCCAAGGTATACAGTAAACCTGAAGTGAAGCATCGGAATCTAAAACTACACTCACAGGAGTGGTTCAAATCATAGAAATTTAGAGTGTCTGTCCTCCTCTAATTAATTCGACATTGTGCCTTTTGTATTAAATTCGGATGCAATTTCTGTGTTTCATCGTCAATAAGAATGTCCAAGGTATACAGTAAACCTGAAGTGAAGCATCGGAATCTAATACTGGACTCACAGGAGAGGATCAAATCATAGAAAGTTAGAGTGTCAGTCCTCTTGTACTTAAGTCGGCATTGTGCCTTTTGAATTAAATTCGGATGCAATTTCTGTGTTTAATCGTCAATAAGAAGGTCCAAGAGATACAGTAAACCTGAAGTGAAACATCGGAATCTAAAACTGGACTCACCGGAGAGGTTCAAATCATAGAAAGTTAAAGTGTCAGTCCTCTTGTACTTAAGTCGGCATTGTGCCTTTTGTATTAAATTCGGATGCAATTTCTGTGTTTCATCGTCAATAAGAAGGTCCAAGGGATACAGTAAACCTGAAGTGAAACATCAGAATCTAAAACCGGACTCAGAGGACAGGTTCAAATCATAGAAAGATAGAGTGTCAGTCCTCTTCTACTTAAGTCGGCATTGTGCCTTGTGTATTTAATTCGGATGCAATTTCTGTGTTTCATCGTCAATAAGAAGGGCCAAGGTATACAGTAAACCTGAAGTGAAGCATCGAAATCTAAAACTGGCCTCACACGAGAGTTTTCAATCAAAGAAAGTTAGAGTGTCCGTCTCTTGTACTTAATTCGGCATTGTGCCTTTGTATTAAATACGGATGCAATTTCTGTGTTTTATCGTCAAGAAGAAGGTACAAAGTATACAGTAAACCTGAAGTGAAGCATCGGAATCTTAATCTGGACTCACAGGAGAGATTCAAATCATAGAAAGTTAGAGTGTAATTTCTCTTCTACTTTAGTCGTCATATTGCCTTTTGTATTAAATTCGGATGCAATTTCTGTGTTTCATCGTCAATCAGAAGGTCCAAGGTATACAGTAAACCTGAAGTGAAGCATCGGAATCTAAAACTGGACACACAGGAGAGGTTCAAATCAAAGAGAGTGTCAGTCCTCCTATACTTAAGTCGGCATTGTGCCTTTTGTATTAAATTCGGATGCAATTTCTGTGTTTCATCGTCAATAAGAAGGTCCAAAGTATACAGTAAACCTGAAGTGAAGCATCGTTTTCTAAAACTGGACTCACAGGAGAGGTTTCAATCAAAGAAGTTAGAGTGTCAGTCATCTTGTACTTAATTCGGCATTGTGCTTTTTGTATTAAATTCGGATGCAATTTCTGTGTTTCATCGTCAATAAGAAGGTCCAAGGCATACAGTAAACCTGAAATGAACCATCGGAATCTAAAACTGGACTCACAGGAGAGGTGTAAATCATAGAAAGATAAAGTGTAAGTCCTCTTATACTTAAGTCGGCATTGTGCCTTTTGTATTAAATTCGGATGCAATTTCTGTGTTTCATCGTCAATAAGAAGGTCCAAGGTATACAGTAAAACTGAAGTGAAGCCACGGAATCTTAATCTGGACTCACAGGAGAGGTTCAAATCATAGAAAGTTAGAGTGTCAGTCCTCTTGTACTTAAGTCGGCATTGTGCCTTTTGTATTAAATTCGGATGCAATTTCTGTGTCCCATCGTCAATAAGAAGGTCCAAGAGATACAGTAAACCTGAAGTGAAGCATCGGAATCTAAAACTGGACTCACAGGAGAGGTTCAAAAGCATAGAAAGTTAGAGTGTCAGTCCTTGTGTACTTAAGTCAGCATTGTCCTTTTGTATTAAATTCGGATGCAATTTCTGTGTTTCATCGTCAATAAGAAGGTCAAAGGAATACAGTAAACCTGAAGTGAAGCATCGGAATCTAAAACTGGACTCACAGGAGAGGTTCAAATCTTAGAAAGTGAGAGTGTCAGTCCTCTTGTACTTCAGTCGGCATTGTGCCTTTTGTATTAAATTCGGATGCAATTTCTGCGTTTGATCATCAATAAGAATGTCCAAGGTATACGGTAAACCTGACGTGAAGCATCGGAATCTACAACTCAACACACAGGAGTGGTTCAAATCATAGAGGGTTATAGTGTCAGTCCTCTTGTACTTAAGACGGCATTGTGCCTTTTGTATTAATTTCGGATGCAATTTCTGTTTTTGATCATCAATAAGAAGGTCCAAGGTATACGGTAAACCTGAAGTGAAGCATCAGAAACTAAAAATAAACTCACAGGAGAGGTTCAAATAATAGAAAGTTAGAGTGTCAGTCCTCTTGTACATAAGTCGGCATTGTGCATTTTGTATTAAATTCGGATGCAATTTCTGTGTCTCATCGTCAATAAGAAGGTCCAAGGGATACAGTAAACCTGAAGTGAAGCATCGGAATCTAAAACTGAACTCACAGGAGAGGTTCAAATCATAGAAAGTTAGAGTGTCAGTCCTCTTGTACTTAAGTCTTCATTGGGCCTTTTGCATTAAATTCGGTAGCAATTTCTGTTTTTCATCGTTAATATGAAGGTCCAAGGTATACAGTAAACCTGAAAGGAAGCATCGGAATCCAAAACCGGACTCACAGGAGAGGCTCAAATCATAGAAAGTTAGAGTGTCAGTCCAAATGTACATAAGTCGGCATTGTGCTTTTGTATTAAATTCGGATGCAATTTCTGTGTTTCATCGTCAATAAGAAGGTCCAAGGGATACAGTAAACCTGAAGTGAAGCATCGGAATCTAAAACTGGACTCACAGGAGAGGTTCAAATCATAGAAAGTTAGAGTGTCAGTCCTCTTGTACTTAAGTCTGCATCGTGCCTTTTGTATTAAATTCAGATGCATTTTCTGTGTTTCATCGTCAATAAGAAGGTCCAAGGTATACAGTAAACCTGAAGTGAAGCATCGGAATCTAAAACTGGTCTCACAGGACAGGTTTAAATCAAAGGAAGTTAGAGTGTCTGTCCTCTTGTAGTTAAGTCGGCAATGTGCCTTTTGTAATTAATTCGGATGCAATTTCTGTGATTCATCGTCAATAAGAAGGTCCAAGGTATACAGTAATCCTGAAGTGAAGCATCGGAATCTGAACCTGGACTCACAGGAGAGGTTCAAATCATAGAAATTCAGAGTGTCAGTCCTCTTGTACTTAAGTCGGCATTGTGCCTTTTGTATTAAATTCGGATGCAATGTCTGTGTTTCGTCGTCAATAAGAAGGTCCAAGGTATACAGTAAACCTGAAGTGAAGCATCGGAATCTAAGACCGGACACACAGGAGAGGTTCAAATCATAGAAAGTTAGAGTGTCAGTCCTAATGTACTTAAGTCGGCATTGTGAATTTTGTATTAAATTCGGATGCAATTTCTGTGTTTCATCGTCAATAAGAAGGCCCCAGGTATACAGTAAACCTGAAGTGAACCATCGGAATCTAAAAATGGACTCACAGGAGAGGTTCAAATCATAGAAAGATAGAGTGTCAGTCCTCTTCTACTTAAGTCGGCATTGTGCCTTGTGTATTTAATTCGGATGCAATTTCTGTGATTCATCGTCAATAAGAAGGTCCAAGGTATACAGTAATCCTGAAGTGAAGCATCGGAATCTGAACCTGGACTCATAGGAGAGGTTCAAATCATAGAAATTCAGAGTGTCGGTCCTCTTGTACATAAGTCTGCTTTGTGCCTTTTGTATTGAATTCGGATGCATTTTCTGTGTTTCATCGTCAACAAGAAGGTCCAAGGTATACAGTAAACCTGAAGTGAAGCATCGGAATCAAAAACCGGACACACAGGAGAGGTTCAAATCAAAGAGAGTGTCAGTCCTCCTATACTTAAGTCGGCATTGTGCCTTTTGTATTAAATTCGGATGCAATTTCTGTGTTTCATCGTCAATAAGAAGGTCCAAAGTATACAGTAAACCTGAAGTGAAGCATCGGAATCTAAAACTGGACTCACAGGAGAGGTTTCAATCAAAGAAGTTAGAGTGTCAGTTATCTTGTACTTAATTCGGCATTGTGCTTTTTGTATTAAATTCGGATGCAATTTCTGTGTTTCATCGTCAATAAGAAGGTCCAAGGTATACAGTAAACCTGAAATGAACCATTGGAATCTAAAACTGGACTCACAGGAGAGGTTAAATCATAGAAAGATAGAGTGTAAGTCCTCTTATACTTACGTCGGCATTGTGCATTTTGTATTAAATTCGGATGCAATTTCTGTGTTTCATCGTCAATAAGAAGGTCCAAGGTATACAGTAAAACTGAAGTGAAGCCTCGGAATCTTAATCTGGACTCACAGGAGAGGTTCAAATCATAGAAAGTTAGAGTGTCAGTCCCCTTGTACTCAAGTCGGCATTGTGCGTTTTGTATTAATTTCGGATGCAATTTCTGTGTTTCATCGTCAATAAGAATGTCCAAGGTATACAGTAAACCTGAAGTAAAGCATCGGAATCTAAAACTGGACTCACAGGAGAGGTTCAAATCATAGAAAGTTAGAGTGTCAGTCCTCTTGTACTTAAGTCGGCCTTGTGCCTTTTGTATTAAATTCGGATGCAATTTCTGCATTTCAAATTCAATAAGAAGTTCCAAAGGATACAGTAAACCTGAAGTGAAGCATCGGATTCTAAAACTGGACTCACAAGAGAGGTTCTAATCATAGAAAGTTAGAGTGTCAGTCCTCTTGTACTTAAGTCAGCATTGTGCCTTTTGTATTAAATTCGGATGCAATTTCTGTGTCCCATCGTCAATAAGAAGGCCCAAGGGATACAGTAAACCTGAAGTGAAGCATCGGAATCTAAAACTGGACTCACAGGAGAGGTTCAAAAACATAGAAAGTTAGAGTGTCAGTCCTTGTGTACTTAAGTCAGCATTGTCCTATTGTATTAAATTCGGATGCAATTTCTGTGTTTCATCGTCAATAAGAAGGTCAAAGGGATACAGTATACCTGAAGTGAAGCATCGGAATCTAAAACTGGACTCACAGGAGAGGTTCAAATCATAGAAAGTGAGAGTGTCAGTCCTCTTGTACTTCAGTCGGCATTCTGCCTTTTGTATTAAATTCGGATGCAATTTCTGCGTTTGATCATCAATAAGAATGTCCAAGGTATACGGTAAACCTGATGTGAAGCATCGGAATCTAAAACTCAACTCACAGGAGTGGTTCAAATCATAGAGGGTTATAGTGTCAGTCCTCTTGTACTTAAGACGGCATTGTGCCTTTTGTATTAAATTCGGATGCAATTTCTGTTTTTGATCATCAATAAGAAGGTCCAAGGTATACGGTAAACCTGAAGTGAAGCATCAGAAACTAAAAATTAACTCACAGGAGAGGTTCAAATAATAGAAAGTTAGAGTGTCAGTCCTCTTGTACTTAAGTCGGCATTGTGCATTTTGTATTAAATTCGGATGCAATTTCTGTGTCTCATCGTCAATAAGAAAGTCCAAGGGATACAGTAATTCTGAAGTGAAGCATCGGAATCTAAAACTGAACTCACAGGAGAGGTTCAAATCATAGAAATTTAGTGTGTCAGTCCTCTTGTACTTAAGTCTTCATTGGGCTTTTTGCATTAAATTCGGTAGCAATTTCTGTATTTCATCGTTAATATGAAGGTCCAAGGGATACAGTAAACCTGAAATGAAGCATCGGAATCTAAAACTGGACTCACAGGAGAGGTTTTAATCAAAGTCTGTTAGAGTGTGTGTCCTCTTGCACTTAAGTCGGCATTGTGACTTTTGTATTTAATTCGGATGCAATTTCTGTGTTTCATCGTCAATAAGAAGGTCCAAGGGATACAGTAAACCTGAAGTGAAGCATCGGAATCTTAAACTGGACTCACAGGAGAGGTTCCAAACATAGAAAGTTAGAGTGACAGTCCTCTTGTACTTAACTTGGCACAGTGCCTTTTGTATTAAATTCGGATGCAATTTCTGTGTTTCATCGTCAATAAGAAGGTCCAAGGTATACAGTAAACCTGAAGTGAAGCATCAAAATCTAAAACTGGTCTCACAGAAGAGGTTTAAATCGAAGAAAGTCCGAGTTTCTGTCCTCTTGCACTTAAGTCGGCATTGTGCCTTTCGTAATAATTTCAGATGCAGTTTCTGTGTTTCATCGTCAATAAGAGGGTCCGAGGTATACAGTAAACCTGAAGTAAAGCTTCGGAATCTAAAACTGGACTCAAATGACTGGTTTAAATCAAAGGAAGTTAGAGTGTCTGTCCTCTTGTACTTATGTCGGCATTGTGCCTTTTGGATTAAATTCGGATGCAATTTCTGTGTTTCATCGTCAATGTGAAGGTCCAAGGTATACAGTAAACCTGAAGTGAATCATCGGAATCTAAAACCGGACTCACAGGAGACGTTCAAATCATAGGAAGTTAGAGTGTCAGTCCTATTGTAGTTAAGTCGGCATTGTGCCTTTTGCATTAAATTCGGATGCAATTTCTGTGTTTCATCGTCAATAAGAAGGTCCAAGGTATACAGTAAACCTGAAGTGAAGCATCGGAATCTAAAACTGGACTCACAGGAGAGGTTCAAATCATAGAAAGTTAGAGTGTCAGTTCTCTTGTACCTAAGTCGGCAATGTGCCTTTTGTATTAAATTCGGAAGCAATTTCTGTGTTTCATCGTCAATAAGAAGGTACAAGGTATACAGTAAACCTGAAGTGAAGCATCGGAATCTAAAACTGGACTCACTGGAGAGGTTTAAATCAAAGAAAGTTAGAGTGTCTCTCCTCTTGTACTTAAGTCGGCATTGTGCCTCTTGTATTAAATTCAGATGCAGTTTCTGTGTTTCATCGTCAATAAGAGGGTCCAAGGTATACAGTAAACCTCAAGTAAAGGTTCGGAATCTAAAACTGGACTCACAGGACAGGTTTAAATCTAAGGAAGTTAGAGTGTCTGACCTCTTGTACTTATGTCGGCATTGTGCCTTTTGTAATAAATTCGGATGCAATTTCTGTGATTCATCGTCAATAAGGAGGTCCAAGGTATATAGTAAACCTGAAGTGAAGCATCGGAATCTGAAACTGCACTCACAGGAGAGGTTCCAATCATAGAAATTTAGAGTGGCAGTCCTCTTGTACTTAAGTCGGCATGTGCCTTTTGTATTAAATTCGGATGCAATTTTTGTGTTTGATCATCAATAAGAAAGTCCAAGGTATACAGTAAACCTGAAGTGAAGCATCGGAAACTAAAACTCAACTCACAGGAGAGGTTCAAATCATAGAAAGTTAGAGTGTCTGTCATCATTTACTTAAGTCGGCATTGTGCCTTTTGTATTAAATTCGGATGCAATTTTTGTGTTTCATCGTCAATAAGAAGGTCCAAGGGATACAGTAAACCTAAAGGGAAGCATCGGAATCTAAATCTGGACTCACAGGAGAGGTTGAAATCATAGAAGGTTAGAGTGTCGCTCCTCCTCAACTTAAGTCGGCATTGTGCCTTTTCTATTGATTTCGGATGCAATTTCTGTGTTTCATCGTCAATAATAAGGTCCTAGGCATACAGTAAACCTGAAGTGAAGCATCGGAATCAAAAACTGGACTCACAGGAGAGGTTTAAATCAAAGAAAGTTAGAGTGTCTGTCCTCTTGTACTTAAGTCGGCGTTGTGCCTCTTGTATTGAATTCAGATGCAGTTTCTGTGTTTCATCGTCAATAAGAGGGTCCAAGGTATACAGTAAACCTGAAGTAAAGCTTCGGAAACTAAAACTGGACTCACAGGACAGGTTTAATTCTAAGGAAGTTAGAGTGTCTGTCCTCTTGTACTTATGTCGGCATTGTGCCTTTTGCAATAAATTCGGATGCAATTTCTGTGATTCATCGTCAATAAGAAGGTCGAAGGTAGACAGTAAACCTGAAGTGAAGCATCGGAATCTGAAACTGGACTCACAGGAGAGGTTCCAATCATAGAAAGTTAGAGTGGCAGTCCTCTTGTACTTAAGGCGGCATTGTGCCTTTTGTATTAAATTCGGATGCAATATTTGTGTTTTATCATCAACAAGAAGGTCCAAGGTATACAGTAAACCTGAAGTGAAGCATCGGAATCTAAAACTGGACTCACAGGAGAGGTTGAAATCATAGAAGGTTATAGTGTCGCTCCTCTTCCACTTAAGTCGGCATTGTGTTTTTTGTATCAATTTCGGATGCAATTTCTGTGTTTCATCCTCAATAAGAAGGTCTAAGGTATACAGTAAACCTGAAGTGCGGAATCTAAAACAGGACTCTCAGGAGAGGTTCAAATCATAGAAAGTTATAGTGTCAGTCCTATTGTACTTATGTCGGCATTGTGAATTTTGTATTAAATTCGGACGCAATTTCTGTGTTTCATCGTCAATAAGAAGGTCCAAGGGATACAGTAAACCTGAAGTGAAGCATCGGATTCTAAAACTGGACTCACAAGAGAGGTTCAAATCATAGAAAGTTAGAGTGTCAGTCCTCTTGTACTTAAATCGGCATTGTGCCTTTTGTATTAAATTAGGATGCAATTTCTGTGTTTGATCATCAATAAGAAGGTCCAAGGTATACAGTAAACCTGAAGTGAAGCATCGGAATCCAAAACTCAACTCACAGGAGAGGTTCAAATCATAGAAAGTTAGAGTGTCAGTCCTCTTGTACTTAAGTCGGGATTGTGCCTTTTGTATTAAATTCGGATGCAATTTCTGTGTTTCATCGTCAATATGAAGGTCCAGGGGATACAGTAAACCTGAAGTGATGCATCAGAATCTAAAACTGGACTCACAGGAGAGGTTGATATCATAGAAGGTTAGAGTGTCACTCATCTTCTACTTAAGTCGGCATTGTGCCTTTTGTATTAAATTCAGATGGAATTTCTGTGTTTCATCGTCAATAAGAAGGTCCTAGGTATACAGTAAACCTGAAGTGAAGCATCGGAATCTAAAACTGGACTCACAGGAGAGGTTCAAATCATAGAAAGTTAGAGTGTCAGTCCACTTGTACTTAAGTCTGCATCGTGCCTTTTGAAATAAATTCGGATGCAATTTCTGTGATTCGTCGTCAATAAGAAGGTCCAAGGTATACCGTAAACCTGAAGTGAAGCATCGGAATCTGAAACTGGACTCACAGGAGAGGTTTCAATCATAGAAAGTTAGAGTGGCAGTCCTCTTGTACTTAAGTCGGCATTGTGAATTTTGTATTAAATTCGGATGCAATATCTGTGTTTGATCATCAATAAAAAGGTCCAAGGTATACAGTAAACCTGAAGTGAAGCATCGGAATCTAAAACACAACTCACAGGAGAGGTTCAAATCATAGATAGTTAGAGTGGCAGTCCTCTTGTACTTAAGTCGGCATTGTGCCTTTTGTATTATATTTGGATGCAATTTCTGTGTTTGATCATCAGTAAGAAGGTCCAAGGTATACAGTAAACCTGAAGTAAAGCATCGGAATCTCAAACTCAACTCACAGGATAGGTTCAAATCATAGAAAGTTAGAGTGTCAGTCCTCTTGTACTTAAGTCTGATCCGTGCCTTTTGTATTAAAATCGGATGCAATTTCTGTGTATCATCGTCAATAAGAAGGTCCAAGGTATACAGTAAAGTGTAAGTGATGCATCGGAATCCAAAGCTGGACTCACAAGAGAGGTTCAAATCATACTAAGTTAAAGTGTCAGTCCTCTTTTACTTAAGTTGGCATTGTGCCTTTTGTATTAAATTCGGATGCAATTTCTGTGTTTCATCGTCAATAAGAAGGTCCAAGGTATACAGTAAACCTGAAGTGAAGCATCGGAATCTAAAACTGGACTCACAGGAGAGGTTCGAATCAAAGAAAGTTTGAGTGTCTGTCCTCTTGTACTTAAGTCGGTATTGTGCCTTTTGTAGTAAATTCAGATGCAGTTTCTGTGTTTCATCGTCAATAAGATTGTCCAAAATATACAGTAAACTTGAAGTAAAGCTTCGGAATCTAAAACTGGACTCACAGGACAGGTTTAAATCAAAGGAAGTTAGAGTGTCTGAGCTCTTGTACTTATGTCGGCATTGTGCCTTTTGTAATAAATTCGGATGCAATTTCTGTGATTGATCGTCAATAAGAAGGTCCAAGGTATACAGTAAACCTGAAGTGAAGCATCGGAATCTAAAACTGGACTCACAGGAGAGGTTCAAATCATAGAATGTTAGAGTGTCAGTCCTCTTGTACTTAAGTCGGCACTGTGCCATTTGTATTAAATTCGGATGCAATTTCTGTGTTTCATCGTCAATAAGATGGTCCTAGGTATACAGTAAACCTGAAGTGAAGCATCGAAACCTAAAACTGGACTCACAGGAGAGGTTCCAATCATAGAAAATTAGAGTGGCAGTCCTCTTGTACTTAAGTCAGCATTGTGCCTTTTGTATTAAATTCGGATGCAATTTCTGTGATTGTTCATCAATAGGAAGGTTCAAGGTATACAGTAAACCTGAAGTGAAGCATCGGAATCTAAAACTCAACTCACAGGAGAGGTTCAAATCATAGAAAGTTAGAGTGTCAGTCCTCTTGTACTTAAGTCGGCAATGTGCCTATTGTATTACATTCGGATGCAATTTTTGTGTTTCATCGTCAATTAGAAGGTCCACGGGATACAGTAAACCTAAAGGGAAGCATCGGAATCTAAAACTGGACTCACAGGAGAGGTTGAAATCATAGAAGGTTAGAGTGTCGCTCCTCTTCTACTTAAGCCGGCATTGTGCCTTTTGTATTAATTTCGGATGCAATTTCTGTGTTTCATCGTCAATAAGAAGGTCCTAGGTATACAGTAAACCTGAAGTGAAGCATCGGAATCTAAAACTAGGCTCACTGGAGAGGTTGAAATCATAGAAAGTTAACGTGTCAGTCCTCTCGTACTTATGTCGGCATTGTTCCTTTTGTATTAATTTCGGATGCAATTTCTGTGTTTCATCGTCAATAAGAAGGTCCTAGGTATACAGTAAACCTGAAGTGAAGCATCGGAATCTAAAACTTGGCTCACAGGAGAGGTTGAAATCATAGAAAGTTAGGATGTCAGTCCTCTTGTACTTAAGTCTTCATTGGGCCTTTTGTATTAAATTCGGATGCTATTTCTGTGTTTCATCGTCTATAAGAAGGTCCAAGGTATACAGTTAACCTGAAGTGAAGCATCGGAATCTAAAACTGGACTCACAGGAGAGGTTTCAATCAAAGACTGGTAGAGTGTGTGTCCTCTTGTACTTAAGTCGGCATTGTGACTTTTGTATTTAATTCGGATGCAATTTCTGTGTTTCATCGTCAAGAAGAAGGTCCAAGGTATACAGTAAACCTGAAGTGAAGCATCGGAATCTTAAACTGGACTCACAGGAGAGGTTCCAATCATAGAAAGTTAGAGTGTCAGTCCTCTTGTACTTAAGTCGGCATTGTGCCTTTTGTATTAAATTCGGATGCAATTTCTGTGTTTCATCGTCAATAAGAATGTCCAAGGTATACAGTAAACGTGAAGTGAAGCATCGGAATGTAATACTGGACTCACAGGAGAGGATCAAATCATAGAAAGTTAGAGTGTCAGTCCTCTTGTACTTAAGTCGGCATTGTGCCTTTTGTATTAAATTCAGATGCAATTTCTGTGTTTCATCGTCAATAAGAAGGTCCAAGAGATACAGTAAACCTGAAGTGAAGCATCGGATTCTAAAACTGGACTCACAAGAGAGGTTCAAACCATAGAAAGTTAGAGTGTCAGTCCTCTTGTACTTAAGTCGGCATTGTGCCTTTTGTATTAAATTCCGATGCAATTTCTGTGTTTGATCATCAATAAGAAGGTCCAAGGTATACAGTAAATCTGAAGTGAAGCATCGAAATCTAAAACTCAACTCACAGGAGAGGTACAAATCATAGCAAGTTAGAGTGTGAGTGCTCTTGTACTTAAGTCGGCATTGTGCATTTTGTATTAAATTCGGATGCAATTTCTGTGTTTTATCGTCAATAAGAAGGTCCAAGGGATACAGTAAAATTGAAGTGAAGCATCGGAATCTAAAACTGGACTCACAGGAGAGGTTGAAACCATAGAAGGTTAGAGTGTCACTCCTCTTCTTTTTCAGTCGGCATTGTGCCTTTTGTATTAAATTCGGATGCAATTTCTGTGTTTCATCGACAATAAGAAGGTCCTAGGTATACAGTAAACCGGAAGTGAAGCAACAGAATCTAAAACTAGACTCACAGGAGAGGTTCAAATCATAGAAAGTTAGAGTGTCAGTCCTCTTGTACTTAAGACTGCATCGTGCCTTTTGTATTACATTCGGATGCAATTTCTGTGTATCATCGTCAATAAGAAGGTCCAAGGTATATAGTAAACTGGAAGTGGTGCATCGGAATCTAAAACTGGAGTCACAGGAGAGGTTCAAATCATAGAAAGTTAGAGTGTCAGTCCTCTTGTACTTAAGTTGGCACAGTGACTTTTGTATTAAATTCGGATGCAATTTCTGTGTTTCATCGTCAATAAGAAGGTCCAAGGTATACAGTAAACCTCAAGTGAAGCATCGAAATCTAAAACTGGTCTCACAGGAGAGGTTTAAATCAAAGAAAGTCCGAGTTTCTGTCCTCTTGTACTTAAGTCGGCATTGTGCCTTTTGTATTAAATTCAGATGCAGTTTCTGTGTTTCATCGCCAATAAGAGGGTCCAAGGTATACAGTAAACCTGAAGTAAAGCTTCGGAATCTAAAACTGGACTCACAGGACAGGTTTAAATCAAAGGAAGTTAGAGTGTCTGTCACTTGTACTTATGTCGGCATTGTGCCTTTTGTATTAAATTCGGATGCAATTTCTGTGTTTCATCGCCAATGTGAAGGTCCAAGGTATACAGTAAACCTGAAGTGAAGCATCGGAATCTAAAACCGGACTCACAGGAGACGTTCAAATCATATAAAGTTAGAGTGTCAGTCCTATTGTACTTAAGTCGGCATTGTGCCTTTTGTATTAAATTCGGATGCAATTTCTGTGTATCATCGTCAATAAGAAGGTATAATGTATACAGTAAACCGGAAGTGAACCATCGGAATCTGAAACTAAACGCATTGGAGAGGTTCAAATCATAGAAAGTTAGAGTGTCAGTCCACTTGTACGTAAGTCGGCATTGTGCCTTTTGTATTAAATTCGGATGCAATTTCTGTGTTTCATCGTCAAGAGGAAGTTCCAAGGTATACAGTAAACCTAAAGTGAAGCATCGGAATCAAAAACTGGACTGACAGGAGAGGTTTAAATCAAAGAAAGTTAGAGTGTCTGTCCTCTTGTACTTAAGTCGGCGTTGTGCCTCTTGTATTAAATTCAGATGCAGTTTCTGTGTTTCATCGTCAATAAGTGGGTCCAAGGTATACAGTAAACCTGAAGTAAAGCTTCGGAATCTAAAACTGGACTCACAGGACAGGTTCAATTCTAAGGAAGTTAGAATGTCTGTCCTCTTGTACTTATGTCGGCATTGTGCCTTTTGCAATAAATTCGGATGCAATTTCTGTGATTCATCGTCAATAAGAAGGTCCAAGGTAGACAGTAAACCCGAAGTGAAGCATCGGAATCTAAAACTGGACTCACAGGAGAGGTTGAAGTCATAGAAGGATAGAGTGTCGCTCCTCTTCTACTTAAGTCGGCATTCTGCTTTTTGTATCAATTTCGGATGCAATTTCTGTGTATCATCCTCAATAAGAAGGTCCAAGGTATACAGTAAACCTGAAGTGAAGCATCGGAATCTAAAACAGGACTCTCAGGAGAGGTTAAAATCATAGAAAGTTAGAGTGTCAGTCCTATTGTACTTATGTCGGCATTGTGCCTTCTGTATTAAATTCGGATGCAATTTCTGTGTTTCATCGTCAATAAGAAGGTCCAAGGGATACAGTAAACCTGAAGTGAAGCATAGGAATCTAAAACTGGACTCAGAGGAGAGGTTGATATCATAGAAGGTTAGAGTGTCACTCATCTTCTACTTTAGTCGGCATTGTGCATTTTGTATTAAATTCGGATGCAATTTCTGCGTTTCATCGTCAATAAGAAGGTCCTAGGTATACACTAAACCTGAAGTGAAGCATCGGAATCTAAAACTGGACTCACAGGAGAGGTTCAAATCATAGAAAGTTAGAGTGTCAGTCCTCTTGTACTTAAGTCTGCATCGTGCCATTTGTAATGAATTCGGATGCAATTTCTGTGATTCATCGTCAATAAGAAGGTCCAAGGTAGACAGTAAACCTGAAGTGAAACATCGGAATCTGAAACTGGACTCACAGGAGAGGATTCAATCATAGAAAGTTAGAGTGGCAGTCCTCTTGTACTTACGTCGGCATTGTGCCTTTTGTATTAACTTCGGATGCAATATCTGTGTTTGATCATCAATAAAAAGGTCCAAGGTATACAGTAAACCTGAAGTGAAGCATCGGAATCTCAAACTCAACTCACAGGATAGGTTCAAATCATAGAAAGTTAGAGTGTCAGTCCTCTTGTACTTAAGTCGGCATTGTGCCTTTTGTATTAAAATCGGATGCAATTTCTGTGTATCATCGTCAATAGGAAGGTCCAAGGTATACAGTAAACTGGAAGTGATGCATCGGAATCCAAAACAGGACTCACAAGAGAGGTTCAAATCATAGAAAGTTTGAGTGGCTGTCCTTTTGTACTTAAGTCGGCATTGTGCCTTTTGTAGTAAATTCAGATGCAGTTTCTGTATTTCATCGTCAATAAGAGGGTTCAAAATATACAGTAAACTTGAAGTAAAGCTTCGGAATCTAAAACTGGACTCACAGGACAGGTTTAAATCAAAGGAAGTTAGAGTGTCTGAGCTCTTGTACTTATGTCGGCATTGTGCCTTTTGTAATAAATTCGGATGCAATTATTGTGATTCATCGTCAATAAGAAGGTCCAAGGTATACAGTAAACCTGAAGTGAAGCATCGGAATCTAAAACTGGACTCACAGGAGAGGTTCAAATCATAGAAAGTTAGAGTGTCAGTCCTCTTGTACTTAAGTCGGCACTGTGCCATTTGTATTAAATTCGGATGCAATTTCTGTGTTTCATCGTCAATAAGATGGTCCGAGGTATACAGTAAACCTGAAGTGAAGCATCGGAATCTAAAACTGGACTCACAGGAGAAGTTAAAATCATAAAAAATTAGAGTGTCAGTCCTCTTGTACCTAAGTCTGCATCGTGCCTTTTGTATTAAATTCGGATGCAATTTCTGTGTATCATCGTCAATAAGAAAGTATAATGTATACAGTAAACCGGAAGTGAACCATCGGAATCTGAAACTAAACTCATTGGAGAGGTTCAAATCATAGAAAGTTAGAATGTCAGTCCTCTTGTACTTAAGTCGGCATTGTGCATTTTGTATTAAATTCGGATGCAATTTCTGTGTTTCATCGTCAATAAGAAGGTAAAAGGTATACAGTAAACCTGAAATGAAGCATCGGTATCTAAAACTGGACTCACAGGAGAGGTTTAAATCAAAAAAAGTTAGAGTGTCTGTCCTCTTGTACTTAAGTCAGCATTGTGCCTCTTGTATTAAATTCAGATGCTGTTTCTGTGTATAATCGTCAATAAGAGGGTCCAAGGTATACAGTAAACCTCAAGTAAAGCTTCGGAATCTAAAACTGGACTCACAGGACAGATTTAAATCTAAGGAAGTTAGAGTATCTGACCTCTTGTACTTATGTCGGCATTGTGCCTTTTGTAATAAATTCGGATGCAAATTCGGTGATTCATCGTCAATAAGAAGGTCCAAGGTATACTGTAAACCTGAAGTGAAGCATCGGAATCTGAAACTGGACTCACAGGAGAGGTTCCAATCATAGAAAGTTAGAGTGGCAGTCCTCTTGTACTTAAGTCGGCATTGTGCCTTTTGTATTAAATTCGGATGCAATTTTTGTGTTTCATCGTCAGTAAGAAGGTCCAAGGGATACAGTAAACCTAAAGGGAAGCAACGGAAACTAAAACTGGACTCACAGGAGAGGTTGAAATCATAGAAGGTTAGAGTGTCGCTCCTCTTCTACTTAAGTCGGCATTGTGCCTTTTGTATTAATTTCGGATGCAATTAATGTGTTTCATCGTCAATAAGAAGGACCAAGGTATACAGTAAACCTGAAGTGAAGCATCGGAATCCAAAACCCAACTCACTGGAGAGGTTCAAATCATAGAAAGTTAGAGTGTCAGTCCTCTTGTACTTAAGTCGGCATTGTGCTTTTTGTATTAAATTCGGATGCAATTTCTGTGTTTCATCGTCAATAAGAAGGTCCAAGGTATACAGTAAACCTGAAGTGAAGCATCGGAATCCAAAACCCAACTCACAGGAGAGGATCAAATCATAGAATGTTAGAGTGTCAGTCCTCTTGTACTTAAGTCGGCATTGTGCCTTTTGTATTAAATTCGGATGCAATTTCTGTGTTTCATCGTCAATAAGAGGGTCCAAAGTATACAGTAAACCTAAAGTAAAGTTTCGGAATCTAAAACTGGACTTACAGGACAGGTTTAAATCACAGGAAGTGAGAGTGTCTGTCCTCTTGTACTTATATCGGCATTGTGCCCTTTGTAATAAATTCGGATGCAATTTCTGTGATTAATCGTCAATAAGAAGGTCCAAGGTATACAGTAAACCTGAAGTGAAGCATCGGAATCTGAAACTGGACTCACAGGAGAGGTTCAAATGACAGAAAGTTAGAGTGTCAGTCCTCTTGTACTTAAGTCGGCATTGTGCCTTTTGTATTAAATTCGGATGCAATTTCTGTGTTTCATCGTCAAGATTAAGTTCCACGGTATACAGTAAACCTAAAGTGAAGCATCGGAATCTAAATCTGGACTCACACGTGAGGTTCAAATCATAGAAAGTTAGAGTGTCAGTCCTCTTGTACTTAAGTCTGCATTGTGCCTTTTGTATGAAATTCGGATGCAATTTCTGTGTTTCATCGTCAATAAGAAGGTCCAAGGTATACAGTAAACCTGAAGTGAAGCATCGGAATCTAAAACAGGACTCACAGGAGAGGATCAAATCATAGAAAGTGAGAGTGTCAGTCCTCTTGTACTTAAGTTGGCATTGTTCCTTTTGTATTAAATTCAGATGCAATTTCTGTGTTTGATCATCAATAAGAAGGTCCAAGGTATACAGTAAACCTGAAGTGAAGCATCGGAATCTAAAACTGGACCCACAGGAGAGGTTTAAATCAAAGAAAGTTAGAGTGTCTGTCCCCTTGGACTTATGTCGGCATTGTGCCTTTTGTAATAATCTCTAATGCAATTTCTGTGATTCATCGTCAATAAGAATGTCCAAGGTATACAGTAAGCCTGAAGTGAAGCATCGGAATCCGAAACTGGAATCACAGAAGAGGTACAAATCATAGAAAGTTAGAGTGTCGGTACCCTTGTACTTAGGTCGGCGTTGTGCCTATTGTATTAAATTCGGATGCAATTTCTGTGTTTCATCGTCACGAGGAAGGTCCAACGTATACAGTAAACCTAAAGAGAAGCATCATAATCTAAAACTGGACTCACAGGAGAGGTTCAAATCATAGGAAGTTAGAGTGTCAGTCCTCTTGTACTTAAGTCTGCATTGTGCCCTTTTGTATGAAATTCGGATGCAATTTCTGTGTTTCATCGTCAATAAGAAGGTCCAAGGTATACAGTAAACCTGAAGTGAAGCTTCGGAATCTAAAACAGGACTCTCAGGAGAGGTTAAAATCATAGAAAGTTAGAGTGTCAGTTCTCTTGTACTTATGTCGGCATTGTGCATTTTGTATTAAATTCGGATGCAATTTGTGTGATTCATCGTCAACAAGAAGGTCCAAGGTATACAGTAAACCTGAAGTGAAGCATCGGAATCTAAAACCGGACTCACAGGAGACGTTCAAATCATAGAAAGTTAGAGTGTCCGTCCTATTGTACTTAAGTCGGCATTGTGCCTTTTGTATTAAATTCGGATGCAATTTCTGTGTATCATCGTCAATAAGAAGGTATAATGTATACAGTAAACCATAAGTGAACCATCGGAATCTGAAACTAAACGCATTGGAGAGGTTCAAATCATAGAAAGCTAGAGTGTCAGTCCTCTTGTACTTAAGTCGGCATTGTGCCTTTTGTATTAAATTCGGATGCAATTTCTGTGTTTCATCGTCAATAAGAGGGTCCAAGGTATACAGTAAACCTGAAGTAAAGTTTCGGAATCTAGAACTGGACTCACAGTACAGGTTTAAATCAAAGGAAGTTAGAGTGTCTGTCCTCTTGTACTTGTGTCGACATTGTGCCCATTGTAATAAATTCGGATGCAATTTCTGTGATTAATCGTCAATAAGAAGGTCCACGGTATACAGTAAACCTGAAGTGAAGCATCGGAATCTGAAACTGGACTCACAGGAGAGGTTCAAATCATAGAAAGTTAGAGTGTCAGTCCTCTTGTACTTAAGTCGGCATTGTGCCTTTAGTATTAAATTCGGATGCAATTTCTGTGTTTCATCGTCAAGATTAAGTTCCAAGGTATACAGTAAACCTAAAGTGAAGCATCGGAATCTAAAACTGGACCCAGACGAGAGGTTTAAATAAAAGAAAGTTAGAGTGTCTGTCCTCTTGTACTTAAGTCGGCATTGTGCCTTTTGTATAAATTTCAGCTGCTGTTTCTGTGTTTCATTGTCAATAAGATGGTCCAAGGTATACAGTAAACCTGAAGTAAAGTTCGGAATCTAAAACTGGACTCACAGGACAGGTTTATACCAAAGGAAGTTAGAGTGTCTGTCCCCTTGTACTTATGTCGGCATTGTGCCTTTTGTAATAATCTCTAATGCAATTTCTGTGATTCATCGTCAATAAGAATGTCCAAGGTATACAGTAAACCTGAAGTAAAGCATCGGAATCCGAAACTGGACTCACAGAAGAGATACAAATCATAGAAAGTTAGAGTGTCAGTCCCCTTGTACTTAAGTTGGCGTTGTGCCTTTTGTATTAAATTCGGATGCAATTTCTGTGTTTCATCGTCAAGAGGAAGGTCCATGGTATACAGTAAATCTAAAGAGAAGCATCGGAGTCTAAAACTGGACTGACAGGAGAGGTTCAAATCATAGGAAGTTAGAGTGTCAGTCCTCTTGTACTTAAGTCTGCATTGTGCCTTTTGTATGAAATTAGGATGCAATTTCTGTGTTTCATCGTCAATAAGAAGGTCCAAGGTATACAGTAAACCTGAAGTCAAGCATCGGAACATAAAACAGGACTCACAGGAGAGGATCAAATCATAGAAAGTTAGAGTGTGAGTGCTCTTGTACTTAAGTCGGCATTGTGCATTTTGTATTAAATTCGGATGCAATTTCTGTGTTTTATCGTCAATAAGAAGGTCCAAGGGAAACAGTAAACCTGAAGTGAAACATCGGAATCTAAAACTGGACTCACAGGAGAGGTTGAAACCATAGAAGGTTAGAGTGTCACTCCTCTTCTACTTCAGTCGGCATTGTGCCTTTTGTATTAAATTCGGATGCAATTTCTGTGTTTCATCGTCAATAAGAAGGTCCTAGGTATACAGTAAACCGGAAGTGATGCAACAGAATCTAAAACTAGACTCACAGGAGAGGTTCAAATCATAGAAAGTTAGAGTGTCATTCCTCTTGTACTTAAGACTGCATCGTGCCTTTTGTATTACATTCGGATGCAATTTCTGTGTATCATCGTCAATAAGAAGGTCCAAGGTATATAGTAAACTGGAAGTGATGCATCGGAATCTAAAACTGGAGTCACAGGAGAGGTTCAAATCATAGAAAGTTCGAGTGTCAGTCCTCTTGTACTTAAGTTGGCACAGTGCCTTTTGTATTAAATTCGGATGCAATTTCTGTGTTTCATCGTCAATAAGAAGGTCCAAGGTATACAGTAAACCTGAAGTGAAGCATCGAAATCTAAAACTGGTCTCACAGGAGAGGTTTAAATCAAAGAAAGTCCGAGTTTCTGTCCTCTTGTACTTAAGTCGGCATTGTGCCTTTTGTATTAAATTCAGATGCAGTTTCTGTGTTTCATCGCCAATAAGAGGGTCCAAGGTATACAGTAAACCTGAAGTAAAGCTTCGGAATCTAAAACTGGATTCACAGGACAGGTTTAAATCAAAGGAAGTTAGAGTGTCTGTCACTTGTACTTATGTCGGCATTGTGCCTTTTGTATTAAATTTGGATGCAATTTCTGTGTTTCATCGCCAATGTGAAGGTCCAAGGTATACAGTAAACCTGAAGTGAAGCATCGGAATCTAAAACCGGACTCACAGGAGACGTTCAAATCATATAAAGTTAGAGTGTCAGTCCTATTGTACTTAAGTCGGCATGGGGCCTTTTGTATTAAATTCGGATGCAATTTCTGTGTATCATCGTCAATAAGAAGGTATAATGTATACAGTAAACCATAAGTGAACCATCGGAATCTGAAACTAAACGCATTGGAGAGGTTCAAATCATAGAAAGCTAGAGTGTTAGTCCTCTTGTACTTAAGTCGGCATTGTGCCTTTTGTATTAAATTCGGATGCAATTTCTGTGTTTCATCGCCAATAAGAAGGTACAAGGTATACAGTAAACCTGAAGTGAAGCATCGGAATCTAAAACTGGACTCACAGGAGAGGTTTAAGTCAAAGAAAGTTAGAGTGTTAGTCCTCTTGTACTTATGTCGGCATTGTGCCTTTTGTAATAAATTCGGATGCAATTTCTGTGATTCATCGTCAATAAGAGGGTCCAAGGTATACAGTAAACCCCAAGTAAAGCTTCGGAATCTAAAACTGGACTCACAGGACAGGTTTTAATTTAAGGAAGTTAGAGTGTCTGACCTGTTGTACTTATGTCGGCATTGTGCCTTTTGTAATAAATTCGGATGCAATTTCTGTGATTCATCGTCAATAAGAAGGTCCAAGGTATACAGTAAACGTGAAGTGAAGCATCGGATTCTGAAACTGGACTCACAGGGGAGGTTCCAATCATAGAATTTTAGAGTGGCAGTCCTCTTGTACTTAAGTCGGCATTGTGCCTTTTGTATTACATTCGGATGCCATTTCTGTGTTTGATCATCAATATGAAGGTCCAAGGTATACAGTAAACCTGAAGTGAAGCATCGGAATCTAAAACAGGACTCTCAGGAGAGGTTTTAATCATAGAAAGTTAGAGTGTCAGTCCACTTGTACGTAAGTCGGCATTGTGCCTTTTGTATTAAATTCGGATGCAATTTCTGTGTTTCATCGTCAAGAGGAAGTTCCAAGGTATACAGTAAACCTAAAGTGAAGCATCGGAATCAAAAACTGGACTCACAGGAGAGGTTTAAATCAAAGAAAGTTAGAGTGTCTGTCCTCTTGTACTTAAGTCGGCGTTGTGCCCCTTGTATTAAATTCAGATGCAGTTTCTGTGTTTCATCGTCAATAAGTGGGTCCAAGGTATACAGTAAACTTGAAGTAAAGCTTCGGAATCTAAAACTGGACTCACAGGACAGGTTCAATTCTAAGGAAGTTAGAGTGTCAGTCCTCTTGTACTTATGTCGGCATTGTGCCTTTTGTAATAAATTCGGATGCAATTTCTGTGTTTCATCGTCAATAAGAAGGTCCTAGGGATACAGTAAACCTAAAGGGAAGCATCGGAATCTAAAACTGGACTCACAGGAGAGGTTGAAATCATAGAAGGTTAGAGTGTCGCTCCTCTTCTACTGAAGTCGACATTGTGCTTTTGCATTAATTTCGGATACAATTTCTGTGTTTCATCGTCAATAAGAATGTTCTAGGTATACAGTAAACCTGAAGTGAAGCATCGGAATCTAAAACTGGGCTCACAGGAGAGTTTCAAATCATACAAAGTTAGAGTGTCAGTCCTCTTGTACTTAAGTCTGCATCGTGCCTTTTGTATTAAAATCGGATGCAATTTCTGTGTATCATCGTTAATAGGAAGGTCTAAGGTATACAGTAAACTGGAAGTGATGCATCGGAATCCAAAACTGGACTCACAAGAGAGGTTCAAATCATAGAAAGTTTGAGTGGCTGTCCTCTTGTACTTAAGTCGGCATTGTGCCTTTTGTAGTAAATTCAGATGCAGTTTCTGTATTTCATCGTCAATAAGAGGGTTCAAAATATACAGTAAACTTGAAGTAAAGCTTCAGAATCTAAAACTGGACTCACAGGACAGGTTTAAATCAAAGGAAGTTAGAGTGTCTGAGCTCTTGTACTTATGTCGGCATTGTGCCTTTTGTAATAAATTCGGATGCAATTTCTGTGATTCATCGTCAATAAGAAGGTCCAAGGTATACAGTAAACCTGAAGTGAAGCATCGGAATCTAAAACTGGACTCACAGGAGAGGTTCAAATCATAGAAAGTTAGAGTGTCAGTCCTCTTGTACTTAAGTCGGCACTGTGCCATTTGTATTAAATTCGGATGCAATTTCTGTGTTTCATCGTCAATAAGATGGTCCGAGGTATACAGTAAACCTGAAGTGAAGCATCGGAATCTAAAACTGGACTCACAGGAGAAGTTAAAATCATAGAAAATTAGAGTGTCAATCCTCTTGTACGTAAGTCTGCATCGTGCCTTTTGTATTAAATTCGGATGCAATTTCTGTGTATCATCGTCAATAAGAGGGTATAATGTATACAGTAAACCGGAAGTGAACCATCGGAATCTGAAACTAAACTCATTGGAGAGGTTCAAATCATAGAAACTTAGAGTGTCAGTCCTCTTGTACTTAAGTCGGCATTGTGCCTTTTGTATTAAATTCGGATGCAATTTCTGTGTTTCATCGTCAATGAGAAGGTAAAAGGTATACAGTAAACCTGAAATGAAGCATCGGTATCTAAAACTGGACTCACAGGAGAGGTTTAAATCAAAGAAAGTTAGAGTGTCTGTCCTCTTGTACTTAAGTCGGCATTGTGCCTCTTGTATTAAATTCAGATGCAGTTTCTGTGTTTAATCGTCAATAAGAGGGTCCAAGGTATACAGTAAACCTCAAGTAAAGCTTCGGAATCTAAAACTGGACTCACAGGACAGATTTAAATCTAAGGAAGTTAGAGTATCTGTCCTCTTGTACTTATGTCGGCATTGTGCCTTTTGTAATAAATTCAGATGCAAATTCTGTGATTCATCGTCAATAAGAAGGTCCAAGGTATACAGTAAACCTGAAGTGAAGCATCGGAATCTGAAACTGGACTCACAGGAGAGGTTCCAATCATAGAAAGTTAGAGTGGCAGTCCTCTTGTACTTAAGTCGGCATTGTGCCTTTTGTATTGAATTCGGATGCAATTTCTGTGTTTCATCATCAATAAGAAGGTCCAAGGTATACAGTAAACCTGAAGTGAAGCATCGGAATCCAAAACTCAACTCACAGGAGAGGTTCAAATCATAAAAAGTTAGAGTGCCTGTCCTCTTGTACTTAAGTCGGCATTGTGCCTTTTGTATTAAATTCGGATGCAATTTTTGTGTTTCATCGTCAATAAGATGGTCCAAGGGATACAGTAAACCTAAAGGGAAGCAACGGAATCTAAAACTGGACTCACAGGAGGGGTTGAAATCATAGAAGGTTAGAGTGTCGATCCTCTTCTGCTTAAGTCGGCATTGTGCCTTTTGTATAAAATTCGGATGCAATTTCTGTGTTTCATCGTCAATAAGAAGGTCCTAGGGATACAGTAAACCTAAAGGGAAGCATCGGAAACTGAAACTGGACTCACAGGAGAGGTTGAAATCATAAAAGGTTAGAGTGTCGCTCCTCTTCTACTTAAGTCGACATTGTGCTTTTGCATTGATTTCGGATGCAATTTCTGTGTTTCATCGTCAATAAGAAGGTTCTAGGTATACAGTAAACCAGAAGTGAAGCATCGGAATCTAAAACTGGGCTCACAGGAGAGTTTCAAATCATACAAAGTTAGAGTGTCAGTCCTCTTGTTCTTAAGTCTGCATCGTGCATTTTGTATTAAAATCGGATGCAATTTCTGTGTATCATCGTTAATAGGAAGGTTCAAGGTATACAGTAAACTGGAAGTGATGCATCGGAATCCAAAACTGGACTCACAAGAGAGGTTCAAATCATAGAAAGTTTGAGTGGCTGTCCTCTTGTACTTAAGTCTGCATTGTGCCTTTTGTAGTAAATTCAGATGCAGTTTCTGTATTTCATCGTCAATAAGAGGGTTCAAAATATACAGTGAACTTGAAGTAAAGCTTCGGAATCTAAAACTGGACTCACAGGACAGGTTTAAATCAAAGGAAGTTAGAGTGTCTGAGCTCTTGTACTTATGTCGGCATTGTGCCCTTTGTAATAAATTCGGATGCAATTTCTGTGATTCATCGTCAATAAGAAGGTCCAAGGTATACAGTAAACCTGAAGTGAAGCATCGGAATCTAAAACTGGACTCACAGGAGAGGTTCAAATCCTAGAAAGTTAGAGTGTCAGTCCTCTTGTACTTAAGTCGGCACTGTGCCATTTGTATTAAATTCGGATGCAATTTCTGTGTTTCATCGTCAATAAGATGGTCCGAGGTATACAGTAAACCTGAAGTGAAGCATCGGAATCTAAAACTGGACTCACAGGAGAAGTTAAAATCATAGAAAATTAGAGTGTCAATCCTCTTGTACCTAAGTCTGCATCGTGCCTTTTGTATTAAATTCGGATGCAATTTCTGTGTATCATCGTCAATAAGAGGGTATAATGTATACAGTAAACCGGAAGTGAACCATCGGAATCTGAAACTAAACTCATTGGAGAGGTTCAAATCATAGAAACTTAGAGTGTCAGTCCTCTTGTACTTAAGTCGGCATTGTGCCTTTTGTATTAAATTCGGATGAAATTTCTGTGTTTCATCGTCAATAAGAAGGTATAAGGTATACAGTAAACCTGAAATGAAGCATCGGTATCTAAAACTGGACTCACAGGAGAGGTTTAAATCAAAGAAAGTTAGAGTGTCTGTCCTCTTGTACTTAAGTCGGCATTGTGCCTCTTGTATTAAATTCAGATGCAGTTTCTGTGTTTAATCGTCAATAAGAGGGTCCAAGGTATACAGTAAACCTCAAGTAAAGCTTCGGAATCTAAAACTGGACTCACAGGACAGATTTAAATCTAAGGAAGTTAGAGTATCTGACCTCTTGTACTTATGTCGGCATTGTGCCTTTTGTAATAAATTCAGATGCAAATTCTGTGATTCATCGTCAATAAGAAGGTCCAAGGTATACAGTAAACCTGAAGTGAAGCATCGGAATCTGAAACTGGACTCACAGGAGAGGTTCCAATCATAGATTGTTAGAGTGGCAGTCCTCTTGTACTTAAGTCGGCATTGTGCCTTTTGTATTGAATTCGGATGCAATTTCTGTGTTTGATCATCAATAAGAAGGTCCAAGGTATACAGTAAACCTGAAGTGAAGCATCGGAATCTAAAACTCAACTCACAGGAGAGGTTCAAATCATAGAAAGTTAGAGTGCCTGTCCTCTTGTACTTAAGTCGGCATTGTGCCTTTTGTATTAAATTCGGATGCAATTTTTGTGTTTCATCGTCAATAAGAAGGTCCAAGGGATACAGTAAACCTAAAGGGAAGCAACGGAATCTAAAACTGGACTCACAGGAGAGGATGAAATCATAGAAAGTTAGAGTGTCGATCCTCTTCTACTTAAGTCGGCATTGTGCCTTTTGTATTAATTTCGGATGCAATTTCTGTGTTTCATCGTCAATAAGAAGGTCCAAGGTATACAGTAAACCTGAAGTGAAGCATCGGAATCCAAAACCTAACTCACTGGAGAGGTTCAAATCATAGAAAGTTAGAGTGTCAGTCCTCTTGTACTTAAGTCGGCATTGTGCCTTTTGTATTAAATTCGGATGCAATTTCTGTGTTTCATCGTCAATAAGAAGGTCCAGGGAATACAGTAAACCTGAAGTGAAGCATCGGAATCCAAAACCCAACTCACAGGAGAGGATCAAATCAAAGAAAGTTAGAGTGTCAGTCCTCTTGTACTTAAGTCTGCATTGTGCCTTTTGTATGAAATTCGGATGCAATTTCTGTGTTTCATCGTCAATAAGAAGGTCCAAGGTATACAGTAAACCTGAAGTGAAGCATCGGAATCTAAAACAGGACTCACAGGAGAGGATCAAATCATAGAAAGTTAGAGTGTCAGTCCTCTTGTACTTAAGTCGGCATTGTTCCTTTTGTATTAAATTCGGATGCAATTGCTGTGTTTCATCGTCAAGATTAAGTTCCACGGTATACAGTAAACCTAAAGTGAAGCATCGGAATCTAAAACTGGACTCACACGAGAGGTTCAAATCATAGAAAGTTAGAGTGTCAGTCCTCTTGTACTTAAGTCTGCATTGTGCCTTTTGTATGAAATTCGGATGCAATTTCTGTGTTTCATCGTCAATAAGAAGGTCCAAGGTATACAGTAAACCTGAAGTGAAGCATCGGAATCTAAAACAGGACTCACAGGAGAGGATCAAATCATAGAAAGTTAGAGTGTCAGTCCTCTTGTACTTAAGTCGGCATTGTTCCTTTTGTATTAAATTCGGATGCAATTTCTGTGTTTGATCATCAATAAGAAGGTCCAAGGTATACAGTAAACCTGAAGTGAAGCATCGGAATCTAAAATTGGACCCACAGGAGAGGTTTAAATCAAAGAAAGTTAGAGTGTCGGTCCTCTTGTACTTAAGTCGGCATTGTGCCTTTTGTATAAAATTCAGATGCAGTTTCTGTGTTTCATCGTCAATAAGAGGGTCCAAGGTATACAGTAAACCTGAAGTAAAGTTTCGGAATCTAAAACTGGACTCACAGGACAGGTTTAAATCAAAGGAAGTTAGAGTGTCTGTCCCCTTGTACTTATGTCGGCATTGTGCCTTTTGTAATAATCTCTAATGCAATTTCTGTGATTCATCGTCAATAAGAATGTCCAAGGTATACAGTAAGCCTGAAGTGAAGCATCGGAATCCGAAACTGGACTCACAGAAGAGGTACAAATCATAGAAAGTTAGAGTGTCAGTACCCTTGTACTTAAGTCGGCGTTGTGCCTATTGTATTAAATTCGGATGCAATTTCTGTGTTTCATCGTCAAGAGGAAGGTCCAAGGTATACAGTAAACCTAAAGGGAAGCATCGTAATCTAAAACTGGACTCACAGGAGAGGTTCAAATCATAGGAAGTTAGAGTGTCAGTCCTCTTGTACTTAAGTCTGCATTGTGCCTTTTGTATGAAATTCGGATGCAATTTCTGTGTTTCATCGTCAATAAGAAGGTCCAAGGTATACAGTAAACCTGAAGTGAAGCTTCGGAATCTAAAACAGGACTCTCAGGAGAGGTTCAAATCATAGAAAGTTAGAGTGTCAGTCCTCTTGTACTTATGTCAGCATTGTGCCTTTTGTATTAAATTCGGATGCAATTTCTGTGTTTCATCGTCAATAAGAAGGTCCAAGGGATACAGTAAACCTGAAATGAAGCATTGGATTCTAAAACAGGACTCACAAGATAGGTTCAAATCATAGAAAGTTAGAGTGTCAGTCCTCTTGTACTTAAGTCGGCATTGTGCCTTTTGTATTAAATTCGGATGCAATTTCTGTGTTTCATCATCAATAAGAAGGTCCAAGGTATACAGTAAACCTGAAGTGAAGCATCGGAATCCAAAACCCAACTCACCTGAGAGGTTCAAATCATAGAACGTTAGAGTGTCAGTCCTCTTGTACTTAAGTCGGCATTGTGCATTTTGTATTAAATTTGGATGCAATTTCTGTGTTTCATCGTCAATAAGAGGGTCCAAGGTATACAGTAAACCTGAAGTAAAGTTTCGGAATCTAGAACTGGACACACAGGACAGGTTTAAATCAAAGGAAGTTAGAGTGTCTGTCCTCTTGTACTTATGTCGACATTGTGCCCATTGTAATAAATTCGGATGCAATTTCTGTGATTAATCGTCAATAAGAAGGTCCAAGGTGTACAGTAAACCTTAAGTGAAGCATCGGAATCTGAAACTGGACTCACAGGAGAGGTTCAAATCATAGAAAGTTAGAGTGTCAGTCCTCTTGTACTTAGGTCGGCATTGTGCCTTTTGTATTAAATTCGGATGCAATTTCTGTGTTTCATCGTCAAGATTAAGTTCCAAGGTATACAGTAAACCTAAAGTGAAGCATCGGAATCTAAAACTGGACTCACACGAGAGGTTCAAATCATAGAAAGTTAGAGTGTCAGTCCTCTTGTACTTAAGTCTGCATTGTGCCTTTTGTATGAAATTCGGATGGAATGTCTGTGTTTCATCGTCAATAAGAAGGTCCAAGGTATACAGTAAACCTGAAGTGAAGCATCGGAATCTAAAACAGGACTCACAGGAGAGGATCAAATCATAGAAAGTTAGAGTGTCAGTCCTCTTGTACTTAAGTCGGCATTGTTCCTTTTGTATTAAATTCGGATGCAATTTCTGTGTTTGATCATCAATAAGAAGGTCCAAGGTATACAGTAAACCTGAAGTGAAGTATCGGAATCTAAAACTGGACCCAGAGGAGCGGTTTAAATAAAAGAAAGTTAGAGTGTCTGTCCTCTTGTACTTAAGTCGGCATTGTGCCTTTTGTATAAAATTCAGATGCAGTTTCTGTGTTTCATTGTCAATAAGAGGGTCCAAGGTATACAGTAAACCTGAAGTAAAGTTTCGGAATCTAAAACTGGACTCACAGGACAGGTTTATATCAAAGGAAGTTAGAGTGTCTGTCCCCTTGTACTTATGTCGGCATTGTGCCTTTTGTAATAATCTCTAATGCATTTTCTGTGATTCATCGTCAATAAGAATGTCCAAGGTAAACAGTAAACCTGAAGTAAAGCATCGGAATACGAAACTGGACTCACAGAAGGGGTAGAAATCATAGAAAGTTAGAGTGTCAGTCTCCTTGTACTTAAGTCGGCGTTGTGCCTTTTGTATTAAATTCGGATGCAATTTCTGTGATTCATCGTCAATAAGAAGGTCCTAGTTATACAGTAAACCTGAAGTGAAGCATCAGAAACTAAAACTGGACTCACAGGAGAGGTTCGAATCATAGAAAGTTAGAGTGTCAGTCCACTTGTACTTAAGTCTGCACCGTGCCTTTTGTATTAAATTCGGATGCAATTTCTGTGTATCATCGTCAATAAGAAGGTCCAAGGTATACAGTAAACCGGAAGTGAAGCATCGGAGTCTAAAACTGGACTTACAGGAGAGGTTCACATCATAGAGAGTTAGAGTGTCAGTCCTCTTGTACTTAAGTCGGCATTGTGCCTTTTGTATTAAACTCGGATGCAATTTCTGTGATTCATCGTCAATAAGAAGGTCCGAGGTATACAGTAAACCTAAAGTGAAGCATCGGAATCAAAAACTGGACCCACAGGAGAGGTTTAAATCAAAGAAAGTTAGAGTGTCCGTCCTCTTGTACTTAAGTCGGCATTGTGCCTTTTGTATTAAATTCGGATGCAATTTCTGTGATTCATCGTCAAGAGGAAGGTCCAAGGTATACAGTAAACCTAACGTGATGCATCGGAATCTAAAACTGGACTCACAGGAGAGGTTCAAATCATAGGAAGTTAGAGTGTCAGTCCTCTTGTACTTAAGTCTGCATTGTGCCTTTTGTATGAAATTCGGATGCAATTTCTGTGTTTCATCGTCAATAAGAAGGTCCAAGGTATACAGTAAACCTGAAGTGAAGCTTCGGAATCTAAAACAGGACTCTCAGGAGAGGTTCAAATCATAGAAAGTTAGAGTGTCAGTCCTCTTGTACTTATGTCGGCATTGTGCCTTTTGTATTAAATTCGGATGCAATTTCTGTGTTTCATCGTCAATAAGAAGGCCCAAGGGATACAGTAAACCTGAAATGAAGCATTGGATTCTAAAACAGGACTCACAAGAGAGGTTCAAATCATAGAAAGTTAGAGTGTCAGTCCTCTTGTACTTAAGTCGGCATTGTGACTTTTGTATTAAATTCGGATGCAATTTCTGTGTTTCATCATCAATAAGAGGGTCCAAGGTATACAGTAAACCTGAAGTGAAGCATCGGAATCCAAAACCCAACTCACAGTAGAGGATCAAATCATAGAAAGTTAGAGTGTCAGTCCTCTTGTTCTTAAGTCGGCATTGTGCCTTTTGTATTAAATTCGGATGCACTTTCTGTGTTTCATCGTCAATAAGAGGGTCCAAGGTATACAGTAAACCTGAAGTAAAGTTACGGAATCTAAAACTGGACTCACAGGACAGGTTTAAATCAAAGGAAGTTAGAGTGTCTGTCCTCTTGTACTTATGTCGGCATTGTGCCCTTTGTAATAAATTCGGATGCAATTTCTGTGATTAATCGTCAATAGGATGGTCCAAGGTATACAGTAAACCTGAAGTGAAGCATCGGAATCTGATACTGGACTCACAGGAGAGGTTCAAATCATAGAAAGTTAGAGTGTCAGTCCTCTTGTACTTAAGTCGGCATTGTGCCTTTTGTATTAAATTCGGATGCAATTTCTGTGTTTCATCGTCAAGATTAAGTTCCACGGTATACAGTAAACCTAAAGTGAAGCAACGGAATCTAAAACTGGACTCACACGAGAGGTTCAAATCATAGAAAGTTAGAGTGTCAGTCCTCTTGTACTTAAGTCTGCATTGTGCCTTTTGTATGAAATTCGCATGCAATTTCTGTGTTTCATCGTCAATAAGAAGGTCCAAGGTATACAGTAAACCTGAAGTGAAGCATCGGAATCTAAAACAGGACACACAGGAGAGGATCAAATCATAGAAAGTTAGAGTTTCAGTCCTCTTGTACTTAAGTCGGCATTGTTCCTTTTGTATTAAATTCGGATGCAATTTCTGTGTTTGATCATCAATAAGAAGGTCCAAGGTATACAGTAAACCTGAAGTGAAGCATCGGAATCTAAAACTGGACTCACAGGACAGGTTTAAATCAAAGGAAGTTTGAGTGTCTGTCTCCTTGTACTTATGTCGGCATTGTACCTTTTGTAATAATCTCTAACGCAATTACTGTGATTCATCGTCAATAAGAATGTCCAAGGTATACAGTAAGCCTGAAGTGAAGCATCAGAATCCGAAACTGGACTCACAGAAGAGGTACAAATCACAGAAAGTTAGAGTGTCAGTACCCTTGTACTTAAGTCGGCGTTGTGCCTTTTGTATTAAATTCGGATGCAATTTCTGTGTTTCATCGTCAAGAGGAAGGTCCAAGGTATACAGTAAACCTAAAGAGAAGCATCGGAATCTAAAACTGGACTCACAGGAGAGGTTCAAATCATAGGAATTTAGAGTGTCAGTCCTCTTGTACTTAAGTCTGCATTGTGCCTTTTGTATGAAATTCGGATGCTATTTCTGTGTTTCATCGTCAATAAGAAGGTCCAAGGTATACAGTAAACCTGAAGTGAAGCTTCGGAATCTTAAACAGGACTCTCAGGAGAGGTTCAAATCATAGAAAGTTAGACTGTCAGTCCTCTTGTACTTATGTCGGCATTGTGCCTTTTGTATTAAATTCGGATGCAATTTCTGTGTTTCATCGTCAATAAGAAGGTCCAAGGGATACAGTAAACCTGAAATGAAGCATTGGATTCTAAAACAGGACTCACAAGAGAGGTTCAAATCATAGAAAATTAGAGTGTCAGTCCTCTTGTACTTAAGTCGGCATTGTGCCTTATGTATTAAATTCGGATGCAATTTCTGTGTTTCATCATCAATAAGAAGGTCCAAGGTATACAGTAAACCTGAAGTGAAGCATCGGAATCCAAAACTCAGCTCACAGGAAAGGTTCAAATCATAGAAAGTTAGAGTGTCAGTCCTCTTGTACTTAAGTCGGCATTGTGCCTTTTGTATTAAATTCGGATGCAATTTCTGTGTTTCATCGTCAATAAGAGGGTCCAAGGTATACAGTAAACCTGAAGTAAAGTTTCGGAATCTAAAACTGGACTCACAGGACAGGTTTAAATCAAAGGAAGTTAGAGTGTCTGTCCTCTTGTACTTATGTCGGCATTGTGCCCTTTGTAATAAATTCGGATGCAATATCTGTGATTAATCGTCAATAAGAAGTCCACGGTATACAGTAAACCTGAAGTGAAGCATCGCAATCTGAAACTGGACTCACAGGAGAGGTTCAAATCATAGAAAGTTAGAGTGTCAGTCCTCTTGTACTTAAGTCGGCATTGTGCCTTTTGTATTAAATTCGGATGCAATTTCTGTGTTTCATCGTCAAGATTAAGTTCCACGGTATACAGTAAACCTAAAGTGAAGCATCGGAATCTAAAACTGGACTCACACGAGAGGTCCAAATCATAGAAAGTTAGAGTGTCAGTCCTCTTGTACTTAAGTCTGCATTGCGCCTTTTGTATGAAATTCGGATGCAATTTCTGTGTTTCATCGTCAATGAAAACGTCCAAGGTATACAGTAAACCTGAAGTGAAGCATCGGAATCTAAAACAGGACTCACACGAGAGGTACAAATCATAGAAAATTAGAGTGTCAGTCCTCTTGTACTTAAGTCGGCATTGTTCCTTTTGTATTAGATTCGGATGCAATTTCTGTGTTTCATCAACAATAAGAAGGTCCAAGGTATACTGTAAACCTGAAGTGAAGCATCGGAATCCAAAACTCAACTCACAGGAGAGGTTCAAATCATAGAAAGTTTGAGTGTCAGTCCTCTTGTACTTAAGTCGGCATTGTGCCTTTTGTATTAAATTCGGATGCAATTTCTGTGTTTCATCGTCAATAAGAAGGTCCTAGTTATACAGTAAACCTGAAGTAAAGCATCGGAATCAAAAAGTGGACGCACAGGAGAGGTTCAAATCATAGAAAGTCAGAGTGTCAGTCCTCTTGTACTTAAGTCTGCACCGTGCCTTTTGTATTAAATTCGGATGCAATTTCTGTGTATCATCGTCAATAAGAAGGTCCAAGGTATACAGTAAACCGGAAGTGAAGCATCGGAGTCTAAAACTGGACTCACAGGAGAGGTTCACATCATAGAAAGTTAGAGTGTCAGTCCTCTTGTACTTAAGTCGGCATTGTGCCTTTTGTATTAAACTCGGATGCAATTTCTGTGTTTCATCGTCAATAAGAAGGTCCAAGGTATACAGTAAACCTGAAGTGAAGCATCGAAATCTAAAACTGGACCCACAGGAGAGGTTTAAATCAAAGAAAGTTAGAGTGTCTGTCCTCTTGTACTTAAGTCGGCATTGTGCCTTTTGTATAAAATTCAGATGCAGTTTCTGTGTTTCATCGTCAATAAGAGGGTCCAAGGTATACATTAAACCTGAAGTAAAGTTTCGGAATCAAAAACAGGACTCACAGGACAGGTTTAAATCAAAGGAAGTTAGAGTGTCTGTCCCCTTGTACTTATGTCGGCATTGTGCCTTTTGTAATAATTTCTAATGCAATTTCTGTGATTCATCGTCAATACGAATGTCCAAGGTGTACAGTAAACCTGAAGTAAAGCATCGGAATCTGAAACTGGACTCACAGAAGAGGTATAAATCATAGAAAGTTAGAGTGTCAGTCCTCTTGTACTTAAGTCGGCATTGTGCCTTTTGTATTAAATTCGGATGCAATTTCTGTGTTTCATCGTCAAGAGGAAGGTCCAAAGTATACAGTAAACCTAAAGTGAAGCATCGGAATCTAAAACTGGACTCACAGGAGAGGTTCAAATCATAGAAAGTTAGATTGTCAGTCCTATTGTACTTAAGTCGGCATTGTGCCTTTTGTATTAAATTCGGATGCAATTTCTGTGTTTCATCGTCAATAAGAAGGTCCAAGGTATACACTAAACCTGCAGTGAAGAATCGGAAATTAAAACTGGACTCACAGGAGAGGTTTAAATCAAAGAAAGTTAGAGTGTCAGGCCTCTTGTACTTAAGTCGGCATTGTGCCTTTTGTATTAAATTCATAAGCAGTTTCTGTGTTTCATCGTCAATAAGAGGGTCCAAGGTAAACAGTAAACCTGAAGTAAAGCTTCGGAATCTAAAACTGGACTCACAGGAGAGGTTCAAAGCATAGAAAGTTAGAGTGTCAGTCCTCTTGTACTTAAGTCGGCGTTGTGCCTTTTGTTTTAAATTCGGATGCAATTTCTGTGTTTCATCGTCAAGAAGAAGGTCCAAGGTATACAGTAAACCTAAAGTGGAGCATCGGAAACTAAAACTGGACTCACAGGAGAGGTTCGAATCATAGAAAGTTAGAGTGTCAGTCCTATTGTACTTAAGTCGGTATTGTGCCTTTTGTAATAAATTCGGGTGCAATTTTTGTGTTTCATCGTCACTAAGAAGCACCAAGGTATACAGTAAACCTGCACTGAAGCAGCGGAATCTATAACTGGACTCACAGGACAGGTTTAAATTAAAGGAAGGTAGAGTGTCTGTCCTCTTGTACTTATGTCGGCATTGTGCCTTTTGTAATAAATTCGGATGCAATTTCTGTGATTCAACGTCAATAAGAAGGTCCAAGGAATACAGTAAACCTGAAGTGAAGCATCGGAATCTGAAACTGGACTCACAGGAGAGGTTCAAATCATAGAAAGTTAGAGTGTCAGTCCTCTTGTACTTAAGTCGCCATTGTGCCTTTTGTATTAAATTCGGATGCAATATCTGTGTTTCATCGTCACTAAGAAGGACCAAGGTATACAGTAAACCTGCACTGAAGCATCGGAATCTATAACTGGACTCACAGGACAGGTTTAAATTAAAGGAAGGTAGAGTGTCTGTCCTCTTGTACTTATGTCGGCATTGTGCCTTTTGTAATAAATTCGGATGCAATTTCTGTGTTTCATCGTCAATAAGAAGGTCCAAGGTATACAGTAAACCTGAAGTGAAGCATCGGAATCTGAAACTGGACTCACAGGAGAGGTTCAAATCATAGAAAGTTAGAGTGTCAGTCCGCTTGTACTTAAGTCGGCATTGTGCCTTTTCTATTAAATTCGGATGCAATTTCTGTGTTTCATCGTCAAGAGGAAGTTCCAAGGTATACAGTTAACCTAAAGTGAAGCATCGTAATCTAAAACTGTACTCACAGGAGAGGATCACATCATAGAAAGATAGAGTGTCAGTCCTATTGTACTTAAGTCGGTATTGTGCCTTTTGTATTAAATTCGGATGCAATTTCTGTGTTTCATCGTCACTAAGAAGGTCCAAGGTATACAGTAAACCTGCACTGAAGCATCGGAATCTATAACTGGACTCACAGGACAGGTTTAAATGAAAGGAAGTTAGAGTGTCTGTCCTCTTGTGCTTATGTCGGCATTGTGCCTTTTGTAATAAATTGGGATGCAATTTCTGTGTTTCATCGTCAATAAGAAGGTCCAAGGGATACAGTAAACCTGAAATGAAGCATTGCATTCTAAAACTGGACTCACAAGAGAGGTTCAAATCATAGAAAGTTAGAGTGTCAGTCCTATTGTACTTAAGTCGGCATTGTGCCTTTTGTATTAAATTCGGATGTAATTTCTGTGTTTCATCATCAATAAGAAGGTCCAAGGTATACAGTAAACCTGAAGTGAAGCATCGGAATCCAAATCCCAACTCACAGGAGAGGTTCAAATCATTGGAAGTTAGAGTGTCAGTCCTCTTGTACTTAAGTCGGCATTGTGCCTTTTGAATTAAATTCGGATGCAATTTCTGTGTTTCATCGTCAATAAGAAGGTCCAAGGTATACAGTAAACCTGAAGTGAAGCTTCGGAATCTAAAACAGGACTCTCAGGAGAGGTTCAAATCATTGAAAGTTAGAGTGTCAGTCCTCTTGCACTTAAGTCTGCATTGTGCTTTTTGTCTGAAATTCGGCTGCAATTTCTGTGTTTCATCGTCAATAAGAAGGTGCAAGGTATACAGAAAACCTGAAGTGAAGCATCGGAATCTAAAACAGGACTCACAGGAGAGGTTCAATTCATAGAAAGTTAGATTGTCAGTCCTATTGAACTTAAGTCGGCATTGTGCCTTTTGTATTAAATTCGGATGCAATTTCTGTGTTTCATCGTCAATAAGAAGGTCCAAGGTATACAGTAAACCTGCAGTGAAGCATCGGAATTTAAAACTGGACTCACAGGAGAGGTTTAAATCAAAGAAAGTTAGAGTGTCTATCCTCTTGTACTTAAGTCGGCATTGTGCCTTTTGTATTAAATTCATAAGCAGTTTCTGTGTTTCATCGTCAATAAGATGGTCCAAGGTAAACAGTAAACCTGAAGTAAAGCTTCGGAATCTAAAACTGGACTCACAGGACAGGTTTAAATCAAAGGAAGTTAGAGTGTCTGAGCTCTTGTACTTATGTCGGCATTCTGCTTTTGTAATAAATTCGGATGCAATTCCTGTGATTCATCGTCAATAAGAAGGTCCAATGTATACAGGAAATCTGAACTGAAGCATCGGAATCTGTAACTGGACTCACAGGAGAGGTTCAAAGCATAGAAAGTTAAAGTGTCAGTGCTCTTGTACTTAAGTCGGCATTGTGCCTTTAGTTTTAAATTCGGATGCAATTTCTGTGTTTCATCGTCAAGAAGAAGGTCCAAGGTATACAGTAAACCTAAAGTGAAGCATCGGAATCTAAAACTGGACTCACAGGAGAGGTTCAAATCATAGAAAGTTAGAGTGTCAGTCCTATTGTACTTAAGTCGGTATTGTGCCTTTTGTATTAAATTCGGATGCAATTTTTGTATTTCATCGTCACTAAGAAGGACCAAGGTATACTGTAAAGCTGCACTGAAGCATCGGAATCTATAACTGGACTCACAGGACAGGTTTAAATTAAAGGAAGGTAGAGTGTCTGTCCTCTTGTACTTATGTCGGCATTGTGCCTTTAGTAATAATTTCGGATGCAATTTCTTTGATTCATCGTCAATAAGAAGGTCCAAGGAATACAGTAAACCTGAAGTGAAGCATCGGAATCTGAAACTGGACTCACAGGAGAGGTTCAAATCATAGAAAGTTAGAGTGTCAGTCCACTTGTACTTAAGTTGCCATTGTGCCTTTTGTATTAAATTCGGATGCAATTTCTGTGTTTCATCGTCAAGAGGAATTTCCAAGCTATACAGTAAACCTAAAGTGAAGCATCGGTATCAAAAACTGGACTCACAGGAGAGGTTCAAATCATAGAAAATTAGAGTGACAGTCCTCTTGTACTTATGTCGGCATTGTGCCTTTTGTATTAAATTCGGATGCAATTTCTGTGTTTCATCGTCAATAAGAAGGTCCAAGGGATACAGTAAACCTGAAGTGAAGCATCGGATTCTAAAACTGGACTCACAAGAGAGGTTCAAATCGTAGAAAGTTAAAGTGTCAGTCCTCTTGTACTTAAGCTGGCATTGTGCCTTTTGTATTTAATACGGATGCAATTTCTTTGTTTGATCATCAATAACAAGGTCCAAGGTATACAGGATATCTGAAGTGAAGCATCGGAATCCAAAACTCATCTCACAGGAGAGGTTCAAATCATAGAAAGTTAGAGTATCAGTCCTATTGTGCTTAAGTCGGTATTGTGCTTTTTGTATTACATTCGGATGCAATATCTGTGTTTCATCGTCACTAAGAAGGACCAAGGTATACAGTAAACCTGCACTGAAGCATCGGAATCTATAACTGGACTCACAGGACAGGTTTAAATTAAAGGAAGGTAGAGTGTCTGTGCTCTTGTACGTATGTCGGCATTGTGCCTTTTGTAATAAATTCGGATGCAATTTCTGTGATTCATCGTCAATAAGAAGGTCCAAGGTATACAGTAAACCTGAAGTGAAGCATCGGAATCTGAAACTGGACTCACAGGAGAGGTTCAAATCATAGAAAGTTAGAGCGTCAGTCCTCTTGTACTTAAGTCGGCATTGTGCCTTTTGTATTAAATTCGGTTGCAATTTCTGTGTTTCATCGTCAAGAGGAAGTTCCAAGGTATACAGTAAACCTAAAGTGATGCATCGTAATCTAAAACTGTACTCACAGGAGAGGTTCAAATCATAGAAATTTAGAGTGTCAGTCCTATTGTACTTAAGTCGGTATTGTGCCTTTTGTGTTAAATTCGGATGCAATTTCTGTGTTTCATCGTCACTAAGAAGGTCCAAGGTATACTGTAAACCTGCACTGAAGCATCGGAATCTATAACTGGACTCACAGGACGGGTTTAAATGAAAGGAAGTTAGAGTGTCTGTCCTCTTGTACTTATGTCGGCATTGTGCCTTTTGTAATAAATTGGGATGGAATTTCTGTGATTCATCGTCAATAACAAGGTCCAAGGTATACAGTAAACCTGAAGTATAGCATCGGAATCTGAAACTGGACTCACAGGAGAGGTTCAAATGATAGAAAGTTAGAGTGTTAGTCCTCATGTACTTAAGTCGGCATTGTGCCTTTTGTATTAAATTCGGATGCAATTTCTGTGTTTCATCGTCAAGAGGAAGTTCCAAGGTATACAGTAAACCTAAAGTGAAGCATTGGAATCAAAAACTGGACTCACAGGAGAGGTTCTAATCATAGAGAGTCAGAGTGTCAGTCCTCTTGTACTTAAGTCTGCATTGTGCCTTTTGAATAAAATTGGGATGCAATTTCTGTGTTTCATCGTCAATAAGAAGGTCCAAGGTATACAGTAAACCTGAAGTGAAGCTTCGGAATCTAAAACAGGACTCTCAGGAGAGGTTCAAATCATAGAAAGTTAGAGTGTCAGTCCTATTGTACTTATGTCGGCATTGTGCCTTTTGTATTAAATTCGGATGCAATTTCTGTGTTTCATCGACAATAAGAAGGTCCAAGGGATACAGTAAACCTGAAATGAAGCATTGCATTTTAAAACTGGACTCACAAGAGAGGTTCAAATCATAGAAAGTTAGAGTGTCAGTCCTATTGTACTTAAGTCGGCATTGTGCCTTTTGTATTAAATTCGGATGCAGTTTCTGTGTTTCATCATCAATAAGAAGGTCCAAGGTGTACAGTAAACCTGAAGTGAAGCATCGGAATCCAAATCCTAACTCACAGGAGAGGTTCAAATCATTGAAAGTTAGAGTGTCAGTCCTCTTGTACTTAAGTCGGCATTGTGCCTTTTGTATTAAATTCGGATGCAATTTCTGTGTTTCATCGTCAATAAGAAGGTCCAAGGGATACAGTAAACCTGAAGTGAAGCTTCGGAATCTAAAACAGGACTCTCAGGAGAGGTTCAAATCATTGAAAGTTAGAGTGTCAGTCCTCTTGTACTTAAGTCTGCATTGTGCTTTTTGTCTGAAATTCGGATGCATTTTCTGTGTTTCATCGTCAATAAGAAGGTGCAAGGTATACAGAAAACCTGAAGTGAAGCATCGGAATCTAAAACAGGACTCACAGGAGAGGTTCAATTCATAGAAAGTTAGATTGTCAGTCCTATTGTACTTAAGTCGTCATTGTGCCTTTTGTATTAAATTCGGATGCAATTTCTGTGTTTCATCGTCAATAAGAAGGTCCAAGGTATACAGTAAACCTGCAGTGAAGCATCGGAATTTAAAACTGGACTCACAGGAGAGGTTTAAATCAAAGAAAGTTAGAGTGTCTATCCTCTTGTACTTAAGTCGGCATTGTGCCTTTTGTATTAAATTCATAAGCAGTTTCTGTGTTTCATCGTCAATAAGATGGTCCAAGGTAAACAGTAAACCTGAAGTAAAGCATCGGAATCTAAAACTGGACTCACAGGACAGGTTTAAATCAAAGGAAGTTAGAGTGTCTGAGCTCTTGTACTTATGTCGGCATTCTGCATTTTGTAATAAATTCGGATGCAATTCCTGTGATTCATCGTCAATAAGAAGGTCCAATGTATACAGGAAATCTGAACTGAAGCATCGGAATCTGTAACTGGACTCACAGGAGAGGTTCAAAGCATAGAAAGTTAAAGTGTCAGTGCTCTTGTACTTAAGTCGGCATTGTGCCTTTAGTTTTAAATTCGGATGCAATTTCTGTGTTTCATCGTCAAGAAGAAGGTCCAAGGTATACAGTAAACCTAAAGTGAAGCATCGGAATCTAAAACTGGACTCACAGGAGAGGTTCAAATCATAGAAAGTTAGAGTGTCAGTCCTATTGTACTTAAGTCGGTATTGTGCCTTTTGTATTAAATTCGGATGCAATTTTTGTATTTCATCGTCACTAAGAAGGACCAAGGTATACTGTAAACCTGCACTGAAGCATCGGAATCTATAACTGGACTCACAGGACAGGTTTAAATTAAAGGAAGGTAGAGTGTCTGTCCTCTTGTACTTATGTCGGCATTGTGCCTTTAGTAATAATTTCGGATGCAATTTCTTTGATTCATCGTCAATAAGAAGGTCCAAGGAATACAGTAAACCTGAAGTGAAGCATCGGAATCTGAAACTGGACTCACAGGAGAGGTTCAAATCATAGAAAGTTAGAGTGTCAGTCCACTTGTACTTAAGTTGCCATTGTGCCTTTTGTATTAAATTCGGATGCAATTTCTGTGTTTCATCGTCAAGAGGAATTTCCAAGCTATACAGTAAACCTAAAGTGAAGCATCGGTATCAAAAACTGGACTCACAGGAGAGGTTCAAATCATAGAAAGTTAGAGTGACAGTCCTCTTGTACTTAAGTCTGCATTGTGCCTTTTGTATGAAATTCGGATGCAATTTCTGTGTTTCATCGTCAATAAGAAGGTCCAAGGTATACAGTAAACCTGAAGTGAAGCATCGGAAACTAAAACAGGACTCACAGGAGAGGTTCAAATCATAGAGAGTTGGAGTGTCAGTCCTATTGTACTTATGTCGGCATTGTGCCTTTTGTATTAAATTCGGATGCAATTTCTGTGTTTCATCGTCAATAAGAAGGTCCAAGGTATACAGTAAACCTAAAGTGAAGCATTGGAATCAAAAACTGGACTCACAGGAGAGGTTCTAATCATAGAGAGTCAGAGTGTCAGTCCTCTTGTACTTGAGTCTGCATTGTGCCTTTTGAATAAAATTGGGATGCAATTTCTGTGTTTCATCGTCAATAAGAAGGTCCAAGGTATACAGTAAACCTGCACTGAAGCATCGGAATCTATAACTGGACTCACAGGACAGGTTCAAATCGTAGAAAGTTAAAGTGTCAGTCCTCTTGTACTTAAGCTGGCATTGTGCTTTTTGTATTTAATACGGATGCAATTTCTTTGTTTGATCATCAATAACAAGGTCCAAGGTATACAGGATATCTGAAGTGAAGCATCGGAATCCAAAACTCATCTCACAGGAGAGGTTCAAATCATAGAAAGTTAGAGTATCAGTCCTATTGTGCTTAAGTCGGTATTGTGCTTTTTGTATTACATTCGGATGCAATATCTGTGTTTCATCGTCACTAAGAAGGACCAAGGTATACAGTAAACCTGCACTGAAGCATCGGAATCTATAACTGGACTCACAGGACAGGTTTAAATTAAAGGAAGGTAGAGTGTCTGTGCTCTTGTACGTATGTCGGCATTGTGCCTTTTGTAATAAATTCGGATGCAATTTCTGTGATTCATCGTCAATAAGAAGGTCCAAGGTATACAGTAAACCTGAAGTGAAGCATCGGAATCTGAAACTGGACTCACAGGAGAGGTTCAAATCATAGAAAGTTAGAGCGTCAGTCCTCTTGTACTTAAGTCGGCATTGTGCCTTTTGTATTAAATTCGGTTGCAATTTCTGTGTTTCATCGTCAAGAGGAAGTTCCAAGGTATACAGTAAACCTAAAGTGATGCATCGTAATCTAAAACTGTACTCACAGGAGAGGTTCAAATCATAGAAATTTAGAGTGTCAGTCCTATTGTACTTAAGTCGGTATTGTGCCTTTTGTGTTAAATTCGGATGCAATTTCTGTGTTTCATCGTCACTAAGAAGGTCCAAGGTATACTGTAAACCTGCACTGAAGCATCGGAATCTATAACTGGACTCACAGGACGGGTTTAAATGAAAGGAAGTTAGAGTGTCTGTCCTCTTGTACTTATGTCGGCATTGTGCCTTTTGTAATAAATTGGGATGGAATTTCTGTGATTCATCGTCAATAACAAGGTCCAAGGTATACAGTAAACCTGAAGTATAGCATCGGAATCTGAAACTGGACTCACAGGAGAGGTTCAAATGATAGAAAGTTAGAGTGTTAGTCCTCATGTACTTAAGTCGGCATTGTGCCTTTTGTATTAAATTCGGATGCAATTTCTGTGTTTCATCGTCAAGAGGAAGTTCCAAGGTATACAGTAAACCTAAAGTGAAGCATTGGAATCAAAAACAGGACTCTCAGGAGAGGTTCAAATCATAGAAAGTTAGAGTGTCAGTCCTATTGTACTTATGTCGGCATTGTGCCTTTTGTATTAAATTCGGATGCAATTTCTGTGTTTCATCGACAATAAGAAGGTCCAAGGGATACAGTAAACCTGAAATGAAGCATTGCATTTTAAAACTGGACTCACAAGAGAGGTTCAAATCATAGAAAGTTAGAGTGTCAGTCCTATTGTACTTAAGTCGGCATTGTGCCTTTTGTATTAAATTCGGATGCAGTTTCTGTGTTTCATCATCAATAAGAAGGTCCACGGTGTACAGTAAACCTGAAGTGAAGCATCGGAATCCAAATCCTAACTCACAGGAGAGGTTCAAATCATTGAAAGTTAGAGTGTCAGTCCTCTTGTACTTAAGTCGGCATTGTGCCTTTTGTATTAAATTCGGATGCAATTTCTGTGTTTCATCGTCAATAAGAAGGTCCAAGGGATACAGTAAACCTGAAGTGAAGCTTCGGAATCTAAAACAGGACTCTCAGGAGAGGTTCAAATCATTGAAAGTTAGAGTGTCAGTCCTCTTGTACTTAAGTCTGCATTGTGCTTTTTGTCTGAAATTCGGATGCATTTTCTGTGTTTCATCGTCAATAAGAAGGTGCAAGGTATACAGAAAACCTGAAGTGAAGCATCGGAATCTAAAACAGGACTCACAGGAGAGGTTCAATTCATAGAAAGTTAGATTGTCAGTCCTATTGTACTTAAGTCGTCATTGTGCCTTTTGTATTAAATTCGGATGCAATTTCTGTGTTTCATCGTCAATAAGAAGGTCCAAGGTATACAGTAAACCTGCAGTGAAGCATCGGAATTTAAAACTGGACTCACAGGAGAGGTTTAAATCAAAGAAAGTTAGAGTGTCTATCCTCTTGTACTTAAGTCGGCATTGTGCCTTTTGTATTAAATTCATAAGCAGTTTCTGTGTTTCATCGTCAATAAGATGGTCCAAGGTAAACAGTAAACCTGAAGTAAAGCTTCGGAATCTGAAACTGGACTCACAGGACAGGTTTAAATCAAAGGAAGTTAGAGTGTCTGAGCTCTTGTACTTATGTCGGCATTCTGCATTTTGTAATAAATTCGGATGCAATTCCTGTGATTCATCGTCAATAAGAAGGTCCAATGTATACAGGAAATCTGAACTGAAGCATCGGAATCTGTAACTGGACTCACAGGAGAGGTTCAAAGCATAGAAAGTTAAAGTGTCAGTGCTCTTGTACTTAAGTCGGCATTGTGCCTTTAGTTTTAAATTCGGATGCAATTTCTGTGTTTCATCGTCAAGACGAAGGTCCAAGGTATACAGTAAACCTAAAGTGAAGCATCGGAATCTAAAACTGGACTCACAGGAGAGGTTCAAATCATAGAAAGTTAGAGTGTCAGTCCTATTGTACTTAAGTCGGTATTGTGCCTTTTGTATTAAATTCGGATGCAATTTTTGTATTTCATCGTCACTAAGAAGGACCAAGGTATACTGTAAACCTGCACTGAAGCATCGGAATCTATAACTGGACTCACAGGACAGGTTTAAATTAAAGGAAGGTAGAGTGTCTGTCCTCTTGTACTTATGTCGGCATTGTGCCTTTAGTAATAATTTCGGATGCAATTTCTTTGATTCATCGTCAATAAGAAGGTCCAAGGAATACAGTAAACCTGAAGTGAAGCATCGGAATCTGAAACTGGACTCACAGGAGAGGTTCAAATCATAGAAAGTTAGAGTGTCAGTCCACTTGTACTTAAGTTGCCATTGTGCCTTTTGTATTAAATTCGGATGCAATTTCTGTGTTTCATCGTCAAGAGGAATTTCCAAGCTATACAGTAAACCTAAAGTGAAGCATCGGTATCAAAAACTGGACTCACAGGAGAGGTTCAAATCATAGAAAGTTAGAGTGACAGTCCTCTTGTACTTAAGTCTGCATTGTGCCTTTTGTATGAAATTCGGATGCAATTTCTGTGTTTCATCGTCAATAAGAAGGTCCAAGGTATACAGTAAACCTGAAGTGAAGCATCGGAAACTAAAACAGGACTCACAGGAGAGGTTCAAATCATAGAGAGTTGGAGTGTCAGTCCTATTGTACTTATGTCGGCATTGTGCCTTTTGTATTAAATTCGGATGCAATTTCTGTGTTTCATCGTCAATAAGAAGGTCCAAGGGATACAGTAAACCTGAAGTGAAGCATCGGATTCTAAAACTGGACTCACAAGAGAGGTTCAAATCGTAGAAAGTTAAAGTGTCAGTCCTCTTGTACTTAAGCTGGCATTGTGCCTTTTGTATTTAATACGGATGCAATTTCTTTGTTTGATCATCAATAAGAAGGTCCAAGGTATACAGGATATCTGAAGTGAAGCATCGGAATCCAAAACTCATCTCACAGGAGAGGTTCAAATCATAGAAAGTTAGAGTATCAGTCCTATTGTGCTTAAGTCGGTATTGTGCTTTTTGTATTAAATTCGGATGCAATATCTGTGTTTCATCGTCACTAAGAAAAACCAAGGTATACAGTAAACCTGCACTGAAGCATCGGAATCCATAACTGGACTCACAGGACAGGTTTAAATTAAAGGAAGGTAGAGTGTCTGTCCTCTTGTACGTATGTCGGCATTGTGCCTTTTGTAATAAATTCGGATGCAATTTCTGTGATTCATCGTCAATAAGAAGGTCCAAGGTATACAGTAAACCTGAAGTGAAGCATCGGAATCTGAAACTGGACTCACAGGAGAGGTTCAAATCATAGAAAGTTAGAGCGTCAGTCCTCTTGTACTTAAGTCGGCATTGTGCCTTTTGTATTAAATTCGGTTGCAATTTCTGTGTTTCATCGTCAAGAGGAAGTTCCAAGGTATACAGTAAACCTAAAGTGATGCATCGTAATCTAAAACTGTACTCACAGGAGAGGTTCAAATCATAGAAATTTAGAGAGTCAGTCCTATTGTACTTAAGTCGGTATTGTGCCTTTTGTGTTAAATTCGGATGCAATTTCTGTGTTTCATCGTCACTAAGAAGGTCCAAAGTATACAGTAAACCTGCACTGAAGCATCGGAATCTATAACTGGACTCACAGGACGGGTTTAAATGAAAGGAAGTTAGAGTGTCTGTCCTCTTGTACTTATGTCGGCATTGTGCCTTTTGTAATAAATTGGGATGGAATTTCTGTGATTCATCGTCAATAACAAGGTCCAAGGTATACAGTAAACATGAACTATAGCAACGGAATCTGAAACTGGACTCACAGGAGAGGTTCAAATGATAGAAAGTTAGAGTGTCAGTCCTCATGTACTTAAGTCGGCATTGTGCCTTTTGTATTAAATTCGGATGCAATTTCTGTGTTTCATCGTCAAGAGGAATTTCCAAGCTATACAGTAACCCTAAAGTGAAGCATCGGTATCAAAAACTGGACTCACAGGAGAGGTTCAAATCATAGAAAGTTAGAGTGACAGTCCTCTTGTACTTAAGTCTGCATTGTGCCTTTTGTATGAAATTCGGATGCAATTTCTGTGTTTCATCGTCAATAAGAAGGTCCAAGGTATACAGTAAACCTGAAGTGAAGCATCGGAAACTAAAACAGGACTCACAGGAGAGGTTCAAATCATAGAGAGTTGGAGTGTCAGTCCTATTGTACTTATGTCGGCATTGTGCCTTTTGTATTAAATTCGGATGCAATTTCTGTGTTTCCTCGTCAATAAGAAGGTCCAAGGGATACAGTAAACCTGAAGTGAAGCATCGGATTCTAAAACTGGACTCACAAGAGAGGTTCAAATCGTAGAAAGTTAAAGTGTCAGTCCTCTTGTACTTAAGTCTGCATTGTGCCTTTTGTATGAAATTCGGATGCAATTTCTGTGTTTCATCGTCAATAAGAAGGTCCAAGGTATACAGTAAACCTGCAGTGAAGCATCGGAAACTAAAACAGGACTCACAGGAGAGGTTCAAATCATAGAGAGTTGGAGTGTCAGTCCTATTGTACTTATGTCGGCATTGTGCCTTTTGTATTAAATTCGGATGCAATTTCTGTGTTTCATCGTCAATAAGAAGGTCCAAGGGATACAGTAAACCTGAAGTGAAGCATCGGATTCTAAAACTGGACTCACAAGAGAGGTTCAAATCGTAGAAAGTTAAAGTGTCAGTCCTCTTGTACTTAAGCTGGCATTGTGCCTTTTGTATTTAATACGGATGCAATTTCTTTGTTTGATCATCAATAAGAAGGTCCAAGGTATACAGGATATCTGAAGTGAAGCATCGGAATCTAAAACTCATCTCACAGGAGAGGTTCAAATCATAGAAAGTTAGAGTATCAGTCCTATTGTACTTAAGTCGGCATTGTGCCTTTTGTATTAAATTCGGTTGCAATTTCTGTGTTTCATCGTCAAGAGGAAGTTCCAAGGTATACAGTAAACCTAAAGTGATGCATCGTAATCTAAAACTGTACTCACAGGAGAGGTTCAAATCATAGAAATTTAGAGTGTCAGTCCTATTGTACTTAAGTCGGTATTGTGCCTTTTGTGTTAAATTCGGATGCAATTTCTGTGTTTCATCGTCACTAAGAAGGTCCAAGGTATACTGTAAACCTGCACTGAAGCATCGGAATCTATAACTGGACTCACAGGACGGGTTTAAATGAAAGGAAGTTAGAGTGTCTGTCCTCTTGTACTTATGTCGGCATTGTGCCTTTTGTAATAAATTGGGATGGAATTTCTGTGATTCATCGTCAATAACAAGGTCCAAGGTATACAGTAAACCTGAAGTATAGCATCGGAATCTGAAACTGGACTCACAGGAGATGTTCAAATGATAGAAAGTTAGAGTGTTAGTCCTCATGTACTTAAGTCGGCATTGTGCCTTTTGTATTAAATTCGGATGCAATTTCTGTGTTTCATCGTCAAGAGGAAGTTCCAAGGTATACAGTAAACCTAAAGTGAAGCATTGGAATCAAAAACTGGACTCACAGGAGAGGTTCTAATCATAGAGAGTCAGAGTGTCAGTCCTCTTGTACTTAAGTCTGCATTGTGCCTTTTGAATAAAATTGGGATGCAATTTCTGTGTTTCATCGTCAATAAGAAGGTCCAAGGTATACAGTAAACCTGAAGTGAAGCTTCGGAATCTAAAACCGGACTCTCAGGAGAGGTTCAAATCATAGAAAGTTAGAGTGTCAGTCCTATTGTACTTATGTCGGCATTGTGCCTTTTGTATTAAATTCGGATGCAATTTCTGTGTTTCATCGACAATAAGAAGGTCCAAGGGATACAGTAAACCTGAAATGAAGCATTGCATTTTAAAGCTGGACTCACAAGAGAGGTTCAAATCATAGAAAGTTAGAGTGTCAGTCCTATTGTACTTAAGTCGGCATTGTGCCTTTTGTATTAAATTCGGATGCAGTTTCTGTGTTTCATCATCAATAAGAAGGTCCAAGGTGTACAGTAAACCTGAAGTGAAGCATCGGAATCCAAATCCTAACTCACAGGAGAGGTTCAAATCATTGAAAGTTAGAGTGTCAGTCCTCTTGTACTTAAGTCGGCATTGTGCCTTTTGTATTAAATTCGGATGCAATTTCTGTGTTTCATCGTCAATAAGAAGGTCCAAGGGATACAGTAAACCTGAAGTGAAGCTTCGGAATCTAAAACAGGACTCTCAGGAGAGGTTCAAATAATTTAAAGTTAGAGTGTCAGTCCTCTTGTACTTAAGTCTGCATTGTGCTTTTTGTCTGAAATTCGGATGCATTTTCTGTGTTTCATCGTCAATAAGAAGGTGCAAGGTATACAGAAAACCTGAAGTGAAGCATCGGAATCTAAAACAGGACTCACAGGAGAGGTTCAATTCATAGAAAGTTAGATTGTCAGTCCTATTGTACTTAAGTCGGCATTGTGCCTTTTGTATTAAATTCGGATGCAATTTCTGTGTTTCATCGTCAATAAGAAGGTCCAAGGTATACAGTAAACCTGCAGTGAAGCATCGGAATTTAAAACTGGACTCACAGGAGAGGTTTAAATCAAAGAAAGTTAGAGTGTCTATCCTCTTGTACTTAAGTCGGCATTGTGCCTTTTGTATTAAATTCATAAGCAGTTTCTGTGTTTCATCGTCAATAAGATGGTCCAAGGTAAACAGTAAACCTGAAGTAAAGCTTCGGAATCTAAAACTGGACTCACAGGACAGGTTTAAATCAAAGGAAGTTAGAGTGTCTGAGCTCTTGTACTTATGTCGGCATTCTGCCTTTTGTAATAAATTCGGATGCAATTCCTGTGATTCATCGTCAATAAGAAGGTCCAATGTATACAGGAAATCTGAACTGAAGCATCGGAATCTGTAACTGGACTCACAGGAGAGGTTCAAAGCATAGAAAGTTAAAGTGTCAGTGCTCTTGTACTTAAGTCGGCATTGTGCCTTTAGTTTTAAATTCGGATGCAGTTTCTGTGTTTCATCGTCAAGAAGAAGGTCCAAGGTATACAGTAAACCTAAAGTGAAGCATCGGAATCTAAAACTGGACTCACAGGAGAGGTTCAAATCATAGAAAGTTAGAGTGTCAGTCCTATTGTACTTAAGTCGGTATTGTGCCTTTTGTATTAAATTCGGATGCAATTTTTGTATTTCATCGTCACTAAGAAGGACCAAGGTATACTGTAAACCTGCACTGAAGCATCGGAATCTATAACTGGACACACAGGACAGGTTTAAATTAAAGGAAGGTAGAGTGTCTGTCCTCTTGTACTTATGTCGGCATTGTGCTTTAGTAATAATTTCGGATGCAATTTCTTTGATTCATCGTCAATAAGAAGGTCCAAGGAATACAGTAAACCTGAAGTGAAGCATCGGAATCTGAAACTGGACTCACAGGAGAGGTTCAAATCATAGAAAGTTAGAGTGTCAGTCCACTTGTACTTAAGTTGCCATTGTGCCTTTTGTATTAAATTCGGATGCAATTTCTGTGTTTCATCGTCAAGAGGAATTTCCAAGCTATACAGTAAAACTAAAGTGAAGCATCGGTATCAAAAACTGGACTCACAGGAGAGGTTCAAATCATAGAAAGTTAGAGTGACAGTCCTCTTGTACTTAAGTCTGCATTGTGCCTTTTGTATGAAATTCGGATGCAATTTCTGTGTTTCATCGTCAATAAGAAGATCCAAGGTATACAGTAAACCTGAAGTGAAGCATCGGAAACTAAAACAGGACTCACAGGAGAGGTTCAAATCATAGAGATTTGGAGTGTCAGTCCTATTGTACTTATGTCGGCATTGTGCCTTTTGTATTAAATTCGGATGCAATTTCTGTGTTTCATCGTCAATAAGAAGGTCCAAGGGATACAGTAAACCTGAAGTGAAGCATCGGATTCTAAAACTGGACTCACAAGAGAGGTTCAAATCGTAGAAAGTTAAAGTGTCAGTCCTCTTGTACTTAAGCTGGCATTGTGCCTTTTGTATTTAATACGGATGCAATTTCTTTGTTTGATCATCAATAAGAAGGTCCAAGGTATACAGGATATCTGAAGTGAAGCATCGGAATCCAAAACTCATCTCACAGGAGAGGTTCAAATCATAGAAAGTTAGAGTATCAGTCCTATTGTGCTTAAGTCGGTATTGTGCTTTTTGTATTAAATTCGGATGCAATATCTGTGTTTCATCGTCACTAAGAAGGACCAAGGTATACAGTAAACCTGCACTGAAGCATCGGAATCCATAACTGGACTCACAGGACAGGTTTAAATTAAAGGAAGGTAGAGTGTCTGTGCTCTTGTACGTATGTCGGCATTGTGCCTTTTGTAATAAATTCGGATGCAATTTCTGTGATTCATCGTCAATAAGAAGGTCCAAGGTATACAGTAAACCTGAAGTGAAGCATCGGAATCTGAAACTGGACTCACAGGAGAGGTTCAAATCATAGAAAGTTAGAGCGTCAGTCCTCTTGTACTTAAGTCGGCATTGTGCCTTTTGTATTAAATTCGGTTGCAATTTCTGTGTTTCATCGTCAAGAGGAAGTTCCAAGGTATACAGTAAACCTAAAGTGATGCATCGTAATCTAAAACTGTACTCACAGGAGAGGTTCAAATCATAGAAATTTAGAGAGTCAGTCCTATTGTACTTAAGTCGGTATTGTGCCTTTTGTGTTAAATTCGGATGCAATTTCTGTGTTTCATCGTCACTAAGAAGGTCCAAAGTATACAGTAAACCTGCACTGAACCATCGGAAACTATAACTGGACTCACAGGTCGGGTTTAAATGAAAGGAAGTTAGAGTGTCTGTCCTCTTGTACTTATGTCGGCATTGTGCCTTTTGTAATAAATTGGGATGGAATTTCTGTGATTCATCGTCAATAACAAGGTCCAAGGTATACAGTAAACATGAAGTATAGCATCGGAATCTGAAACTGGACTCACAGGAGAGGTTCAAATGATAGAAAGTTAGAGTGTCAGTCCTCATGTACTTAAGTCGGCATTGTGCCTTTTGTATTAAATTCGGATGCAATTTCTGTGTTTCATCGTCAAGAGGAATTTCCAAGCTATACAGTAAACCTAAAGTGAAGCATCGGTATCAAAAACTGGACTCACAGGAGAGGTTCAAATCATAGAAAGTTAGAGTGACAGTCCTCTTGTACTTAAGTCTGCATTGTGCCTTTTGTATGAAATTCGGATGCAATTTCTGTGTTTCATCGTCAATAAGAAGGTCCAAGGTATACAGTAAACCTGAAGTGAAGCATCGGAAACTAAAACAGGACTCACAGGAGAGGTTCAAATCATAGAGAGTTGGAGTGTCAGTCCTATTGTACTTATGTCGGCATTGTGCCTTTTGTATTAAATTCGGATGCAATTTCTGTGTTTCATCGTCAATAAGAAGGTCCAAGGGATACAGTAAACCTGAAGTGAAGCATCGGATTCTAAAACTGGACTCACAAGAGAGGTTCAAATCGTAGAAAGTTAAAATGTCAGTCCTCTTGTACTTAAGTCTGCATTGTGCCTTTTGTATGAACTTCGGATGCAATTTCTGTGTTTCATCGTCAATAAGAAGGTCCAAGGTATACAGTAAACCTGCAGTGAAGCATCGGAAACTAAAACAGGACTCACAGGAGAGGTTCAAATCATAGGGAGTTGGAGTGTCAGTCCTATTGTACTTATGTCGGCATTGTGCCTTTTGTATTAAATTCGGATGCAATTTCTGTGTTTCATCGTCAATAAGAAGGTCCAAGGGATACAGTAAACCTGAAGTGAAGCATCGGATTCTAAAACTGGACTCACAAGAGAGGTTCAAATCGTAGAAATTTAAAGTGTCAGTCCTCTTGTACTTAAGCTGGCATTGTGCCTTTTGTATTTAATACGGATGCAATTTCTTTGTTTGATCATCAATAAGAAGGTCCAAGGTATACAGGATATCTGAAGTGAAGCATCGGAATCTAAAACTCATCTCACAGGAGAGGTTCAAATCATAGAAAGTTAGAGTATCAGTCCTATTGTGCTTAAGTCGGTATTGTGCTTTTTGTATTAAATTCGGATGCAATATCTGTGTTTCATCGTCACTAAGAAGGACCAAGGTATACAGTAAACCTGCACAGAAGCATCGGAATCTATAACTGGACTCACAGGACAGGTTTAAATTAAAGGAAGGTAGAGTGTCTGTCCTCTTGTACGTATGTCGGCATTGTGCCTTTTGTAATAAATTCGGATGCAATTTCTGTGATTCATCGTCAATAAGAAGGTCCAAGGTATACAGTAAACCTGAAGTGAAGCATCGGAATCTGAAACTGGACTCACAGGAGAGGTTCAAATCATAGAAAGTTAGAGCGTCAGTCCTCTTGTACTTAAGTCGGCATTGTGCCTTTTGTATTAAATTCGGTTGCAATTTCTGTGTTTCATCGTGAAGAGGAAGTTCCAAGGTATACAGTAAACCTAAAGTGATGCATCGTAATCTAAAACTGTACTCACAGGAGAGGTTCAAATCATAGAAATTTAGAGAGTCAGTCCTATTGTACTTAAGTCGGTATTGTGCCTTTTGTGTTAAATTCGGATGCAATTTCTGTGTTTCATCGTCACTAAGAAGGTCCAAAGTATACAGTAAACCTGCACTGAAGCATCGGAATCTATAACTGGACTCACAGGACGGGTTAAAATGAAAGGAAGTTAGAGTGTCTGTCCTCTTGTACTTATGTCGGCATTGTGCCTTTTGTAATAAATTGGGATGGAATTTCTGTGATTCATCGTCAATAACAAGGTCCAAGGTATACAGTAAACCTGAAGTATAGCATCGGAATCTGAAACTGGACTCACAGGAGAGGTTCAAATGATAGAAAGTTAGAGTGTCAGTCCTCATGTACTTAAGTCTGCATTGTGCCTTTTGTATTAAATTCGGATGCAATTTCTGTGTTTCATCGTCAAGAGGAAGTTCCAAGGTATACAGTAAACCTAAAGTGAAGCATTGGAATCAAAAACTGGACTCACAGGAGAGGTTCAAATCATAGAGAGTCAGAGTGTCAGTCCTCTTGTACTTAAGTCTGCATTGTGCCTTTTGAATAAAATTGGGATGCAATTTCTGTGTTTCATCGTCAATAAGAAGGTCCAAGGTATACTGTAAACCTGCACTGAAGCATCGGAATCTATAACTGGACTCACAGGACAGGTTTAAATTAAAGGAAGGTAGAGTGTCTGTCCTCTTGTACTTATGTCGGCATTGTGCCTTTAGTAATAATTTCGGATGCAATTTCTTTGATTCATCGTCAATAAGAAGGTCCAAGGAATACAGTAAACCTGAAGTGAAGCATCGGAATCTGAAACTGGACTCACAGGAGAGGTTCAAATCATAGAAAGTTAGAGTGTCAGTCCACTTGTACTTAAGTTGCCATTGTGCCTTTTGTATTAAATTCGGATGCAATTTCTGTGTTTCATCGTCAAGAGGAATTTCCAAGCTATACAGTAAACCTAAAGTGAAGCATCGGTATCAAAAACTGGACTCACAGTAGAGGTTCAAATCATAGAAAGTTAGAGTGACAGTCCTCTTGTACTTAAGTCTGCATTGTGCCTTTTGTATGAAATTCGGATGCAATTTCTGTGTTTCATCGTCAATAAGAAGGTCCAAGGTATACAGTAAACCTGAAGTGAAGCATCGGAAACTAAAACAGGACTCACAGGAGAGGTTCAAATCATAGAGAGTTGGAGTGTCAGTAATATTGTACTTATGTCGGCATTGTGCCTTTTGTATTTAATTCGGATGCAATTTCTGTGTTTCATCGTCAATAAGAAGGTCCAAGGGTTACAGTAAACCTGAAGTGAAGCATCGGATTCTAAAACTGGACTCACAAGAGAGGTTCAAATCGTAGAAAGTTAAAGTGTCAGTCCTCTTGTACTTAAGCTGGCATTGTGCCTTTTGTATTTAATACGGATGCAATTTCTTTGTTTGATCATCAATAAGAAGGTCCAAGGTATACAGGATATCTGAAGTGAAGCATCGGAATCCAAAACTCATCTCACAGGAGAGGTTCAAATCATAGAAAGTTAGAGTATCAGTCCTATTGTGCTTAAGTCGGTATTGTGCTTTTTGTAATTAATTCGGATGCAATATCTGTGTTTCATCGTCACTAAGAAGAACCAAGGTATACAGTAAACCTGCACTGAAGCATCGGAATCTATAACTGGACTCACAGGACAGGTTTAAATTAAAGGAAGGTAGAGTGTCTGTCCTCTTGTACGTATGTCGGCATTGTGCCTTTTGTAATAAATTCGGATGCAATTTCTGTGATTCATCGTCAATAAGAAGGTCCAAGGTATACAGTAAACCTGAAGTGAAGCATCGGAATCTGAAACTGGACTCACAGGAGAGGTTCAAATCATAGAAAGTTAGAGCGTCAGTCCTCTTGTACTTAAGTCGGCATTGTGCCTTTTGTATTAAATTCGGTTGCAATTTCTGTGTTTCATCGTCAAGAGGAAGTTCCAAGGTATACAGTAAACCTAAAGTGATGCATCGTAATCTAAAACTGTACTCACAGGAGAGGTTCAAATCATAGAAATTTAGAGAGTCAGTCCTATTGTACTTAAGTCGGTATTGTGCCTTTTGTGTTAAATTCGGATGCAATTTCTGTGTTTCATCGTCACTAAGAAGGTCCAAAGTATACAGTAAACCTGCACTGAAGCATCGGAATCTATAACTGGACTCACAGGACGGGTTTAAATGAAAGGAAGTTAGAGTGTCTGTCCTCTTGTACTTATGTCGGCATTGTGCCTTTTGTAATAAATTGGGATGGAATTTCTGTGATTCATCGTCAATAACAAGGTCCAAGGTATACAGTAAACCTGAAGTATTGCATCGGAATCTGAAACTGGACTCACAGGAGAGGTTCAAATGATAGAAAGTTAGAGTGTCAGTCCTCATGTACTTAAGTCGGCATTGTGCCTTTTGTATTAAATTCGGATGCAATTTCTGTGTTTCATCGTCAAGAGGAAGTTCCAAGGTATACAGTAAACCTAAAGTGAAGCATTGGAATCAAAAACTGGACTCACAGGAGAGGTTCAAATCATAGAGAGTCAGAGTGTCAGTCCTCTTGTACTTAAGTCTGCATTGTGCCTTTTGAATAAAATTGGGATGCAATTTCTGTGTTTCATCGTCAATAAGAAGGTCCAAGGTATACAGTAAACCTGAAGTGAAGCTTCGGAATCTAAAACAGGACTCTCAGGAGAGGTTCAAATCATAGAAAGTTAGAGTGTCAGTCCTATTGTACTTATGTCGGCATTGTGCCTTTTGTATTAAATTCGGATGCAATTTCTGTGTTTCATCGACAATAATAAGGTCCAAGGGATACAGTAAACCTGAAATGAAGCATTGCATTTTAAAACTGGACTCACCAGAGAGGTTCAAATCATAGAAAGTTAGAGTGTCAGTCCTATTGTACTTAAGTCGGCATTGTGCCTTTTGTATTAAATTCGGATGCAATTTCTGTGTTTCATCGTCAATAAGAAGGTCCAAGGTATACAGTAAACCTGCAGTGAAGCATCGGAATTTAAAACTGGACTCACAGGAGAGGTTTAAATCAAAGAAAGTTAGAGTGTCTATCCTCTTGTACTTAAGTCGGCATTGTGCCTTTTGTATTAAATTCATAAGCAGTTTCTGTGTTTCATCGTCAATAAGATGGTCCAAGGTAAACAGTAAACCTGAAGTAAAGCTTCGGAATCTAAAACTGGACTCACAGGACAGGTTTAAATCAAAGGAAGTTAGAGTGTCTGAGCTCTTGTACTTATGTCGGCATTCTGCCTTTTGTAATAAATTCGGATGCAATTCCTGTGATTCATCGTCAATAAGAAAGTCCAATGTATACAGGAAATCTGAACTGAAGCATCGGAATCTGTAACTGGACTCACAGGAGAGGTTCAAAGCATAGAAAGTTAAAGTGTCAGTGCTCTTGTACTTAAGTCGGCATTGTGCCTTTAGTTTTAAATTCGGATGCAATTTCTGTGTTTCATCGTCAAGAAGAAGGTCCAAGGTATACAGTAAACCTAAAGTGAAGCATCGGAATCTAAAACTGGACTCACAGGAGAGGTTCAAATCATAGAAAGTTAGAGTGTCAGTCCTATTGTACTTAAGTCGGTATTGTGCCTTTTGTATTAAATTCGGATGCAATTTTTGTATTTCATCGTCACTAAGAAGGACCAAGGTATACTGTAAACCTGCACTGAAGCATCGGAATCTATAACTGGACTCACAGGACAGGTTTAAATTAAAGGAAGGTAGAGTGTCTGTCCTCTTTTACTTATGTCGGCATTGTGCCTTTAGTAATAATTTCGGATGCAATTTCTTTGATTCATCGTCAATAAGAAGGTCCAAGGAATACAGTAAACCTGAAGTGAAGCATCGGTATCTGAAACTGGACTCACAGGAGAGGTTCAAATTATAGAAAGTTAGAGTGTCAGTCCACTTGTACTTAAGTTGCCATTGTGCCTTTTGTATTAAATTCGGATGCAATTTCTGTGTTTCATCGTCAAGAGGAATTTCCAAGCTATACAGTAAACCTAAAGTGAAGCATCGGTATCAAAAACTGGACTCACAGGAGAGGTTCAAATCATAGAAAGTTAGAGTGACAGTCCTCTTGTACTTAAGTCTGCATTGTGCCTTTTGTATGAAATTCGGATGCAATCTCTGTGTTTCATCGTCAATAAGAAGGTCCAAGGTATACAGTAAACCTGAAGTGAAGCATCGGAAACTAAAACAGGACTCACAGGAGAGGTTCAAATCATAGAGAGTTGGAGTGTCAGTTCTATTGTACTTATGTCGGCATTGTGCCTTTTGTATTAAATTCGGATGCAATTTCTGTGTTTCATCGTCAATAAGAAGGTCCAAGGGATACAGTAAACCTGAAGTGAAGCATCGGATTCTAAAACTGGACTCACAAGAGAGGTTCAAATCGTAGAAAGTTAAAGTGTCAGTCCTCTTGTACTTAAGCTGGCATTGTGCCTTTTGTATTTAATACGGATGCAATTTCTTTGTTTGATCATCAATAAGAAGGTCCAAGGTATACAGGATATCTGAAGTGAAGCATCGGAATCCAAAACTCATCTCACAGGAGAGGTTCAAATCATAGAAAGTTAGAGTATCAGTCCTATTGTGCTTAAGTCGGTATTGTGCTTTTTGTATTAAATTCGGATGCAATATCTGTGTTTCATCGTCACTAAGAAGGACCAAGGTATACAGTAAACCTGCACTGAAGCATCGGAATCTATAACTGGACTCACAGGACAGGTTTAAATTAAAGGAAGGTAGAGTGTCTGTGCTCTTGTACGTATGTCGGCATTGTGCCTTTTGTAATAAATTCGGATGCAATTTCTGTGATTCATCGTCAATAAGAAGGTCCAAGGTATACAGTAAACCTGAAGTGAAGCAACGGAATCTGAAACTGGACTCACAGGAGAGGTTCAAATCATAGAAAGTTAGAGCGTCAGTCCTCTTGTACTTAAGTCGGCATTGTGCCTTTTGTATTAAATTCGGTTGCAATTTCTGTGTTTCATCGTCAAGAGGAAGTTCCAAGGTATACAGTAAACCTAAAGTGATGCATCGTAATCTAAAACTGTACTCACAGGAGAGGTTCAAATCATAGAAATTTAGAGTGTCAGTCCTATTGTACTTAAGTCGGTATTGTGCCTTTTGTGTTAAATTCGGATGCAATTTCTGTGTTTCATCGTCACTAAGAAGGTCCAAGGTATACTGTAAACCTGCACTGAAGCATCGGAATCTATAACTGGACTCACAGGACGGGTTTAAATGAAAGGAAGTTAGAGTGTCTGTCCTCTTGTACTTATGTCGGCATTGTGCCTTTTGTAATAAATTGGGATGGAATTTCTGTGATTCATCGTCAATAACAAGGTCCAAGGTATACAGTAAACCTGAAGTATAGCATCGGAATCTGAAACTGGACTCACAAGAGAGGTTCAAATCATAGAAAGTTAGAGTGTCAGTCCTATTGTACTTATGTCGGCATTGTGCCTTTTGTATTAAATTCGGATGCAGTTTCTGTGTTTCATCATCAATAAGAAGGTCCAAGGTGTACAGTAAACCTGAAGTGAAGCATCGGAATCCAAATCCTAACTCACAGGAGAGGTTCAAATCATTGAAAGTTAGAGTGTCAGTCCTCTTGTACTTAAGTCGGCATTGTGCCTTTTGTATTAAATTCGGATGCAATTTCTGTGTTTCATCGTCAATAAGAGGGTCCAAGGTATACAGTAAACCTGAAGTAAAGTTTCGGAATCTAAAACTGGACTCACAGGACAGGTTTAAATCAAAGGAAGTTAGAGTGTCTGTCCTCTTGTACTTATGTCGGCATTGTACCCTTTGTAATAAATTCGGATGCAATTTCTGTGTTTCATCGTCAATAAGAAGGTCCAAGGTATACAGTAAACCTGCAGTGAAGCATCGGAATTTAAAACTGGACTCAAAGGAGAGGTTTAAATCAAAGAAAGTTAGAGTGTCTATCCTCTTGTACTTAAGTCGGCATTGTGCCTTTTGTATTAAATTCATAAGCAGTTTCTGTGTTTCATCGTCAATAAGATGGTCCAAGGTAAACAGTAAACCTGAAGTAAAGCTTCGGAATCTAAAACTGGACTCACAGGACAGGTTTAAATCAAAGGAAGTTAGAGTGTCTGAGCTCTTGTACTTATGTCGGCATTCTGCCTTTTGTAATAAATTCGGATGCAATTCCTGTGATTCATCGTCAATAAGAAGGTCCAATGTATACAGGAAATCTGAACTGAAGCATCAGAATCTGTAACTGGACTCACAGGAGAGGGTCAAAGCATAGAAAGTTAAAGTGTCAGTGCTCTTGTACTTAAGCCGGCATTGTGCCTTTAGTTTTAAATTCGGATGCAATTTCTGTGTTTCATCGTCAAGAAGAAGGTCCAAGGTATACAGTAAACCTAAAGTGAAGCATCGGAATCTAAAACTGGACTCACAGGAGAGGTTCAAATCATAGAAAGTTAGAGTGTCAGTCCTATTGTACTTAAGTCGGTATTGTGCCTTTTGTATTAAATTCGGATGCAATTTTTGTATTTCATCGTCACTAAGAAGGACCAAGGTATACAGTAAACCTGCACTGAAGCATCGGAATCTATAACTGGACTCACAGGACAGGTTTAAATTAAAGGAAGGTAGAGTGTCTGTCCTCTTGTACTTATGTCGGCATTGTGCCTTTAGTAATAATTTCGGATGCAATTTCTTTGATTCATCGTCAATAAGAAGGTCCAAGGAATACAGTAAACCTGAAGTGAAGCATCGGAATCTGAAACTGGACTCACAGGAGAGGTTCAAATCATAGAAAGTTAGAGTGTCAGTCCACTTGTACTTAAGTTGCCATTGTGCCTTTTGTATTAAATTCGGATGCAATTTCTGTGTTTCATCGTCAAGAGGAATTTCCAAGCTATACAGTAAACCTAAAGTGAAGCATCGGTATCAAAAACTGGACTCACAGGAGAGGTTCAAATCATAGAAAGTTAGAGTGACAGTCCTCTTGTACTTAAGTCTGCATTGTGCCTTTTGTATGAAATTCGGATGAAATTTCTGTGTTTCATCGTCAATAAGAAGGTCCAAGGTATACAGTAAACCTGAAGTGAAGCATCGGAAACTAAAACAGGACTCACAGGAGAGGTTCAAATCATAGAGAGTTTGAGTGTCAGTCCTATTGTACTTATGTCGGCATTGTGCCTTTTGTATTAAATTCGGATGCAATATCTGTGTTTCATCGTCAATAAGAAGGTCCAAGGGATACAGTAAACCTGAAGTGAAGCATCGGATTCTAAAACTGGACTCACAAGAGAGGTTCAAATCGTAGAAAGTTAAAGTGTCAGTCCTCTTGTACTTAAGCTGGCATTGTGCCTTTTGTATTTAATACGGATGCAATTTCTTTGTTTGATCATCAATAAGTAGGTCCAAGGTATACAGGATATCTGAAGTGAAGCATCGGAATCCAAAACTCATCTCACAGGAGAGGTTCAAATCATAGAAAGTTAGAGTATCAGTCCTATTGTGCTTAAGTCGGTATTGTGCTTTTTGTATTAAATTCGGATGCAATATCTGTGTTTCATCGTCACTAAGAAGGACCAAGGTATACAGTAAACCTGCACTGAAGCATCGGAATCTATAACTGGACTCACAGGACAGGTTTAAATTAAAGGAAGGTAGAGTGTCTGTCCTCTTGTACGTATGTCGGCATTGTGCCTTTTGTAATAAATTCGGATGCAATTTCTGTGATTCATCGTCAATAAGAAGGTCCAAGGTATACAGTAAACCTGAAGTGAAGCATCGGAATCTGAAACTGGACTCACAGGAGAGGTTCAAATCATAGAAAGTTAGAGCGTCAGTCCTCTTGTACTTAAGTCGGCATTGTGCCTTTTGTATTAAATTCGGTTGCAATTTCTGTGTTTCATCGTCAAGAGGAAGTTCCAAGGTATACAGTAAACCTAAAGTGATGCATCGTAATCTAAAACTGTACTCACAGGAGAGGTTCAAATCATAGAAATTTAGAGTGTCAGTCCTATTGTACTTAAGTCGGTATTGTGCCTTTTGTGTTAAATTCGGATGCAATTTCTGTGTTTCATCGTCACTAAGAAGGTCCAAGGTATACAGTAAACCTGCACTGAAGCATCGGAATCTATAACTGGACTCACAGGACGGGTTTAAATGAAAGGAAGTTAGAGTGTCTGTCCTCTTGTACGTATGTCGGCATTGTGCCTTTTGTAATAAATTGGGATGGAATTTCTGTGATTCATCGTCAATAACAAGGTCCAAGGTATACAGTAAACCTGAAGTATAGCATCGGAATCTGAAACTGGACTCACATTAGAGGTTCAAATGATAGAAAGTTAGAGTGTCAGTCCTCATGTACTTAAGTCGGCATTGTGCCTTTTGTATTAAATTCGGATGCAATTTCTGTGTTTCATCGTCAATAAAAAGCTCCAAGGTATACAGTAAACCTGAAGTGAAGCATCGAAATTTAAGACTGGACTCACAGGAGAGGTTTAAATCAAAGAAAGTTAGAGTGTCTGGCCTCTTGTACTTATGTCGGCATTGTGCCTTTTGTATTAAATTCATAAGCAGTTTCTGTGTTTCATCGTCAATAAGAGGGACCAAGGTAAACAGTAAACCTGAAGTAAAGCTTCAGAATCTACAACTGGACTCACAGGACAGGTTTAAATCAAAGGAAGTTAGAGAGTCTGAGCTCTTGTACTTATGTCGGCATTGTGCCTTTTGTAATAAATTCGGATGCAATTCCTGTGATTCATCGTCAATAAGAAGGTCCAAGGTATACAGTAAACCTGAAGTGGAGCATCGGAATCTCAAACTGGACTCACAGGACAGGTTCAAATCATAGAAAGTTAGAGTGTCAGTCCTCTTGTACTTATGTCGGCATTGTGCCTTTTGTTTTAAATTCGGATGCAATTGCTGTGTTTCATCGTCAATAAGAAGGTCCAAGGGATACAGTAAACCTGCAGTGAAGCATCGGATTCTAAAACTGGACTCACAAGAGAGGTTCAGATCATAGAAAGTTAAAGTGTCAGTCCTCTTGTACTTAGGTCGGCATTGTGCCTTTTGTATTAAATTCGGATGCAATTTCTGTGTTTGACCATCAATAAGAAGGTCCAAGGTATACAGGATATCTGAAGTGAAGCATCGGAATCCAAAACTCAACTCACAGGAGTGGTTCAAATCATAGAAAGTTAGAGTATCAGTCCTCCTGTACTTATGTCGGCATTGTGCCTTTTGTTTTAAATTCGGATGCAATTGCTGTGTTTCATCGTCAAGAAGAAGGTCCAAGGTATACAGTAAACCTAAAGTGAAGCATCGGAATCTAAAACTGGATTCACAGGAGAGGTTCAAATCATAGAAAGTTAGAGTGTCAGTCCTATTGTACTTAAGTCGGTATTGCGCCTTTTGTATTAAATTCGGATGCAATATCTGTGTTTCATCGTCACTAAGAAGGACCAAGGTATACAGTAAACCTGCACTGAAGCATCGGAATCTATAACTGGACTCACAGGACAGGTTTAAATTAAAGGAAGGTAGAGTGTCTGTCCTCTTGTACTTATGTCGGCATTGTGCCTTTTGTAATAAATTCGGATGCAATTTCTAAGATTCGTCGTCAATCAGAAGGCCCAAGGTATACAGTAAACCTGAAGTGGAGCATCGGAATCTGAAACTGGACTCACAGGAGAGGTTCAAATCATAGAAAGTTAGAGTGTCAGTCCTCTTGTCCTTAAGTCGGCATTGTGCCTTTTGTATTAAATTCGGATGCAATTTCTGTGTTTCATCGTCAATAAGAAGGTCCAAGGTATACAGTAATCATGAAGTGAAGCATCGGAAACTAAAACAGGACTCACAGGAGAGGTTCTAATCATAGAGAGTTAGAGTGTCAGTCCTATTGTACTTATGTCGACATTGTGCCTTTTGTATTAAATTCAGATGCATTTTCTGTGTTTCATCGTCAATAAGATGGTCCAAGGGATACAGTAATCCTGAAGTGAAGCATCGGATTCTAAAACTGGACTCACAAGAGAGGTTCAAATCATAGAAAGTTCAAGTGTCAGTCCTCTTGTACTTAAGTCGGCATTGTGCCTTTTGTATTAAATTCGGATGCAATTTCTGTGTTTGATCATCAATAAGGTCCAAGGTATACAGTAAACCTGAAGTGAAGCATCGGAATCCAAAACTCAACTCACAGGAGAGGTTTAAATCATAGAAAGTTAGAGTGTCAGTCCTCTTGTACTTAAGTCGGCATCGTGCCTTTTGTATTAAATTCGGATGCAATTTCTGTGTTTCATCGTCAAAAAGAAGGTCCAAGGGATACAGTAAACCTGAAGAGAAGCATCGGAACCTAAAACTGGACTCACAGGAGAGGTTGATATCATAGAAGGTTAGGGTGTCACTCATCTTCTACTTAAGTCGGCATTGTGCCTTTTGTATTAAATTCGGATGCAATTTCTGTGTTTCATCGTCAATAAGATGGTCCAAGGTATACAGTAAACCTGAAGTGAAGCATCGGAATCTAAAACTTGGCTCACAGGAGAGGTTTCAATCAAAGAAACTTAGAGTGTCTGTCCTCTTGTACTTAAGTCGGCATTGTGCCTTTTGTATTAAATTCGGATGCAATTTCTGTGTTTCATCGTCAATAAGAAGCTCCTAGTTATACAGTAAACCTGAAGTGAAGTTTCGGAATCTGAAACTGGACTCACAGGACAGGTTTAAATCAAAGGAAGTAAGAGTGTCTGTCCCCTTGTACTTATGTCGGCATTGTGCCTTTTGTAATAATTTCTAATGCAATTTCTGTGATTCATCGTCAATAAGAATGTCCAAGGTATACAGTAAACCTGAAGTGAAGCATCGGAATCTGACACTGGACTCACAGAAGAGGTACAAATCATAGAAAGTTAGAGTGTCAGTCCTCTTGTACTTAAGTCTGCATTGTGCCTTTTGTATGAAATTCGGCTGCAATTTCTGTGTTTCATCGTCAATAAGAAGGTCCAAGGTATACAGTAAACCTGAAGTGAAGCATCGGAATCTAAAACAGGACTCACAGGAGAGGTTCAAATCATAGAAAGTTAGATTGTCAGTCCTATTGTAATTAAGTCGGCATTGTGCCTTTTGTATTAAATTCGGATGCAATTTCTGTGTATCATCGTCAATAAGAACGAACAAGGTATACAGTAAACCTGAAGTGAAGCATCGGAATTTAAAAGTGGACTCACAGGAGAAGTTTAAATCAAAGAAAGTTAGAGTGTCTGGCCTCTTGTACTTACGTCGGCATTGTGCCTTTTGTATTAAATTCATAAGCAGTTTCTGTGTTTCATCGTCAATAAGAGGGTCCAAGGTAAACAGTAAACCTGATGTAAAGCCTCGGAATCTAAAACTGGACTCACAGGACAGGTTTAAATCAAAGGAAGTTAGAGTGTCTGAGCTCTTGTACTTATGTCGGCATTTTGCCTTTTGTAATAAATTCGGATGCAATTCCTGTGATTCATCGTCAATAAGAAGGTCCAAGGTATACAGGAAATCTGAAGTGAAGCATCGGAATCTGAAACTGGACTCACAGGAGAGGTTCAAATCATAGAAAGTTAGAGTGTCAGTCCTTTTGTACTTAAGTCGGCATTGTGCCTTTTGTTTTAACTTCGGATGCAATTTCTGTGTTTCATCGTCAAGAAGAAGGTCCAAGGTATACAGTAAACCTAAAGTGAAGCATCGGAATCTAAAACTGGACTCACAGGAGAGGTTCAAATCATAGAAAGTTAGAGTGTCAGTCCTATTGTACTTAAGTCGGTATTGTGCATTTTGTATTAAATTCCGATGCAATATCTGTGTTTCATCGTCACTACGAAGGACCAAGGTATACAGTAAACCTGAACTGAAGCATCGGAATCTATAACTGGACTCACAGGACAGGTTTAAATTAAAGGAAGGAACGGTGTCTGTCCTCTTGTACTTATGTCGGCATTGTGCCTTTTGTAATAAATTCGGATGCAATTTCTGTGATTCATCGTCAATAAGTAGGTCCAAGGTATACAGTAAACCTGAAGTGAAGCATCGGAATCTGAAACTGGACTCACAGGAGAGGTTCAAATCATAGAAAGTTAGAGTGTTAGTCCTCGTGTACTTAAGTCGGCATTGTGCCTTTTGTATTAAATTCGGATGCAATTTCTGTGTTTCATCGTCAAGAGGAAGTTCCAAGGTATACAGTAAACCTAAAGTGAAGCATCGGAATCAAAAACTGGACTCACAGGAGAGGTTCAAATCATAGAAAGTTAGAGTGTCAGTCCTCTTGTACTTAAGTCTGCATTGTGCCTCTTGTATGAAATTCGGATGCAATTTCTGTGTTTCATCGTCAATAAGAAGGTCCAAGGTATACAGTAATCTTGAAGTGAAGCATCGGAAACTAAAACAGGACTCACAGGAGAGGTTCAAATCATAGAGAGTTAGAGTGTCAGTCCTATTGTACTTATGTCGACATTGTGCCTTTTGTATTAAATTCGGATGCAATTTCTGTGTTTCATCGTCAATAAGAAGGTCCAAGGGATACAGCAAACCTGAAGTGAAGCATCGGATTCTTAAACTGGACTCACAAGAAAGGTTCAAATCATAGAAAGTTCAAGTGTCAGTCCTCTTGTACTTAAGTCGGCATTGTGCCTTTTGTATTAAATTCGGATGCAATTTCTGTGTTTGATCATCAATAAAGTCCAAGGTATACAGTAAACCTGAAGTGAAGCATCGGAATCCAAAACTCAACTCACAGGAGAGGTTTAAATCATAGAAAGTTAGAGTGTCAGTCCTCTTGTACTTAAGTCGGCATCGTGCCTTTTGTATTAAATTCGGATGCAATTTCTGTGTTTCATCGTCAAAAAGAAGGTCCAAGGGATACAGTAAGCCTGAAGAGAAGCATCGGAACCTAAAACTGGACTCACAGGAGAGGTTGATATCATAAAAGGTTAGAGTGTCACTCATCTTCTACTTAAGTCGACATTGTGCCTTTTGTATTAAATACGGATGCAATTTCTGTGTTTCATCGTCAATAAGAAGGTCCTAGGTATACAGTAAACCTGAAGTGAAGCATCGGAATCTAAAACTGGACTCACAAGAGAGGTTCAAATCATAGAAAGTTAGAGTGTCAGTCCTCTTGTACTTAAGTCTGTATCATGCCTTTTGTATTAAATTCGGATGCAATTTCTGTGTATCATCGTCACTAAGAAGGTCCAAGGTATACAGTACAGCGGAAGTGAGGCATCGGAATCTGAAACTGGACTCACAGGAGAGGTTCAAATCATTTAAAGTTAGAGTATCTGTCCTCTTGTACTTAAGTCGGCATTGTGCCTTTTGTATTAAATTCGGATGCAATTTCTGTGTTTCATCGTCAATAAGAAGGTCCAAGGTATACAGTAAACCTGAAGTGAAGCATCGGAATCTAAAACTCGGCTCACAGGAGAGGTTTCAATCAAAGAAACTTAGAGTGTCTGTACTCTTGTACTTAAGTCTGCATTGTGCCTTTTGTATTAACTTCGGATGCAATTTCTGTGTTTCATCGTCAATAAGAAGGTCCTAGTTATGCAGTAAACCTGAAGTGAAGCATCGGAATCTAAAACTGGACTCACAGTAGAGGTTCAAATCATAGAAAGTTAGAGTGTCAGTCCTCTTGTACTTAAGTCGGCATTGTGCCTTATGTATTAAATTCGGATGCAATTTCTGTGTTTCATCATCAGTAAGAAGGTCCAAGGTATTCAGTAAACCTGAAGTGAAGCATCGGAATCCAAAACTCAACTCACAGGAGAGGTTCAAATCATAGAAAGTTAGAGTGTCAGTCCTCTTGTACTTAAGTCGGCATTGTGCTTTTGTATTAAATTCGGATGCAATTTCTGTGTTTCATCGTCAATAAGAAGGTCCTAGTTATACAGTAAACCTGAAGTGAAGCATCGGAATCCAAAACTCAACTCACAGGAGAGGTTCAAATCATAGAAAGTTAGAGTGTCAGTCCTCTTGTACTTAAGTCGGCATTGTGCCTTTTGTATTAAACTCGGCTGCAATTTCTGTGTTTCATCGTCAATAAGAACGTCCAAGGTATACAGTAAACCTGAAGTGAAGCATCGGAATTTAAAAGTGGACTCACAGGAGAGGTTTAAATCAAAGAAAGTTAGAGTGTCTGGCCTCTTGTACTTACGTCGGCATTGTGCCTTTTGTATTAAATTCATAAGCAGTTTCTGTGTTTCATCGTCAAGAAGAGGGTCCAAGGTAAACAGTAAAACTGATGTAAAGCTTCGGAATCTAAAACTGGACTCACAGGACAGGTTTAGATCAAAGGAAGTTAGAGTGTCTGAGCTCTTGTACTTATGTCGGCATTGTGCCTTTTGTAATAAATTCGGATGCAATTCCTGTGATTCATCGTCAATAAGAAGGTCCAAGGTATACATGAAATCTGAAGTGAAGCATCGGAATCTGAAACTGGACTCACAGGAGAGGTTCAAATCATAGATAGTTAGTGTGTCAGTCCTCTTGTACTTAAGTCGGCATTGTGCCTTTTGTTTTAAATTCGGATGCAATTTCTGTGTTTCATCGTCAAGAAGAAGGTCCAAGGTATACAGTAAACCTAAAGTGAAGCATCGGAATCTAAAACTGGACTCACAGGAGAGGTTCAAATCATAGAAAGTTAGAGTGTCAGTCCTATTGTACTTAAGTCGGTATTGTGCCTTTTGTATTAAATTCGGATGCCATTTTTGTGTTACATCGTCACTAAGAATGACCAAGGTATACAGTAAACCTGCACTGAAGCATCGGAATCTATAACTGGACTCACAGGACAGGTATAAATTAAAGGAAGGTAGAGTGTCTGTCCTCTTGTACTTATGTCGGCATTGTGCCTTTTGTAATAATTTCGGATGCAATTTCTGTGATTCATCGTCAATAAGAAGGTCCAAGGTATACAGTAAACCTGAAGTGAAGCATCGGAATCTGAAACTGCACTCACAGGAGATGTTCAAATCATAGAAAATTAGAGTGTCAGTCCTCTTGTACTTAAGTCGGCATTGTGCCTTTTGTATGAAATTCGGATGCAATTTCTGTGTTTCATCGTCAATAAGAAGGTCCTAGGTATACAGTAAACCTGAAGTGAAGCATCGGAAACTAAAACAGTACTCACAGGAGAGGTTCAAATCATAGAGAGTTAGAGTGTCAGTCCTATTGTACTTATGTCGGCATTGTGCCTTTTGTATTAAATTCGGATGCAATTTCTGTGTTTCATCGTCAATAAGAAGGTACAAGGGATACAGTAAACCTGAAGTGAAGCATCGGATTCTAAAACTGGACTCACAAGAGAGGTTCAAATCATGGAAAGTTAAAGTGTCAGTCCTCTTGTACTTAGGTCGGCATTGTGCCTTTTGTATTAAATTCGGATGCAATTTCTGTGTTTGATCATCAATAAGAAGGTCCAAGGTATACAGGATATCTGAAGTGAAGCATCGGAATCCGAAACTCAACTCACAGGAGAGGTTCAAATCATAGAAAGTTAGAGAGTCAGTCCTCTCGTACTTAAGTCGGCATTGTGCCTTTTGTTTTAAATTCGGATGCAATTTCTGTGTTTCATCGTCAAGAAGAAGGTCCAAGGTATACAGTAAACCTAAAGTGAAGCATCGGAATCTAAAACTGGATTCACAGGAGAGGTTCAAATCATAGAACGTTAGAGTGTCAGTCCTATTGTACTTAAGTCGGTATTGTGCCTTTTGTATTAAATTCGGATGCAATATCTGTGATTCTTCGTCACTAAGAAGGACCAAGGTATACAGTAAACCTGCTCTGAAGCATCCGAATCTATAACTGGACTCACAGGACAGGTTTAAATTAAAGGAAGGTAGAGTGTCTGTCCTCTTGTACTTATGTCGGCATTGTGCCTTTTGTAATAAATTCGGATGCAATTTCTGTGATTCATCGTCAATAAGAAGGTCGAAGGTATACAGTAAACCTGAAGTGAAGCATTGGAATCTGAAACTGGGCTCACAGGAGAGGTTCAAATCATAGAAAGTTACAGTGTCAGTCCTCTTGTACTTAAGTCGGCATTATGCCTTTTGTATTAAATTCGGATGAAATTTCTGTGTTTCATCGTCAAGAGGAAGTTCCAAGGTATACAGTAAACCTAAAGTGAAGCATCGGAATCAAAAACTGGACTCACAGGAGAGGTTCAAATCATAGAAAGTGGGAGTGTCAGTCCTCTTGTACTTAAGTCTGCATTGTGCCTTTTGTATGAAATTCGGATGCAATTTCTGTGTTTCATCGTCAATAAGAAGGTCCAAGGTATACAGTAAACCTGAAGTGAAGCATCGGAAACTAAAACAGGACTCACAGGAGAGGTTCAAATCATAGAGAGTTAGAGTGTCAGTCCTATTGTATTTATGTCGGCATTGTGCCTTTTGTATTAAATTCTGATGCAATTTCTGTGTTTCATCGTCAATAAGAAGGTCCAAGGGATACAGTAAACATGAAGTGAAGCATCGGATTCTAAAACTGGACTCACAAGAGAGGTTCAAATCATAGAAAGTTAAAGTGTCAGTCCTCTTGTACTTAAGTCGGCATTGTGCCTTTTGTATTAAATTCGGATGCAATTTCTGTGTTTGATCATCAATAAGGTCCAAGATATACAGTAAACCTGAAGTGAAGCATCGGAATCCAAAACTCAACTCACAGGAGAGGTTCAAATCATAGAAAATTAGAGTGTCAGTCCTCTTGTACTTAAGTCGGCATCGTGCCTTTTGTATTAAATTCGGATGCAATTTCTGTGTTTCATCGTCAATAAGAAGGTCCAAGGGATACAGTAAACATGAAGAGAAGCATCGGAACCTAAAACTGGTCTCACAGGAGAGGTTGATATCATAGAAGGTTAGAGTGTCACTCACCTTCTACTTAAGTCGGCATTGTGCTTTTGTATTAAATTGGGATGCAATATCTGTGTTTCATTGTCAATAAGAAGGTCCAAGTTATACAGTAAACCTGAAGTGAAGCATCGGAATCTAAAACTGGACTCACAGGAGAGGTTCAAATCGTAGAAAGTTAGAGTGTCAGTCCTCTTTTACTTAAGTCTGCATCGTGCCTTTTGTATTAAATTCGGATGCAATTTCTGTGTATCATCGTCAATAAGAACGTCCAAGGTATACAGTACAGCGGAAATGAGGCATCGGAATCTGAAACTGGACTAACAGGAGAGGTTCAAATCATTTAAAGTTAGAGTGTCTGTTCTCTTGTACTTAAGTCGGCATTGTGCCTTTTGTATTAAATTCGGATGCAATTTCTGTGTTTCATCGTCCATAAGAAGGTCCAAGGTATACAGTAAACCTGAAGTGAAGCATCGGAATCTAAAACTCGGCTCACAGGAGAGGTTTCAATCAAAGAAACTTAGAGTGTCTGTCCTGTTGTACTTAAGTCGGCATTGTGCCTCTTGTATTAAATTCAGATGCAGTTTCTGTGTTCCATCGTCAATAAGAGGGTCCAAGGTATACAGTAAACCTGAAGTAAAGTTTCCGAATCTAAACCTGGACTCACAGGACAGGTTTAAATCACAGGAAGTTAGAGTGTCTGTACTCTTGTACTTATGTCGGCATTGCGCCTTTTGTAATAAATTCGGATGCAATTTCTGTGGTTAATCGTCAATAAGAAGGTCCAAGGTATACAGTAAACCTGAAGTGAAGCATCGGTATCTGAAACTGGACTCACAGGAGAGGTTCAAATCATAGAAAGTTAGAGTGTCAGTCCTCTTGTACTTAAGTCGGCACTGTGCCTTTTGTATTAAATTCGGATGCAATTTCTGTGTTTCATCGTCAATAAGAAGGTCCAAGGTATACAGTAAACCTGAAGTGAATCATCGGATTCTAAAACTGGACTCACAAGAGAGGTTCAAATCATAGAAAGTTAGAGTGTAAGTCCTCTTGTACTGAAGTCGGCATTGTGCTTTTTGTATTAAATTCGGATGCAATTTCTGTGTTTGATCATCAATAAGAAGGTCCAAGGTATACAGTAAACCTGAAGAAAAGCATCGGAATCCAAAACTCAAATAACAGGAGAGGTTCAAATCATAGAAAGTTAGAGTGTCAGTCCTCTTGTACTTAAGTCTGCATCGTGCGTTTTGTATTGAATTCGGATGCAATTTCTGTGTATCATCGTAAATAAGAAGGTCCAAGGTATACAGTAAACCGGAAGTGAAGCATCGGAGTCTAAAACTGGACTCACAGGAGAGGTTCAAATCATAGAAAGTTAGAGTGTCAACCCTCTTGTACTTAAGTCGGCACTGTGCCTTTTGTATTAAATTCGGATGCAATTTCTGTGTTTCATCGTCAATAAGAAGGTCCAAGGTATACAGCAAACCTGAAGTGAAGCATCGGAATCTAAAACTGGACCCACAGGAGAGGTTTAAATCAAAGAAAGTTAGAGTGTCTGCCCTCTTGTACTTGAATCGGAATTGTGCCTTTTGTTTTAAATTCAGATGCAGTTTCTGTGTTTCATCGTCAATAAGATGGTCCAAGGTTTACAGTAAACCGGACGTTATGCATCGGAATCTGAAACTGGACTCACAGGAGAGGTTCAAATCATAGAAAGTTAGAGTGTCAGTCCTCTTGTACTTAAGTCGGCATTGAGCCTTTTGTATTAAATTCGGATGCAATTTCTGTGTTTCATCGTCAATAAGAAAGTCCAAGGTATACAGTAAACCTGAAGTGAAGCATCGGAATCGAAAACTCGACTCACAGGAGAGGTTTCAATCAAAGAAAGTTAGAGTGCCTGTCCTCTTGAACATAAGTTGGCATTGTGCCTCTTGTATTAAATTCAGATGCAGTTTCTGTGTTTTATCGTCAATAAGAGTGTCCAAGGTATACAGTAAACCTGAAGTAAAGTTTCGGAATCTAGAACTGGACTCACAGGACAGGTTTAAATCAAAGGAAGGTACAGTGTCTGTCCCCTTGTACTTATGTCGGCATTGTGCCTTTTGTAATAATTTCTAATGCAATATCTGCGATTCATCGTCAATAAGAAGGTCCAAGGTATACAGCAAACCTGAAGTGAAGCATCGGAATCTAAAACTGGACCCACAGGAGAGGTTTAAATCAAAGAAAGTTAGAGTGTCTGTCCTCTTGTACTTAAGTCGGCATTGTGCCTTTTGTATGAAATTTGGATGCAATTTCTGTGTTTGATCATCAATAAGAAGGTCCAAGGTATACAGGAAATCTGAAGTGAAGCATCGGAATCCAAAACACAACTCACAGGAGAGGTTCAAATTATAGAAAGTTAGAGTGTCAGTCCTCTTGTACTTAAGTCGGCATTGTGTCTTTAGTTTCAAATTTGGATGCAATTTCTGTGTTTCATCGTCAAGAAGAAGGTCCAAGGTATACAGTAAACCTAAAGTGAAGCATCGGAATCTAAAACTGGTCTCTCAGGAGAGGTTCAAATCATAGAAAATTAGAGTGTCAGTCCTATTGTACTTAAGTCTGTATTGTGCCTTTTGTATTAAATTCGGATGCAATATCTGTGTTTCATCGTCACTAAGAAGGACCAAGGTATACAGTAAACCTGCACTGAAGCATCGGAATCTATAACTGGACTCACAGGAGAGGTTCAAATCATAGAAAGTTAGAGTGTCAGTCCTCTTGTACTTAAATCGTCATTGTGCCTTTTGTATTAAATTCGGATGCAATTTCTGTGTTTCATCGTCAATAAGAAGGTCCTAGTTGTACAGTAAACCTGAAGTGAAGCATCGGAATCTAAAACTGGACTGACAGGAGAGGTTCAAATCATAGAAAGTTAGAGTGTCAGTCCTCTTGTACTTAAGTCTGCATCGTGCCCTTTGTATTAAATTCAGATGCAAATTCTGTGTATCATCGTCATTAAGAAGGTCCAAGGTATACAGTAAACGGGAAGTGAGGCATCGGAGTCTAAAACTGGACTCACAGGAGAGGTTCACATCATAGAAAGTTAGAGTGTCAGTCCTCTTGTACTTAAGTCGGCATTGTGCCTTTTGTATTAAACTCGGATGCAATTTCTGTGTTTCATCGTCAATAAGAAGGTCCAAGGTATACAGTAAACCTGAAGTGAAGCATCGGAGTCTAAAACTGGTCCCACAGGAGAGGTTTAAATCAGAGAAAGTTAGAGTGTCTGTCCTCTTGTACTTAAGTCGGCATTGTGCCTTTTGTATAAAATTCAAATGCAGTTTCTGTGTTTCATCGTCAATAAGAGGGTCCAAGGTATACAGTAAACCTGAAGGAAAGTTTCGGAATCTAAAACTGGACTCACAGGACAGGTTTAAATAAAAGGAAGTTAGAGTGTCTGTCCCCTTGTACTTATGTCGGCATTGTGCCTTTTGTAATAATTTCTAACGCAATTTCTGTGATTCATCGTCAATAAGAATGTCCAAGCTATACAGTAAACCTGAAGTGAAGCATCGGAAACTGAAACTGGACTCACAGAAGAGGTACAAATCATAGAAAGTTAGAGTGTCAGTCCTCTTGTACTTAAGTCGGCGTTGTGCCTTTTGTATTAAATTCGGGTGCAATTTCTGTGTTTCATCGTCAAGAGGAAGGTCCAAGGTATACAGTAAACCTAAAGCGAAGCATCGGAATCTAAAACTGGATTCACAGGAGAGGTTCAAATCATAGAAAGTTAGAGTGTCAGTCCTATTGTACTTAAGTCGGTATTGTGCCTTTTGTATTAAATTCGGATGCAATATCTGTGATTCATCGTCACTAAGAAGGACCAAGGTATACAGTAAACCTGCTCTGAAGCATCCGAATCTATAACTGGACTCACAGGACAGGTTTAAATTAAAGGAAGGTAGAGTGTCTGTCCTCTTGTACTTATGTCGGCATTGTGCCTTTTGTAATAAATTCGGATGCAATTTCTGTGATTCATCGTCAATAAGAAGGTCCAAGGTATACAGTAAACCTGAAGTGAAGCATTGGAATCTGAAACTGGACTCACAGGAGAGGTTCAAAACATAGAAAGTTACAGTGTCTGTCCTCTTGTACTTAAGTCGGCATTATGCCTTTTGTATTAAATTCGGATGAAATTTCTGTGTTTCATCGTCAAGAGGAAGTTCCAAGGTATACAGTAAACCTAAAGTGAAGCATCGGAATCAAAAACTGGACTCACAGGAGAGGTTCAAATCATAGAAAGTGGGAGTGTCAGTCCTCTTGTACTTAAGTCTGCATTGTGCCTTTTGTATGCAATTCGGATGCAATTTCTGTGTTTCATTGTCAATACGAAGGTGCAAGGTATACAGTAAACCTGAAGTGAAGCATCGGAAACTAAAACAGGACTCACAGGGGAGGTTCAAATCATAGAAAATTAGAGTGTCAGTCCTCTTGTACTTAAGTCGGCATCGTGCCTTTTGTATTAAATTCGGATGCAATTTCTGTGTTTCATCGTCAATAAGAAGGTCCAAGGGATACAGTAAACCTGAAGAGAAGCATCGGAACCTAAAACTGGTCTCACAGGAGAGGTTGATATCATAGAAGGTTAGAGTGTCACTCATCTTCTACTTAAGTCGGCATTGTGCTTTTGTATTAAATTCGGATGCAATATCTGTGTTTCATCGTCAATAAGAAGGTCCAAGTTATACAGTAAACCTGAAGTGAAGCATCGGAATCTAAAACTGGACTCACAGGAGAGGTTCAAATCGTAGAAAGTTAGAGTGCCAGTCCTCTTGTACTTAAGTCTGCATCGTGAATTTTGTATTAAATTCCGATGCAATTTCTGTGTATCATCGTCAATAAGAACGTCCAAGGTATACAGTACAGCCGAAGTGAGGCATCGGAATCTGAAACTGGACTAACAGGAGAGGTTCAAATCATTTAAAGTTAGAGTGTCTGCTCTCTTGTACTTAAGTCGGCATTGTGCCTTTTGTATTAAATTCGGATGCAATTTCTGTGTTTCATCGTCCATAAGAAGGTCCAAGGTATACAGTAAACCTGAAGTGAAGCATCGGAATCTAAAACTCGGCTCACAGGAGAGGTTTCAATCAAAGAAACTTAGAGTGCCTGTCCTCTTGTACTTAAGTTGGCATTGTGCCTCTTGTATTAAATTCAGATGCAGTTTCTGTGTTCCATCGTCAATAAGAGGGTCCAAGGTATACAGTAAACCTGAAGTAAAGTTTCCGAATCTAAACCTGGACTCACAGGACAGGTTTAAATCACAGGAAGTTAGAGTGACTGTACTCTTGTACTTATGTCGGCATTGTGCCTTTTGTAATAAATTCGGATTGCAATTTCTGTGGTTAATCGTCAATAAGAAGGTCCAAGGTATACAGTAAACCTGAAGTGAAGCATCGGTATCTGAAACTGGACTCACAGGAGAGGTTCAAATCATAGAATGTTAGAGTGTCAGTCCTCTTGTACATAAGTTGGCATTGTGCCTTTTGTATTAAATTCGGATGCAATTTCTGTGTTTCATCGTCAAAATTAAGTTCCAAGGTGTACAGTAAACCTAAAGTGAAGCATCGGAATCTAAAACTGGACTCACAGGAGAGGTTCAAATCATAGAAAGTTAGAGTGTCAGTCCTCTTGTACTTAAGTCTGCATTGTGCCTTTTGTATGAAATTCGGATGCAATTTCTGTGTTTCATCGTCAATAAGAATGTCCAAGGTATACAGTAAACCTGAAGTGAAGCATCGGATTCTAAAACTGGACTCACAAGAGAGGTTCAAATCATAGAAAGTTAGAGTGTAAGTCCTCTTGTACTGATGTCGGCATTGTGCTTTTTGTATTAAATTCGGATGCAATTTCTGTGTTTGATCATCAATAAGAAGGTCCAAGGTATACAGTAAACCTGAAGAAAAGCTTCGGAATCCAAAACTTAACTTACAGGAGCGGTTCAAATCATAGAAAGTTAGAGTGTCAGTCCTCTTGTACTTAAGTCTGCATCGTGCGTTTTGTATTGAATTCGGATGCAATTTCTGTGTATCATCGTCAATAAGAAGGTCCAAGGTATACAGTAAACCGGAAGTGAAGCATCGGAGTCTAAAACTGGACTCACAGGAGAGGTTCAAATCATAGAAAGTTAGAGTGTCAGCCCTCTTGTACTTAAGTCGGCATTGTGCCTTTTGTATTAAATTCGGATGCAATTTCTGTGTTTCATCGTCAATAAGAAGGTCCAAGGTATACAGCAAACCTGAAGTGAAGCATCGGAATCTGAAAGTGGACCCACAGGAAATGATAAATCAAAGAAAGTTAGAGTGTCTGCCCTCTTGTACTTGAATCGGAATTGTGCCTTTTGTTTTAAATTCAGATGCAGTTTCTGTGTTTCATCGTCAATAAGAAAGTCCATGGTATACAGTAAACCTGAAGTGAAGCATCGGAATCGAAAACTCGACTCACAGGAGAGGTTTCAATCAAAGAAAGTTAGAGTGCCTGTCCTCTTGAACATAAGTTGGCATTGTGCCTCTTGTATTAAATTCAGATGCAGTTTCTTTGTTTTATCGTCAATAAGAGTGTCCAAGGTATGCAGTAAACCTGAAGTAAAGTTTCGGAATCTAAAACTGGTCTCACAGGACAGGTTTAAATCAAAGGAAGTTAGAGTGTCTGTCCCCTTGTACTTATGTCGGCATTGTGCCTTTTGTAATAATTTCTAATGCAATATCTGCGATTCATCGTCAATAAGAAGGTCCAAGGTTTACAGCAAACCTGAAGTGAAGCATCGGAGTCTAAAACTGGAACCACAGGAGAGGTTTAAATCAAAGAAAGTTAGTGTGTCTGTCCTCTTGTACTTAAGTCGGCATTGTGCCTTTTGTATTAAATTCGGATGCAATTTCTGTGTTTGATCATCAATAAGAAGGTCCAAGGTATACAGGAAATCTGAAGTGAAGCATCGGAATCCAAAACACAACTCACAGGAGAGGTTCAAATTATAGAAAGTTAGAGTGTCAGTCCTCTTGTACTTAAGTCGGCATTGTGCCTTTCGTTTTAAATTCGGATGCAATTTCTGTGTTTCATCGTCAAGAAGAAGGTCTAAGGTATACAGTAAACCTAAAGTGAAGCATCGGAATCTAAAACTGGACTCACAGGAGAGGTTCAAATCATAGAAAATTAGAGTGTCAGTCCTATTGTACTTAAGTCGGTAATGTGCCTTTTGTATTAAATTCGGATGCAATATCTGTGTTTCATCGTCACTAAGAAGGACCAAGGTATACAGTAAACCTGCACTGAAGCATCGGAAACTATAACTGGACTCACAGGAGAGGTTCAAATCATAGAAAGTTAGAGTGTCAGTCCTCATGTACTTAAGTCGGCATTGTGCCTTTTGTATTAAATTAGGATGCAATTTCTGTGTTTCATCGTCAATAAGAAGGTCCTAGTTATACAGTAAACCTGAAGTGAAGCATCGGAATCTAAAACTGGACTCACAGGAGGGGTTCAAATCATAGAAAGTTAGAGTGTCAGTCCTCTTGTACTTAAGTCTGCATCGTGCCCTTTGTATTAAATTCGGATGCAATTTCTGTGTATCATCGTCAATAAGAAGGTCCAAGGTATACAGTAAACGGGAAGTGAAGCATCGGAGTCTAAAAATGGACTCACAGGAGAGGTTCACATCATAGAAAGTTAGAGTGTCAGTCCTCTTGTACTTAAGTCGCCATTGTGCCTTTTGTATTAAACTCGGATGCAATTTCTGTGTTTCATCGTCAATAAGAAGGTCCAAGGTATACAGTAAACCTGAAGTGAAGCATCGGAATCTAAAACTGGACCCACAGGAGAGGTTTAATTCAAAGAAAGTTAGAGTGTCTGTCCTCTTGTACTTAAGTCGGCATTGTGCCTTTTGTATAAACTTCAGATGCAGTGTCTGTGTTTCATCGTCAATAAGAGGGTCCAAGGTATACAGTAAACCTGAAGGAAAGTTTCGGAATCTAAAACTGGACTCACAGGACAGGTTTAAATCAAAGGAAGGTAGAGTGTCTGTCCCCTTGTACTTATGTCGGCATTGTGCCTTTTGTAATAATTTCTAATGCAATTTCTGTGATTCATCGTCAATTAGAATGTCCAAGGTATACAGTAAACCTAAAGTGAAGCATCGGAAACTGCAACTGGACTCACAGAAGAGGTACAAATCATAGAAAGTTAGATTGTCAGTCCTCTTGTACTTAAGTCGGCGTTGTGCCTTTGTATTAAATTCGGATGCAATTTCTGTGTTTCATCGTCAAGAGGAAGGTCCAAGGTATACAGTAAACCTAAAGTGAAGCATCGGAATCTAAAACTGGACTTACAGGAGAGGTTCAAATCATTGAAAGTTAGAGTGTCAGTCCTCTTGTACTTAAGTCTGCATTGTGCCTTTAGTATGAAATTCGGCTGCAATTTCTGTGTTTCATCGTCAATAAGAAGGTCCAAGGTATACAGTAAACCCGAAGTGAAGCATCGGAATCTAAAACAGGACTCACAGGAGAGGTTCAAGTCATAGAAAGTTAGATTGTCAGTCCTATTGTACTTATGTCGGCATTGTGCCTTTTGTATTAAATTCGGATGCTATTTCTGTGTTTCATCATCAATAAGAACGTCCAAGGTATACAGTAAACCTGAAGTGAAGCATCGGAATTTAAAACTGGACTCACAGGAGAGGTTTAAATCAAAGAAAGTTATAGTGTCTGGGCTCTTGTACTTAAATCGGCATTGTGCCTTTTGTATTAAATTCATAAGCAGTTTCTGTGTTTCATCGTCAATAAGAGGGTCCAAGGTAAACACTAAACCTGAAGTAAAGCTTCGGAATCTAAAACTGGACTCACAGGACAGGTTTAAATCAAAGGAAGTTAGAGTGTCTGAGCTCTTGTACTTATGTCGGCATTGTGCCTTTTGTAATAAATTCGGATGCAATTCCTGTGATTCATCGTCAATAAGATGGTCCAAGGTATACAGGAAATCTGAAGTGAAGCATCGGAATCTGAAACTGGACTCACAGGAGAGGTTCAAATCATAGAAAGTTAGAGTGTCAGTCCTCTTGTACTTAAGTCGGCCTTGTGCCTTTTGTTTTAAATTCGGATGCAATTTCTGTGTTTCATCGTCAAGAAGAAGGTCCAAGGTATACAGTAAACCTAAAGTGAAGCATCGGAATCTAAAACTGGACTCACAGGAGAGGTTCAAATCATAGAAAGTTAGAGTGTCAGTCCTGTTGTACTTAAGTCGGTATTGTGCCTTTTGTATTAAATTCCGATGCAATTTTTGTGTTTCATCGTCACTAAGAATGACCAAGGTATACAGTAAACCTGCACTGCAGCATCGGAATCTATAACTGGACTCACAGGACTGGTTTAAATTAAAGGAAGGTAGAGTGTCTGTCCTCTTGTACTTATGTCGGCATTGTGCCTTTTGTAATAAATTCGGATGCAATTTCTGTGATTCATCGTCAATAAGAAGGTCCAAGGTATACAGTAAACCTGAAGTGAAGCATCGGAATCTGCAACTGGACTCACAGGAGATGTTCAAATCATAGAAAGTTAGAGTGTCAGTCCTCTTGTAATTAAGTCGGCATTGTGCCTTTTGTATTAAATTCGGATGCAATTTCTGTGTTTCATCGTCAAGAGGGAGTTCCAATGTATACAGTAAACCTAAAGTGAAGCATCGGAATCAAAAACTGGACTCACAGGAGAGGTTCAAATCAGAGAAAGTTAGAGTGTCAGTCCTCTTGTACTTAAGTCTGCATTGTGTCTTTTGTAAGAATTTCGGATGCAATTTCTGTGTTTCATCGTCAATAAGAAGGTCCTAGGTATACAGTAAACCTGAAGTGAAGCATCTGAAACTAAAACAGTACTCACAGGAGAGGTTCAAATCATAGAGAGTTAGAGTGTCAGTCCTATTGTACTTATGTCGGCATTGTGCTTTTTGTATTAAATTCGGATGCAATTTCTGTGTTTCATCGTCAATAAGAAGGTACAAGGGATACATTAAACCTGAAGTGAAGCATCGGATTCTAAAACTGGACTCACAAGAGAGGTTCAAATCATGGAAAGTTAAAGTGTCAGTCCTCTTGTACTTAGGTCGGCATTGCGCCTTTTGTATTAAATTAGGATGCAATTTCTGTGTTTGATCGTCAATAAGAAGGTCCAAGGTATACAGGATATCTGAAGTGAAGCATCGGAATCCAAAACTCAACTCACAGGAGAGGTTCAAATCATAGAAAGTTAAGAGTCAGTCCTCTTGTACTTAAGTCGGCATTGTGCCTTTTGTTTTAAATTCGGATGCAATTTCTGTCTTTCATCGTCAAGAAGAAAGTCCAAGGTATACAGTAAACCTAAAGTGAAGCATCGGAATCTAAAACTGGATTCACAGGAGAGGTTCAAATCATAGAAAGTTAGAGTGTCAGTCCTATTGTACTTAAGACGGTATTGTGCCTTTTGTATTAAATTCGGATGCAATATCTGTGTTTCATCGTCAATAAGAAGGTCCAAGGTATACAGTAAACCTGAAGTGAAGCATTGGAATCTGAAACTGGACTCACAGGAGTGGTTCAAATCATAGAAAGTTGCAGTGTCAGTCCTCTTGTACTTAAGCCTGCATCGTGCCTTTTGTATTAAATTCGGATGCAATTTCTGTGTATCATCGACAATAAGAAGGTCCAAGGTATACAGTATACGGGAAGTGAAGCATCGGAGTCTAAAACTGGACTCACAGGAGAGGTTCACATCATAGAAAGTTAGAGTGTCAGTCCTCTTGTACTTAAGTCGCCATTGTGCCTTTTGTATTAAACTCGGATGCAATTTCTGTGTTTCATCGTCAATAAGAAGGTCCAAGGTATACAGTAAACCTGAAGTGAAGCATCGGAATCTAAAACTGGACCCACAGGAGACGTTTAAATCAAAGAAAGTTAGAGTGTCTGTCCTCTTGTACTTAAGTCGGCATTGTGCCTTTTGTATAAAATTCAGATGCAGTTTCTGTGTTTCATCGTCAATAAGATGGTCCAAGGTATACAGTAAACCTGAAGTAAAGTTTCGGAATCTAAAACTGGACTCACAGGACAGGTTTAAATCAAAGGAAGTTAGAGTGTCTGTCCCCTTGTACTTATGTCGGCATTGTGCCTTTTGTAATAATTTCTAATGCAATTTCTGTGATTCATCGTCAATAAGAATGTCCAAGGTATACAGTAAACCTGAAGTGAAGCATCGGAATCTGAAACTGGACTCACAGACGCGGTACAAATCATAGAAAGTTAGAGTGTCAGTCCTCTTGTACTTAAGTCGGCGTTGTGCCTTTTGTATGAATTTCGGATGCAATTTCTGTGTTTCATCGTCAATAAGAAGGTCCTAGGTATACAGTAAACCTGAAGTGAAGCATCGGAAACTAAAACAGTACTCACAGGAGAGGTTCAAATCATAGAAAGTTAGATTGTCAGTCCTATTGTGCTTAAGTCGGCATTGTGCCTTTTGTATTAAATTCGGATGCAATTTCTGTGTTTCATCGTCAATAAGAACGTCCAAGGTATACAGTAAACCTAAAGTGAAGCATCGGAATCTAAAACTGGACTCACAGGAGAGGTTCAAATCATAGAAAGTTAGAGTGTCAGTCCTATTGTACTTAAGTCGGTATTGAGCCTTTTGTATTAAATTCCGATGCAATTTCTGTGTTTCATCGTCAAGAGGAAGTTCCAAAGTATACAGTAAACCTGAAGTGAAGCATCGGAATTTAAAACTGGACTCACAGGAGAGATTTAAATCAAAGAAAGTTAGAGTGTCTGGCCTCTTGTACTTAAATCGGCATTGTGCCTTTTGTATTAAATTCATAAGCAGTTTCTGTGTTTCATCGTCAATAAGAGGGTCCAAGGTGAACAGTAAACCTGAAGTAAAGCTTCGGAATCTAAAACTGGACTCACAGGACAGGTTTAAATCAAAGGAAGTTAGAGTGTCTGAGCTCTTGTACTTATGTTGGCATTGTGCCTTTTGTATGAATTTCGGATGCAATTCCTGTGATTCATCGTCAATAAGAAGGTCCAAGGTATACAGTAAACCGGAAGTGAAGCATCGGAATCTGAAACTGGACTCACAGGAGAGGTTCAAATCATAGAAAGTTAGAGTGTCAGTCCTCTTGTACTTAAGTCGGCATTGTGCCTTTTGTTTTAAATTCGGATGCAATTTCTGTGTTTCATCGTCAAGAAGAAGGTCCAAGGTATACAGTAAACCTAAAGTGAAGCATCGGAATCTAAAACTGGACTCACAGGAGAGGTTCAAATCATAGAAAGTTAGAGTGTCAGTCCTATTGTACTTAAGTCGGTATTGAGCCTTTTGTATTAAATTCCGATGCAATTTCTGTGTTTCATCATCAAGAGGAAGTTCCAAAGTATACAGTAAACCTAAAGTGAAGCATCGGAATCAAAAACTGGACTCACAGGAGAGGTTCAAATCATAGAAAGTTAGAGTGTCAGTCCTCTTGTACTTAAGTCTGCATTGTGCCTTTTGTATGAATTTCGGATGCAATTTCTGTGTTTCATCGTCAATAAGAAGGTCCTAGGTATACAGTAAACCTGAAGTGAAGCATCGGAAACTAAAACAGTACTCACAGGAGAGGTTCAAATCATAGAGAGTTAGAGTGTCAGTCCTATTGTACTTATGTCGGCATTGTGCCTTTTGTATTAAATTCGGATGCAATTTCTGTGTTTCATCGTGAATAAGAAGGTACAAGAGATACATTAAACCTGAAGTGAAGCATCGGATTCAAAACTGGACTCACAAGAGAGGTTCAAATCATGGAAAGTTAAAGTGTCAGTCCTCTTGTACTTAGGTCGTCATTGTGCCTTTTGTATTAAATTCGGATGCAATTTCTGCGTTTGATCATCAATAAGAAGGTCCAAGGTATACAGGATATCTGAAGTGAAGCATCGGAATCCGAAACTCAACTCTCAGGAGAGGTTCAAATCATAGAAAGTTAAGAGTCAGTCCTCTTGTACTTAAGTCGGCATTGTGCCTTTTGTTTTAAATTCGGATGCAATTTCTGTGTTTCATCGTCAAGAAGAAGGTCCAAGGTATACAGTAAACCTAAAGTGAAGCATCGGAATCTAAAACTGGATTCACAGGAGAGGTTCAAATCATAGAAAGTTAGAGTGTCAGTCCTATTGAACTTAAGTCGGTATTGTGCCTTTTGTATTAAATTCGGATGCAATATCTGTGTTTCATCGTCACTAAGAAGGACCAAGGTATACAGTAAACCTGCTCTGAAGCATCGGAATATATAACTGGACTCACAGGACAGGTTTAAATTAAAGGAAGGTAGAGTGTCTGTCCTGTTGTACTTATGTCGGCATTGTGCTTTTTGTAATAAATTCGGATGCAATTTCTGTGATTGATCGTCAATAAGAAGGTCCAAGGTATACAGTAAACCTGAAGTGAAGCATTGGAATCTGAGACTGGACTCACAGGAGAGGTTCAAATCATAGAAAGTTACAGTGTCAGTCCTCTTGTACTTAAGTCGGCATTATGCCTTTTGTATTAAATTCGGATGCAATTTCTGTGTTTCTTCGTCAAGAGGAAGTTCCAAGGTATACAGTAAACCTAAAGTGAAGCATCGGAATCAAAAACTGGACTCACAGGAGAGGTTCAAATCATAGAAAGTGAGAGTGTCAGTCCTCTTGTACTTAAGTCTGCATTGTGCCTTTTGTATGAAATTCGGATGCAATTTCTGTGTTTCATCGTCAATAAGAAGGTGCAAGGTATACAGTAAACCTGAAGTGAAGCATCGGAAACTAAAACAGGACTCACAGGAGAGGTTCAAAACATAGAGAGTTAGAGTGTCAGTCCTATTATACTTATGTCGGCATTGTGCCTTTTGTATTAAATTCGGATGCAATTTCTGTGTTTCATCGTCAATAAGAAGGTCCAAGGGATACAGTAAACATGAAGTTAAGCATCGGATTCTAAAACTGGACTCACAAGAGAGGTTCAAATCATAGAAAGTTAAAGTGACAGTCCTCATGTACTTAAGTCGGCATTGTGCCTTTTGTATTAAATTCGGATGCAATTTCTTTGTTTGATCATCAATAAGGTCCAAGATATACAGTAAACCTGAAGTGAAGCATTGGAATCCAAAACTCATCTCACAGGAGAGGTTCAAATCATAGAAAGTTAGAGTGTCAGTCCTCTTGTACTTTAGTCGGCATCGTGCCTTTTGTATTAAATTCGGATGCAATTTCTGTGTTTCATCGTCAACAAGAAGGTCCAAGGGATACAGTAAACCTGAAGAGAAGCACCGGAACCTAAAACTGGTCTCACAGGAGAGGTTGATATCATAGAAGGTTAGAGGGTCACTCATCTTCTACTTAAGGCGGCATTGTGCTTTTGTATTAAATTCGGATGCAATTTCTGTGTTTCATCGTCAATAAGAAGGTCCAAGTTATACAGTAAACCTGAAGTGAAGCATCGGAATCTAAAACTGGATTCACAGGAGAGGTTCAAATCATAGAAATTTAGAGTGTCAGTCCTATTGTAATTATGTCGGCATTGTGCGTTTTGTATTATATTCGGATGCAATTTCTGTGTTTCATCGTCAATACGAAGGTCCAAGGGATTCAGTAAACCTGAAGTGAAGCATCGGATTCTAAAACTGGACTCACAAGAGAGGTTCAATTCATAGAAAGTTAGAGTGTCAGTCCTCTTGTACCGAAGTCGGCATTGTGCTTTTTGTATTAAATTCGGATGCAATTTCTGTGTTTGATCATCAATAAGAAGGTTCAAGGTATACAGTAAACCTGTAGTGAAGCATCGGTATCTGAAACTGGACTCACAGGAGAGGTTCAAATCATAGAATGTTAGAGTGTCAGTCCTCTTGTAATTAAGTCGGCATTGTGCCTTTTGTATTAAATTCGGATGCAATTTCTGTGTTTCATCGTCAAGATTATGTTCCAAGGTATACAGTAAACCTAAAGTGAAGCATCGGAATCTAAAACTGGACTCACATGAGAGGTTCAAATAATAGAAAGTTAGAGTGTCTGTACTCTTGTACTTAAGTCGGCATTGTGCCTTTTGTATGAAATTCGGATGCAATTTCTTTGTTTCATCGTCAATAAGAATGTCCAAGGTATACAGTAAACCTGAAGTGAAGCATCGGAATCTAAAACAGGACTCAAAGGAGAGGTTCAAATCATAGAAATTTAGAGTGTCAGTCCTATTGTACTTATGTCGGCATTGTGCGTTTTGTATTATATTCGGATGCAATTTCTGTGTTTCATCGTCAATACGAAGGTCCAAGGGATTCAGTAAACCTGAAGTGAAGCATCGGATTCTAAAACTGGACTCACAAGAGAGGTTCAATTCATAGAAAGTTAGAGTGTCAGTCCTCTTGTACCGAAGTCGGCATTGTGCTTTTTGTATTAAATTCGGATGCAATTTCTGTGTTTGATCATCAATAAGAAGGTTCAAGGTATACAGTAAACCTGTAGTGAAGCATCGGTATCTGAAACTGGACTCACAGGAGAGGTTCAAATCATAGAATGTTAGAGTGTCAGTCCTCTTGTAATTAAGTCGGCATTGTGCCTTTTGTATTAAATTCGGATGCAATTTCTGTGTTTCATCGTCAAGATTATGTTCCAAGGTATACAGTAAACCTAAAGTGAAGCATCGGAATTTAAAACTGGACTCACATGAGAGGTTCAAATAATAGAAAGTTAGAGTGTCAGTCCTCTTGTACTTAAGTCTGCATTGTGCCTTTTGTATGAAATTCGGATGCAATTTCTTTGTTTCATCGTCAATAAGAATGTCCAAGGTATACAGTAAACCTGAAGTGAAGCATCGGAATCTAAAACAGGACTCAAAGGAGAGGTTCAAATCATAGAAATTTAGAGTGTCAGTCCTATTGTACTTATGTTGGCATTGTGCGTTTTGTATTATATTCGGATGCAATTTCTGTGTTTCATCGTCAATACGAAGGTCCAAGGGATTCAGTAAACCTGAAGTGAAGCATCGGATTCTAAAACTGGACTCACAAGAGAGGTTCAATTCATAGACAGTTAGAGTGTCAGTCCTCTTGTACTGAAGTCGGCATTGTGCTTTTTGTATTAAATTCGGATGCAATTTCTGTGTTTGATCATCAATAAGAAGGTCCAAGGTATACAGTAAACCTGTAGTGAAGCATCGGTATCTGAAACTGGACTCACAGGAGAGGTTCAAATCATAGAATGTTAAAGTGTCAGTCCTCTTGTAATTAAGTCGGCATTGTGCCTTTTGTATTAAATTCGGATGCAATTTCTGTGTTTCATCGTCAAGATTATGTTCCAAGGTATACAGTAAACCTAAAGTGAAGCATCGGAATCTAAAACTGGACTCACATGAGAGGTTCAAATAATAGAAAGTTAGAGTGTCAGTCCTCTTGTACTTAAGTCTGCATTGTGCCTTTTGTATGAAATTCGGATGCAATTTCTTTGTTTCATCGTCAATAAGAATGTCCAAGGTATACAGTAAACCTGAAGTGAAGCATCGGAATCTAAAACTCGGCTCACAGGAGAGGTTTCAATCAAAGAAACTTAGAGTGTCTGTCCTCTTGTACTTAAGTCGGCATTGTGCCTCTTGTATCAAATTCAGATGCAGTTTCTGTGTTTCATCGTCAATAAGAGGGTCCAAGGTATACAGTAAACCTGAAGTAAAGTTTCGGAATCTAAACCTGGACTCACAGGACAGGTTTAAATCACAGGAAGTTAGAGTGTCTGTACTCTTGTACTTAAGTCGGCATTGTGCCTTTTGTATGAAATTCGGATGCAATTTCTTTGTTTCATCGTCAATAAGAATGTCCAAGGTATACAGTAAACCTGAAGTGAAGCATCGGAATCTAAAACAGGACTCAAAGGAGAGGTTCAAATCATAGATATTTAGGGTGTCAGTCCTATTGTACTTATGTCGGCATTGTGCGTTTTGTATTATATTCGGATGCAATTTCTGTGTTTCATCGTCATTACGAAGGTCCAAGGGATTCAGTAAACCTGAAGTGAAGCATCGGATTCTAAAACTGGACTCACAAGAGAGGTTCAATTCATAGAAAGTTAGAGTGTCAGTCCTCTTGTACTGAAGTCGGCATTGTGCTTTTTGTATTAAATTCGGATGCAATTTCTGTGTTTGATCATCAATAAGAAGGTTCAAGGTATACAGTAGACCTGTAGTGAAGCATCGGTATCTGAAACTGGACTCACAGGAGAGGTTCAAATCATAGAATGTTAGAGTGTCAGTCCTCTTGTAATTAAGTCGGCATTGTGCCTTTTGTATTAAATTCGGATGCAATTTCTGTGTTTCATCGTCAAGATTATGTTCCAAGGTATACAGTAAACCTAAAGTGAAGCATCGGAATCTAAAACTGGACTCACATGAGAGGTTCAAAAATTAGAAAGTTAGAGTGTCAGTCCTCTTGTACTTAAGTCTGCATTGTGCCTTTTGTATGAAATTCGGATGCAATTTCTTTGTTTCATCGTCAATAAGAATGTCCAAGGTATACAGTAAACCTGAAGTGAAGCATCGGAATCTAAAACAGGACTCAAAGGAGAGGTTCAAATCATAGAAATTTAGAGTGTCAGTCCTATTGTACTTATGTCGGCATTGTGCGTTTTGTATTAAATTCGGATGCAATTTCTGTGTTTCATCGTCAATACGAAGGTCCAAGGGATTCAGTAAACCTGAAGTGAAGCATCGGATTCTAAAACTGGACTCACAAGAGAGGTTCAATTCATAGAAAGTTAGAGTGTCAGTCCTCTTGTACTGAAGTCGGCATTGTGCATTTGTATTAAATTCGGATGCAATTTCTGTGTTTGATCATCAATAAGAAGGTTCAAGGTATACAGTAAACCTGAAGAAAAGCTTCGGAAACCAAAACACAACTTACAGGAGAGGTTCAAATCATAGAAAGTTAGAGTGTCAGTCCTCTTGTACTTAAGTCTGCATCGTGCGTTTTGTATTAAATTCGGATGCAATTTCTGTGTATCATCGTCAATAAGAATGTCCAAGGTATACAGTAAACCGGAAGTGAAGCATCGGAGTCTAAAACTGGACTCACAGGAGAGGTTCAAATCAACGAAAGTTAGAGTGTCAGCCCTCTTGTACTTAAGTCAGCATTGTGCCTTTTGTATTAAATTCGGATGCAATTTCTGTGTTTCATCGTCAGCAAGAAGGTCCAAGGTATACAGAAAACCTGAAGTGAAGCATCGGAATCTAAAACTGGACCCACAGGAGAGGTTTAAATCAAAGAAAGTTAGAGTGTCTGTCCTCTTGTACTTAAGTCGGCATTGTGCCTTTTGTTTTAAATTCAGATGCAGTTTCTGTGTTTCATCGTCAATAAGAGGGTCCAAGGTATACAGTAAACCGGACGTGATGCATCGGAATCTGAAACTGGACTCACAGGAGAGGTTCAAATCAAAGAAAGTTAGAGTGTCAGTCCTCTTGTACTTAGGTCGGCATTGTGCCTTTTGTATTAAATTCGGATGCAATTTCTGTGTTTCATCGTCAATAAGAAAGTCCAAGGTATACAGTAAACCTGAAGTGAAGCATCGGAATCGAAAACTCGACTCACAGGAGAGGTTTCAATCAAAGAAAGTTAGAGTGTCTGTCCTCTTGTACTTAAGTCGGCATTGTGCCTTTTGTTTTAAATTCAGATGCAGTTTCTGTGTTTCATCGTCAATAAGAGGTTCCAAGGTATACAGTAAACCGGACGTGATGCATCGGAATCTGAAACTGGACTCACAGGAGAGGTTCAAATCAAAGAAAGTTAGAGTGTCTGTCCTCTTGCACTTAAGTCGGCATTGTGCCTTTTGTTTTAAGTTCAGTTGCAGTTTCTGTGTTTCATCGTCAATAAGATGGTCCAAGGTATACAGTAAACCGGACGTGATGCATTGGAATATGAAACTGGACTCACAGGAGAGGTTCAAATCAAAGAAAGTTAGAGTGTCAGTCCTCTTGTACTTAAGTCGGCATTGTGCCTTTTGTATTAAATTCGGATGCAATTTCTGTGTTTCATCGTCAATAAGAAAGTCCAAGGTATACAGTAAACCTGAAGTGAAGCATCGGAATCGAAAACTCGACTCACAGGAGAGGTTTCAATCAAAGAAAGTTAGAGTGCCTGTCCTCTTGAACATAAGTTGGCATTGTGCCTCTTGTATTAAATTCAGATGCAGTTTCTGTGTTTCATCGTCAGTAAGAGGGTCCAAGGTATACAGTAAACCTGAAGTAAAGTTTCGGAATCTAAAACTGGACTCACACGACAGGTTTAAATAAAAAGGAAGTTAGAGTGTCTGTCCCCTTGTACTTATGTCGGCATTGTGCCTTTTGTAATAATTTCTAATGCAATATCTGTGATTCATCGTCAATAAGAAGGTCCAAGGTATACAGTAAACCTGAAGTGAAGCATCGGAATCGAAAACTCGACTCACAGGAGAGGTTTCAATCAAAGAAAGTTAGAGTGCCTGTCCTCTTGAACATAAGTTGGCATTGTGCCTCTTGTATTAAATTCAGATGCAGTTTCTGTGTTTCATCGTCAGTAAGAAGGTCCAAGGTATACAGAAAACCTGAAGTGAAGCATCGGAATCTAAAACTGGACCCACAGGAGAGGTTTAAATCAAAGAGAGTTAGAGTGTCTGTCCTCTTGTACTTAAGTCGGCGTTGTGCCTTTTGTATTAAATTCGGATGCAATTTCTGTGTTTCATCGTCAAGAGGATGATCCAAGGTATACAGTAAACCTAAAGTGAAGCATCGGAATCTGAAACTGGACTCACGGGAGAGGTTCAAATTATAGAAAGTTAGAGTGTCAGTCCTCTTGTACTTAAGTCTGCATTGTGCCTTTTGTATGAGATTCGGATGCAAATTCTGTGTTACATCGTCAATAAGAAGGTCCAAGGTATACAGTAAACCTGAAGTGAAGCATCAGAATCTAAAACAGGACTCACAGGAGAGGTTCAAATCATAGAAAGTTAGATTGTCGGTCCTATTGTACTTAAGTCGGCATTGTGCCTTTTGTATTAAATTCGGGTGCAATTTCTGTGTTTCATCGTCAATAAGAAGGTCCAAGGGATACAGTAAACCTGAAGTGAAGCATCGGAATCTGAAACTGGACTCACAAGAGAGGTCCAAATCATAGATAGTTAGAGTGTCTGTCCTCTTGTACTTAAGTCGGCATTGAGCCTTTTGTTTAAATTCGGATGCAATTTCTGTGTTTCATCGTCAATAAGAAGGTCCAAGGTATACAGTAAACCTGAAGTGAAGCATCGGAATCTAAAACAGGACTCACAGGAGAGGTTGAAATCAAAGAAAGTTAGAGTGTCAGTCCTCTTGTACTTATGTCGGCATTGTGCCTTTTGTATTAAATTCGGATGCAATTTCTTTGTTTCATCGTCAATAAGAAAGTCCAAGGTATACAGTAAACCTGAAGTGAAGCATCGGAATCGAAAACTCGACTCACACGAGAGGTTTCAATCAAAGAAAGTTAGAGTGCCTGTCCTCTTGAACATAAGTTGGCATTGTGCCTCTTGTATTAAATTCAGATGCAGTTTCTGTGTTTCATCGTCAGTAAGAGGGTCCAAGGTATACTGTAAACCTGAAGTAAAGTTTCGGAATCTAAAACTGGACTCACACGACAGGTTTAAATAAAAAGGAAGTTAGAGTGTCTGTCCCCTTGTACTTATGTCGGCATTGTGCCTTTTGTAATAATTTCTAATGCAATATCTGTGATTCATCGTCAATAAGAAGGTCCAAGGTATACAGTAAACCTGCAGTGAAGCATCGGAATCGAAAACTCGACTCACAGGAGAGGTTTCAATCAAAGAAAGTTAGAGTGCCTGTCCTCTTGAACATAAGTTGGCATTGTGCTTCTTGTATTAAATTCAGATGCAGTTTCTGTGTTTCATCGTCAGTAAGAAGGTCCAAGGTATACAGAAAACCTGAAGTGAAGCATCGGAATCTAAAACTGGACCCACAGGAGAGGTTTAAATCAAAGAGAGTTAGAGTGTCTGTCCTCTTGTACTTAAGTCGGCGTTGTGCCTTTTGTATTAAATTCGGATGCAATTTCTGTGTTTCATCGTCAAGAGGATGATCCAAGGTATACAGTAAACCTAAAGTGAAGCATCGGAATCTGAAACTGGACTCACGGGAGAGGTTCAAATCATAGAAAGTTAGAGTGTCAGTCCTCTTGTACTTAAGTCTGCATTGTGCCTTTTGTATGAATTCGGATGCAAATTCTGTGTTACATCGTCAATAAGAAGGTCCAAGGTATACAGTAAACCTGAAGTGAAGCATCGGAATCTAAAACAGGACTCACAGGAGAGGTTCAAATCAAAGAAAGTTAGAGTGTCAGTCCTCTTGTACTTAAGTCGGCATTGTGCCTTTTGTATTAAATTCGGATGCAATTTCTGTGTTTCATCGTCAATAAGAAAGTCCAAGGTATACAGTAAACCTGAAGTGAAGCATCGGAATCGAAAACTCGACTCACAGGAGAGGTTTCAATCAAAGAAAGTTAGAGTGCCTGTCCTCTTGAACATAAGTTGGCAAAAGGAAGTTAGAGTGTCTGTCCCCTTGTACTTATGTCGGCATTGTGACTTTTGTAATAATTTCTAATGCAATATCTGTGATTCATCGTCAATAAGAAGGTCCAAGGTATACAGTAAACCTGAAGTGAAGCATCGGAATCGAGAACTCGACTCACAGGAGAGGTTTCAATCAAAGAAAGTTAGAGTGCCTGTCCTCTTGAACATAAGTTGGCATTGTGCCTTTTGTATTAAATTCGGATGCAATTTCTGTGTTTCATCGTCAAGAGGATGATCCAAGGTATACAGTAAACCTAAAGTGAAGCATCGGAATCTGAAACTGGACTCACGGGAGAGGTTCAAATCATAGAAAGTTAGAGTGTCAGTCCTCTTGTACTTAAGTCTGCATTGTGCCTTTTGTATGAGATTCGGATGCAAATTCTGTGTTACATCGTCAATAAGAAGGTCCAAGGTATACAGTAAACCTGAAGTGAAGCATCGGAATCTAAAACAGGACTCACAGGAGAGGTTCAAATCATAGAAAGTTAGATTGTCGGTCCTATTGTACTTAAGTCGGCATTGTGCCTTTTGTATTAAATTTGGGTGCAATTTCTGTGTTTCATCGTCAATAAGAAGGTCCAAGGGATACAGTAAACCTGAAGTGAAGCATCGGAATCTGAAACTGGACTCACAAGAGAGGTCCAAATCATAGATAGTTAGAGTGTCTGTCCTCTTGTACTTAAGTCGGCATTGAGCCTTTTGTTTAAATTCGGATGCAATTTCTGTGTTTCATCGTCAATAAGAAGGTCCAAGGTATACAGTAAACCTGAAGTGAAGCATCGGAATCTAAAACAGGACTCACAGGAGAGGTTCAAATCAAAGAAAGTTAGAGTGTCAGTCCTCTTGTACTTATGTCGGCATTGTGCCTTTTGTATTAAATTCGGATGCAATTTCTGTGTTTCATCGTCAATAAGAAAGTCCAAGGTAGACAGTAAACCTGAAGTGAAGCATCGGAATCGAAAACTCGACTCACACGAGAGGTTTCAATCAAAGAAAGTTAGAGTGCCTGTCCTCTTGAACATAAGTTGGCATTGTGCCTCTTGTATTAAATTCAGATGCAGTTTCTGTGTTTCATCGTCAGTACGAGGGTCCAAGGTATACTGTAAACCTGAAGTAAAGTTTCGGAATCTAAAACTGGACTCACAGGACAGGTTTAAATAAAAAGGAAGTTAGAGTGTCTGTCCCCTTGTACTTATGTCGGCATTGTGCCTTTTGTAATAATTTCTAATGCAATATCTGTGATTCATCGTCAATAAGAAGGTCCAAGGTATACAGTAAACCTGAAGTGAAGCATCGGAATCGAAAACTCGACTCACAGGAGAGGTTTCAATCAAAGAAAGTTAGAGTGCCTGTCCTCTTGAACATAAGTTGGCATTGTGCCTCTTGTATTAAATTCAGATGCAGTTTCTGTGTTTCATCGTCAGTAAGAAGGTCCAAGGTATACAGAAAACCTGAAGTGAAGCATCGGAATCTAAAACTGGACCCACAGGAGAGGTTTAAATCAAAGAGGGTTAGAGTGTCTGTCCTCTTGTACTTAAGTCGGCGTTGTGCCTTTTGTATTAAATTCGGATGCAATTTCTGTGTTTCATCGTCAAGAGGATGATCCAAGGTATACAGTAAACCTAAAGTGAAGCATCGGAATCTGAAACTGGACTCACGGGAGAGGTTCAAATCATAGAAAGTTAGAGTGTCAGTCCTCTTGTACTTAAGTCTGCATTGTGCCTTTTGTATGAGATTCGGATGCAAATTCTGTGTTACATCGTCAATAAGAAGGTCCAAGGTATACAGTAAACCTGAAGTGAAGCATCGGAATCTAAAACAGGACTCACAGGAGAGGTTCAAATCAAAGAAAGTTAGAGTGTCAGTCCTCTTGTACTTAAGTCGGCATTGTGCCTTTTGTATTAAATTCGGATGCAATTTCTGTGTTTCATCGTCAATAAGAAAGTCCAAGGTATACAGTAAACCTGAAGTGAAGCATCGGAATCGAAAACTCGACTCACAGGAGAGGTTTCAATCAAAGAAAGTTAGAGTGCCTGTCCTCTTGAACATAAGTTGGCATTGTGCCTCTTGTATTAAATTCAGATGCAGTTTCTGTGTTTCATCGTCAGTAAGAGGGTCCAAGGTATACAGTAAACCTGAAGTAAAGTTTCGGAATCTAAAACTGGACTCACACGACAGGTTTAAATAAAAAGGAAGTTAGAGTGTCTGTCCCCTTGTACTTATGTCGGCATTGTGCCTTTTGTAATAATTTCTAATGCAATATCTGTGATTCATCGTCAATAAGAAGGTCCAAGGTATACAGTAAACCTGAAGTGAAGCATCGGAATCGAAAACTCGACTCACAGGAGAGGTTTCAATCAAAGAAAGTTAGAGTGCCTGTCCTCTTGAACATAAGTTGGCATTGTGCCTCTTGTATTAAATTCAGATGCAGTTTCTGTGTTTCATCGTCAGTAAGAAGGTCCAAGGTATACAGAAAACCTGAAGTGAAGCATCGGAATCTAAAACTGGACCCACAGGAGAGGTTTAAATCAAAGAGAGTTAGAGTGTCTGTCCTCTTGTACTTAAGTCGGCGTTGTGCCTTTTGTATTAAATTCGGATGCAATTTCTGTGTTTCATCGTCAAGAGGATGATCCAAGGTATACAGTAAACCTAAAGTGAAGCATCGGAATCTGAAACTCGACTCACGGGAGAGGTTCAAATCATAGAAAGTTAGAGTGTCAGTCCTCTTGTACTTAAGTCTGCATTGTGCCTTTTGTATGAGATTCGGATGCAAATTCTGTGTTACATCGTCAATAAGAAGGTCCAAGGTATACAGTAAACCTGAAGTGAAGCATCGGAATCTAAAACAGGACTCACAGGAGAGGTTCAAATCATAGAAAGTTAGATTGTCGGTCCTATTGTACTTAAGTCGGCATTGTGCCTTTTGTATTAAATTCGGGTGCAATTTCTGTGTTTCATCGTCAATAAGAAGGTCCAAGGGATACAGTAAACCTGAAGTGAAGCATCGGAATCTGAAACTGGACTCACAAGAGAGGTCCAAATCATAGATAGTTAGAGTGTCTGTCCTCTTGTACTTAAGTCGGCATTGTGCCTTTTGTTTAAATTCGGATGCTATTTCTGTGTTTCATCGTCAAGAAGAAGGTCCAAGGTATACAGTAAACCGAAAGTGAAGCATCGGAATCTAAAACTGGGCTCACAGGAGAGGTTCAAACCATAGAAAGTTAGAGTGTCAGTCCTCTTGTACTTAAGTCTGCATTGTGCCTTTTGTATTAAATTCGGACGCAATTTCTGTGTTTCATCGTCAAGAGGAAGTTCCAAGGTATACAGTAAACCTAAAGTGAAGCATCGGAATCAAAAACTGGACTCACAGGAGAGGTTCAAATCATAGAAAGTTAGAGTGACAGTCCTCTTGTACTTAAGTCTGCATTGTGCCTTTTGTATGAAATTCGGATGCAATTTCTGTGTTTCATCGTCAATAAGAAGGTCCAAGGTATACAGTAAACCTGAAGTGAAGCATCGGAAACTAAAACAGGACTCACAGGAGAGGTTCAAATCATAGAGAGTTAGAGTGTCAGTCCTATTGTACTTACGTCGGCATTGTGCCCTCTGTATTAAATTCGGATGCAATTTCTGTGTTTCATCGTCAATAAGAAGGTCCAAGGGATACAGTAAACCTGAAGTGAAGCATCGGAACCTAAAACTGGACTCACAGGAGAGGTTGATATCATAGAAGGTTAGAGTGTCACTCATCTTCTACTTAAGTCGGCATTGTGCCTTTTGTATTAAATTCGGATGCAATTTCTTTGTTTCATCGTCAGTAAGAAGGTTCTAGGTATACAGTAAACCTGATGTGAAGCATCGGAATCTAAAACTGGACTCACAGGAGAGGTCCAAATCATAGAAAGTTAGAGTGTCAGTCCTCTTGTACTTAAGTCTGCATCGTGCCTTTTGTATTAAATTCGGATGCAATTTCTGTGTATCATCGTCAATAAGAAGGTCCAAGGTATACAGTACAGCGGAAGCGAAGCATCGGAATCTGTAACTGGACTCACAGGAGCGGTTCAAATCATTTAAAGTTAGAGTGTCTGTCCTCTTGTACTTATGTCGGCATTGTGCCTTTTGTATTAAATTCGGATGCAATTACTGTGTTTCATCGTCAATAAGAGGGTCCAAGGTATACAGTAAACGTGAAGGAAAGCATCGGAATCTAAAACTCGGCTCACAGGAGAGGTTTCAATCAAAGAAACGTAGAGTGTCTGTCCTCTTGTACTTAAGTCGGCATTGTGCCTCTTGTATTAAATTCAGATGCAGTTTCTGTGTTTCACCGTCTATAAGAGGGTCCAAGGTATACAGTAAACCTGAAGTAAAGTTTCGGAATCTAAACCTGGACTCACAGGACAGGTTTAAATCAAAGGAAGTTAGAGTGTCTGTCCTCTTGTACTTATTTCGGCATTGTGCCTTTTGTATTAAATTCGGATGCAATTTCTGTGTTTCATCGTCAATAAGAAGGTCCAAGGGATACAGTAAACCTGAAGTGAAGCATCGGAACCTAAAACTGGACTCACAGGAGAGGTTGATATCATAGAAGGTTAGAGTGTCAGTCCTCTTGTACTTAAGTCTGCATCGTGCGTTTCGTATTAAATTCAGATGCAATTTCTGTGTATCATCGTCAATAAGAAGGTCCAAGGTATACAGTAAACCGGAAGTGAAGCATCGGAGTCTAAAACTGGACTCACAGGAGGGGTTGAAATCATAGAAGGTTAGAGTGTCAGTCCTCTTGTACTTAAGTCAGCATTGTGCCTTTTGTATTAAATTCGGATGCAATTTCTGTGTTTCATCGTCAGTAAGAAGGTCCAAGGTATACAGAAAACCTGAAGTGAAGCATCGGAATCTAAAACTGGACCCACAGGAGAGGTTTCAATCAAAGAAAGTTAGAGTGTCTGTCCTCTTGTACTTAAGTCGGCATAGTGCCTTTTGTTTTAAATTTAGATGCAGTTTCTGTGTTTCATCGTCAATAAGAGGGTCCAAGGTATACAGTAAACCGGACGTGATGCATCGGAATCTGAAACTGGACTCACAGGAGAGGTTCAAATCAAAGAAAGTTAGAGTGTCAGTCCTCTTGTACATAAGTCGGCATTGTGCCTTTTGTATTAAATACGGATGCAATTTCTGTGTTTCATCGTCAATAAGAAAGTCCAAGGTATACAGTAAACCTGAAGTGAAGCATCGTAATCGAAAACTCGACTCACAGGAGAGGTTTCAATCAAAGAAAGTTAGAGTGCCTGTCCTCTTGAACATAAGTTGGTATTGTGTCTCTTGTATTACATTCAGATGCAGTTTCTGTGTTTCACCGTCAGTAAGAGGGTCCAAGGTATACAGTAAACCTGAAGTAAAGTTTCGGAATCTAAAACTGGACTCACAGGACAGGTTTAAATCAAAGGAAGTTAGAGTGTCTGTCCCCTTGTACTTATGTCGGCATTGTGCCTTTTGTAATAATTTCTAATGCAATATCTGTGATTCATAGTCAATAAGAAGGTCCAAGGTATACAGTAAACCTGAAGTGAAGCATCGGAATCTGAAACTGGACTCACAGGAGAGGTACAAATCATAGAAAGTTAGAGGGTCGGTCCTCTTGTACTTAAGTCGGCGTTGTGCCTTTTGTATTAAATTCGGATGCAATTTCTGTGTTTCATCGTCAAGAGGATGATCCAAGGTATACAGTAAACCTAAAGTGAAGCATCGGAATCTGAAACTGGACTCACGGGAGAGGTTCAAATCATAGAAATTTAGAGTGTCAGTCCTCTTGTACTTAAGTCTGCATTGTGCCTTTTGTATGAGATTCGGATGCAAATTCTGTGTTACATCGTCAATAAGAAGGTCCAAGGTATACAGTAAACCTGAAGTGAAGCATCGGAATCTAAAACAGGACTCACAGGAGAGGTTCAAATCATAGAAAGTTAGATTGTCAGTCCTATTGTACTTAAGTCGGCATTGTGCCTTTTGTATTAAATTCGGGTGCAATTTCTGTGTTTCACCGTCAATAAGAAGGTCCAAGGGATACAGTAAACCTGAAGTGAAGCATCGGAATCTGAAACTGGGCCCACAAGAGAGGTCCAAATCATAGATAGTTAGAGTGTCTGTCCTCTTGTACTTAAGTCGGCATTGTGCCTTTTGTTTAAATTCGGATGTAATTTCTGTGTTTCATCGTCAAGAAGAAGGTCCAAGGTATACTGTAAACCTGAAGTGAAGCATCGGAATCTAAAACTGGACTCACAGGAGAGGTTCAAATCATAGAAAGTTAGAGTGTCAGTCCTCTTGTACGTAAGTCGGCATTGTGCCTTTTGTATTAAATTCGGATGCAATTTCTGTGTTTCATCGTCAATAAGAATGTCCTAGGTATACAGTAAACCTGATGTGAAGCATCGGAATCTAAAAGTGGACTCACAGGAGAGGTTCAAATCATAGAAAATTAGAGTGTCAGTCCTCTTGTACTTAAGTCGGCATCGCGACCTTTGTATTAATTTCGGATGCAATTTCTGTGTATCATAGTCAATAAGACGGTGCAAGGTGTACAGTATACCGGAAGTGAAGCATCGGAATCTGAAACTGGACTCACAGGAGAGGATCTAATCATAGAAGTTAGAGTGTCAGTCCTCTTGTTCTTAAGTCGGCATTGTGCCACTTGTATTAAATTCAAATGCAGTTTCTGTGTTTCATAGTCAATTGGAGGGTCCAAGGTATACAGTAAACCTGAAGTAAAGTTTCGGAATCTAAAACTGGACTCACAGGACAGGGTTAAATCAAAGGAAGTTAGAGTGTCTGTCCTCTTGTACTTATTTCGGCATTGTGCCTTTTGTAATAAGTTCGGATGCAATTTCTGTGATTCATCGTCAATAAGAAGGTCCAAGGTATACAGTAAACCTGAAGTGAAGCATCGGAATCAGAAACTGGACTCACAGGAGAGGTTCAAATCATAGAAAGTTAGAGTGTCAGTCCTGTTGTACTTAAGTCGGCATTGTGCCTTTTGTATTAAATTCGGATGCAATTTCTGTGTTTCATCGTCAAGAGGAAGGTCCAAGGTATACAGTAAACCAAAAGTGAAGCATCGGAATCTTAAACTGGACACACAGGAGAGGTTCAAATCATAGAAAGTTAGAGTGTCAGTTCTCTTGTACTTAAGTCTGCATTGTTACTTTTGTATAAAATTCGGATGCAATTTCTGTGTTTAATCGTCAATAAGAAGGTCCAAGGTATACAGTAAACCTGAAGTGAAGCATCGGAATCTAAAACTGGACTCACAGGAGAGGTTGAAATCATAGAAGTTTAGAGTGTCACTCCTCTTCTACTTAAGTCGGCATTGTGCCTTTTGTATTAAATTCGGATGCAATTTCTGTCTATCATCGTCAATAAGAAGGTCCAAGGTACACAGTAACCCGGAAGTGAAGCATCGGAGTCTAAAACTGGACTCACAGGAGAGGTTCAAATCATAGAAAGTTAGAGTGTCAGTCCTATTGTACTTAAGTCGGCATTGTGCATTTTGTATTAAATTCGGATGCAATTTCTGTGATTCATCGTCAATAAGAAGGTTCAAGGGATACAGTAAACCTGAAGTGAAGCATCGGATTCTAAAACTGGACTCACAAGAGAGGTTCAAATCATAGAAAGTTAGAGTGTCAGTCCTCCTGTACTTAAGTCGGCATTGTGCCTTATGTATAGAATTCGGATGCAATTTCTGTGTTTGATCATCAATAAGAAGGTCCAAGGTATACAGTAAACCTGAAGTGAAGCATCGGAATCCAAAACTGGACCCACAGGAAAGGTTTAAATCAAAGAAAGTTAGAGTGTCTTTCCTCTTGTACTTCAGTCGGCATTGTGCCTTTTGTATTAAATTCGGATGCAATTTCTGTGTTTCATCGTCAATAAGAAAGTCCAAGGTATACAGTAAACCTGAAGTGAAGCATCGGAATCGAAAACTCGACTCACAGGAGAGGTTTCAATCAAAGAAAGTTAGAGTGCCTGTCCTCTTGAACATAAGTTGGCAAAAGGAAGTTAGAGTGTCTGTCCCCTTGTACTTATGTCGGCATTGTGACTTTTGTAATAATTTCTAATGCAATATCTGTGATTCATCGTCAATAAGAAGGTCCAAGGTATACAGTAAACCTGAAGTGAAGCATCGGAATCGAGAACTCGACTCACAGGAGAGGTTTCAATCAAAGAAAGTTAGAGTGCCTGTCCTCTTGAACATAAGTTGGCATTGTGCCTTTTGTATTAAATTCGGATGCAATTTCTGTGTTTCATCGTCAAGAGGATGATCCAAGGTATACAGTAAACCTAAAGTGAAGCATCGGAATCTGAAACTGGACTCACGGGAGAGGTTCAAATCATAGAAAGTTAGAGTGTCAGTCCTCTTGTACTTAAGTCTGCATTGTGCCTTTTGTATGAGATTCGGATGCAAATTCTGTGTTACATCGTCAATAAGAAGGTCCAAGGTATACAGTAAACCTGAAGTGAAGCATCGGAATCTAAAACAGGATCACAGGAGAGGTTCAAATCATAGAAAGTTAGATTGTCGGTCCTATTGTACTTAAGTCGGCATTGTGCCTTTTGTATTAAATTTGGGTGCAATTTCTGTGTTTCATCGTCAATAAGAAGGTCCAAGGGATACAGTAAACCTGAAGTGAAGCATCGGAATCTGAAACTGGACTCACAAGAGAGGTCCAAATCATAGATAGTTAGAGTGTCTGTCCTCTTGTACTTAAGTCGGCATTGAGCCTTTTGTTTAAATTCGGATGCAATTTCTGTGTTTCATCGTCAATAAGAAGGTCCAAGGTATACAGTAAACCTGAAGTGAAGCATCGGAATCTAAAACAGGACTCACAGGAGAGGTTCAAATCAGAGAAAGTTAGAGTGTCAGTCCTCTTGTACTTATGTCGGCATTGTGCCTTTTGTATTAAATTCGGATGCAATTTCTGTGTTTCATCGTCAATAAGAAAGTCCAAGGTAGACAGTAAACCTGAAGTGAAGCATCGGAATCGAAAACTCGACTCACACGAGAGGTTTCAATCAAAGAAAGTTAGAGTGCCTGTCCTCTTGAACATAAGTTGGCATTGTGCCTCTTGTATTAAATTCAGATGCAGTTTCTGTGTTTCATCGTCAGTACGAGGGTCCAAGGTATACTGTAAACCTGAAGTAAAGTTTCGGAATCTAAAACTGGACTCACAGGACAGGTTTAAATAAAAAGGAAGTTAGAGTGTCTGTCCCCTTGTACTTATGTCGGCATTGTGCCTTTTGTAATAATTTCTAATGCAATATCTGTGATTCATCGTCAATAAGAAGGTCCAAGGTATACAGTAAACCTGAAGTGAAGCATCGGAATCGAAAACTCGACTCACAGGAGAGGTTTCAATCAAAGAAAGTTAGAGTGCCTGTCCTCTTGAACATAAGTTGGCATTGTGCCTCTTGTATTAAATTCAGATGCAGTTTCTGTGTTTCATCGTCAGTAAGAAGGTCCAAGGTATACAGAAAACCTGAAGTGAAGCATCGGAATCTAAAACTGGACCCACAGGAGAGGTTTAAATCAAAGAGAGTTAGAGTGTCTGTCCTCTTGTACTTAAGTCGGCGTTGTGCCTTTTGTATTAAATTCGGATGCAATTTCTGTGTTTCATCGTCAAGAGGATGATCCAAGGTATACAGTAAACCTAAAGTGAAGCATCGGAATCTGAAACTGGACTCACGGGAGAGGTTCAAATCATAGAAAGTTAGAGTGTCAGTCCTCTTGTACTTAAGTCTGCATTGTGCCTTTTGTATGAGATTCGGATGCAAATTCTGTGTTACATCGTCAATAAGAAGGTCCAAGGTATACAGTAAACCTGAAGTGAAGCATCGGAATCTAAAACAGGACTCACAGGAGAGGTTCAAATCAAAGAAAGTTAGAGTGTCAGTCCTCTTGTACTTAAGTCGGCATTGTGCCTTTTGTATTAAATTCGGATGCAATTTCTGTGTTTCATCGTCAATAAGAAAGTCCAAGGTATACAGTAAACCTGAAGTGAAGCATCGGAATCGAAAACTCGACTCACAGGAGAGGTTTCAATCAAAGAAAGTTAGAGTGCCTGTCCTCTTGAACATAAGTTGGCATTGTGCCTCTTGTATTAAATTCAGATGCAGTTTCTGTGTTTCATCGTCAGTAAGAGGGTCCAAGGTATACAGTAAACCTGAAGTAAAGTTTCGGAATCTAAAACTGGACTCACACGACAGGTTTAAATAAAAAGGAAGTTAGAGTGTCTGTCCCCTTGTACTTATGTCGGCATTGTGCCTTTTGTAATAATTTCTAATGCAATATCTGTGATTCATCGTCAATAAGAAGGTCCAAGGTATACAGTAAACCTGAAGTGAAGCATCGGAATCGAAAACTCGACTCACAGGAGAGGTTTCAATCAAAGAAAGTTAGAGTGCCTGTCCTCTTGAACATAAGTTGGCATTGTGCCTCTTGTATTAAATTCAGATGCAGTTTCTGTGTTTCATCGTCAGTAAGAAGGTCCAAGGTATACAGAAAACCTGAAGTGAAGCATCGGAATCTAAAACTGGACCCACAGGAGAGGTTTAAATCAAAGAGAGTTAGAGTGTCTGTCCTCTTGTACTTAAGTCGGCGTTGTGCCTTTTGTATTAAATTCGGATGCAATTTCTGTGTTTCATCGTCAAGAGGATGATCCAAGGTATACAGTAAACCTAAAGTGAAGCATCGGAATCTGAAACTGGACTCACGGGAGAGGTTCAAATCATAGAAAGTTAGAGTGTCAGTCCTCTTGTACTTAAGTCTGCATTGTGCCTTTTGTATGAGATTCGGATGCAAATTCTGTGTTACATCGTCAATAAGAAGGTCCAAGGTATACAGTAAACCTGAAGTGAAGCATCGGAATCTAAAACAGGACTCACAGGAGAGGTTCAAATCATAGAAAGTTAGATTGTCGGTCCTATTGTACTTAAGTCGGCATTGTGCCTTTTGTATTAAATTCGGGTGCAATTTCTGTGTTTCATCGTCAATAAGAAGGTCCAAGGGATACAGTAAACCTGAAGTGAAGCATCGGAATCTGAAACTGGACTCACAAGAGAGGTCCAAATCATAGATAGTTAGAGTGTCTGTCCTCTTGTACTTAAGTCGGCATTGTGCCTTTTGTTTAAATTCGGATGCTATTTCTGTGTTTCATCGTCAAGAAGAAGGTCCAAGGTATACAGTAAACCGAAAGTGAAGCATCGGAATCTAAAACTGGGCTCACAGGAGAGGTTCAAACCATAGAAAGTTAGAGTGTCAGTCCTCTTGTACTTAAGTCTGCATTGTGCCTTTTGTATTAAATTCGGACGCAATTTCTGTGTTTCATCGTCAAGAGGAAGTTCCAAGGTATACAGTAAACCTAAAGTGAAGCATCGGAATCAAAAACTGGACTCACAGGAGAGGTTCAAATCATAGAAAGTTAGAGTGACAGTCCTCTTGTACTTAAGTCTGCATTGTGCCTTTTGTATGAAATTCGGATGCAATTTCTGTGTTTCATCGTCAATAAGAAGGTCCAAGGTATACAGTAAACCTGAAGTGAAGCATCGGAAACTAAAACAGGACTCACAGGAGAGGTTCAAATCATAGAGAGTTAGAGTGTCAGTCCTATTGTACTTACGTCGGCATTGTGCCCTCTGTATTAAATTCGGATGCAATTTCTGTGTTTCATCGTCAATAAGAAGGTCCAAGGGATACAGTAAACCTGAAGTGAAGCATCGGAACCTAAAACTGGACTCACAGGAGAGGTTGATATCATAGAAGGTTAGAGTGTCACTCATCTTCTACTTAAGTCGGCATTGTGCCTTTTGTATTAAATTCGGATGCAATTTCTTTGTTTCATCGTCAGTAAGAAGGTTCTAGGTATACAGTAAACCTGATGTGAAGCATCGGAATCTAAAACTGGACTCACAGGAGAGGTCCAAATCATAGAAAGTTAGAGTGTCAGTCCTCTTGTACTTAAGTCTGCATCGTGCCTTTTGTATTAAATTCGGATGCAATTTCTGTGTATCATCGTCAATAAGAAGGTCCAAGGTATACAGTACAGCGGAAGCGAAGCATCGGAATCTGTAACTGGACTCACAGGAGCGGTTCAAATCATTTAAAGTTAGAGTGTCTGTCCTCTTGTACTTATGTCGGCATTGTGCCTTTTGTATTAAATTCGGATGCAATTACTGTGTTTCATCGTCAATAAGAGGGTCCAAGGTATACAGTAAACGTGAAGGAAAGCATCGGAATCTAAAACTCGGCTCACAGGAGAGGTTTCAATCAAAGAAACGTAGAGTGTCTGTCCTCTTGTACTTAAGTCGGCATTGTGCCTCTTGTATTAAATTCAGATGCAGTTTCTGTGTTTCACCGTCTATAAGAGGGTCCAAGGTATACAGTAAACCTGAAGTAAAGTTTCGGAATCTAAACCTGGACTCACAGGACAGGTTTAAATCAAAGGAAGTTAGAGTGTCTGTCCTCTTGTACTTATTTCGGCATTGTGCCTTTTGTATTAAATTCGGATGCAATTTCTGTGTTTCATCGTCAATAAGAAGGTCCAAGGGATACAGTAAACCTGAAGTGAAGCATCGGAACCTAAAACTGGACTCACAGGAGAGGTTGATATCATAGAAGGTTAGAGTGTCAGTCCTCTTGTACTTAAGTCTGCATCGTGCGTTTTGTATTAAATTCAGATGCAATTTCTGTGTATCATCGTCAATAAGAAGGTCCAAGGTATACAGTAAACCGGAAGTGAAGCATCGGAGTCTAAAACTGGACTCACAGGAGGGGTTGAAATCATAGAAGGTTAGAGTGTCAGTCCTCTTGTACTTAAGTCAGCATTGTGCCTTTTGTATTAAATTCGGATGCAATTTCTGTGTTTCATCGTCAGTAAGAAGGTCCAAGGTATACAGAAAACCTGAAGTGAAGCATCGGAATCTAAAACTGGACCCACAGGAGAGGTTTCAATCAAAGAAAGTTAGAGTGTCTGTCCTCTTGTACTTAAGTCGGCATAGTGCCTTTTGTTTTAAATTTAGATGCAGTTTCTGTGTTTCATCGTCAATAAGAGGGTCCAAGGTATACAGTAAACCGGACGTGATGCATCGGAATCTGAAACTGGACTCACAGGAGAGGTTCAAATCAAAGAAAGTTAGAGTGTCAGTCCTCTTGTACTTAAGTCGGCATTGTGCCTTTTGTATTAAATACGGATGCAATTTCTGTGTTTCATCGTCAATAAGAAAGTCCAAGGTATACAGTAAACCTGAAGTGAAGCATCGTAATCGAAAACTCGACTCACAGGAGAGGTTTCAATCAAAGAAAGTTAGAGTGCCTGTCCTCTTGAACATAAGTTGGTATTGTGTCTCTTGTATTACATTCAGATGCAGTTTCTGTGTTTCACCGTCAGTAAGAGGGTCCAAGGTATACAGTAAACCTGAAGTAAAGTTTCGGAATCTAAAACTGGACTCACAGGACAGGTTTAAATCAAAGGAAGTTAGAGTGTCTGTCCCCTTGTACTTATGTCGGCATTGTGCCTTTTGTAATAATTTCTAATGCAATATCTGTGATTCATAGTCAATAAGAAGGTCCAAGGTATACAGTAAACCTGAAGTGAAGCATCGGAATCTGAAACTGGACTCACAGGAGAGGTACAAATCATAGAAAGTTAGAGGGTCGGTCCTCTTGTACTTAAGTCGGCGTTGTGCCTTTTGTATTAAATTCGGATGCAATTTCTGTGTTTCATCGACAAGAGGATGATCCAAGGTATACAGTAAACCTAAAGTGAAGCATCGGAATCTGAAACTGGACTCACGGGAGAGGTTCAAATCATAGAAATTTAGAGTGTCAGTCCTCTTGTACTTAAGTCTGCATTGTGCCTTTTGTATGAGATTCGGATGCAAATTCTGTGTTACATCGTCAATAAGAAGGTCCAAGGTATACAGTAAACCTGAAGTGAAGCATCGGAATCTAAAACAGGACTCACAGGAGAGGTTCAAATCATAGAAAGTTAGATTGTCAGTCCTATTGTACTTAAGTCGGCATTGTGCCTTTTGTATTAAATTCGGGTGCAATTTCTGTGTTTCACCGTCAATAAGAAGGTCCAAGGGATACAGTAAACCTGAAGTGAAGCATCGGAATCTGAAACTGGGCCCACAAGAGAGGTCCAAATCATAGATAGTTAGAGTGTCTGTCCTCTTGTACTTAAGTCGGCATTGTGCCTTTTGTTTAAATTCGGATGTAATTTCTGTGTTTCATCGTCAAGAAGAGGGTCCAAGGTATACTGTAAACCTGAAGTGAAGCATCGGAATCTAAAACTGGACTCACAGGAGAGGTTCAAATCATAGAAAGTTAGAGTGTCAGTCCTCTTGTACGTAAGTCGGCATTGTGCCTTTTGTATTAAATTCGGATGCAATTTCTGTGTTTCATCGTCAATAAGAAGGTCCTAGGTATACAGTAAACCTGATGTGAAGCATCGGAATCTAAAAGTGGACTCACAGGAGAGGTTCAAATCATAGAAAATTAGAGTGTCAGTCCTCTTGTACTTAAGTCGGCATCGCGACCTTTGTATTAATTTCGGATGCAATTTCTGTGTATCATAGTCAATAAGACGGTGCAAGGTGTACAGTATACCGGAAGTGAAGCATCGGAATCTGAAACTGGACTCACAGGAGAGGATCTAATCATAGAAGTTAGAGTGTCAGTCCTCTTGTTCTTAAGTCGGCATTGTGCCACTTGTATTAAATTCAAATGCAGTTTCTGTGTTTCATAGTCAATTGGAGGGTCCAAGGTATACAGTAAACCTGAAGTAAAGTTTCGGAATCTAAAACTGGACTCACAGGACAGGGTTAAATCAAAGGAAGTTAGAGTGTCTGTCCTCTTGTACTTATTTCGGCATTGTGCCTTTTGTAATAAGTTCGGATGCAATTTCTGTGATTCATCGTCAATAAGAAGGTCCAAGGTATACAGTAAACCTGAAGTGAAGCATCGGAATCAGAAACTGGACTCACAGGAGAGGTTCAAATCATAGAAAGTTAGAGTGTCAGTCCTGTTGTACTTAAGTCGGCATTGTGCCTTTTGTATTAAATTCGGATGCAATTTCTGTGTTTCATCGTCAAGAGGAAGGTCCAAGGTATACAGTAAACCAAAAGTGAAGCATCGGAATCTTAAACTGGACACACAGGAGAGGTTCAAATCATAGAAAGTTAGAGTGTCAGTTCTCTTGTACTTAAGTCTGCATTGTTACTTTTGTATAAAATTCGGATGCAATTTCTGTGTTTAATCGTCAATAAGAAGGTCCAAGGTATACAGTAAACCTGAAGTGAAGCATCGGAATCTAAAACTGGACTCACAGGAGAGGTTGAAATCATAGAAGTTTAGAGTGTCACTCCTCTTCTACTTAAGTCGGCATTGTGCCTTTTGTATTAAATTCGGATGCAATTTCTGTGTATCATCGTCAATAAGAAGGTCCAAGGTACACAGTAACCCGGAAGTGAAGCATCGGAGTCTAAAACTGGACTCACAGGAGAGGTTCAAATCATAGAAAGTTAGAGTGTCAGTCCTATTGTACTTAAGTCGGCATTGTGCATTTTTTATTAAATTCGGATGCAATTTCTGTGATTCATCGTCAATAAGAAGGTTCAAGGGATACAGTAAACCTGAAGTGAAGCATCGGATTCTAAAACTGGACTCACAAGAGAGGTTCAAATCATAGAAAGTTAGAGTGTCAGTCCTCCTGTACTTAAGTCGGCATTGTGCCTTATGTATAGAATTCGGATGCAATTTCTGTGTTTGATCATCAATAAGAAGGTCCAAGGTATACAGTAAACCTGAAGTGAAGCATCGGAATCCAAAACTGGACCCACAGGAAAGGTTTAAATCAAAGAAAGTTAGAGTGTCTTTCCTCTTGTACTTCAGTCGGCATTGTGCCTTTTGTATTAAATTCAGATGCAGTTTCTGTGTTTCATCGTCAATAAGAGGGTCCAAGGTATACAGTAAACCAGAAGTAAAGCTTCGGAATCTAAAACTGGACTCACAGGACAGGCTTAAATCAAAGGAAGTTAGAGTGTCTGTCCTCTTGTACTTATGTCGGCATTGTGCCTTATAAAATAAATTCGGATGCAATTTCTGTGTATCATCGTCAATAAGAAGGTCCTAGGTATACAGTAACCCTGAAGTGAAGCATCGGAATCTAAAACTCGACTCACAGGAGAGGTTCAAATCATAGAAAGTTAGAGTGTCTGCCCTCTTGTACTTAAGTCGGCATTGTGCCTTTTGTATTAAATTCGGATGCAATTTCTGTGTTTCATCGTCAGTAAGAAGGTCCAACGTATACGGAAAACCTGAAGTGAGGCATCGGAATCTAAAACTGGACCCACAGGAGAGGTTTAAATCAAAGAAAGTTAGAGTGTCTGTCCTCTTGTACTTAAGTCGGCACTGTGCCTTTTGTTTTAAATTCAGATGCAGTTTATGTGTTTCATCGTCAATAAGAGGGTCCAAGGTATACAGTAAACCGGACGTGATGCATCGGAATCTGAAACTGGACTCACAGGAGAGGTTCAAATCAAAGAAAGTTAGAGTGTCAGTCCTCTTGTACTTAAGTCGGCATTGTGCCTTTTGCATTAAATTCGGATGCAATTTCTGTGTTTAATCGTCAATAAGAAGGTCCAAGGTATACAGTAAACCTGAAGTGAAGCATCGGAATCTAAAACTGGACTCACAGGACAGGGTAAAATCAAAGGAAGTTAGAGTGTCTGTCCTCTTGTACTTATTTCCCCATTGTGCCTTTTGTAATAAGTTCGGATGCAATTTCTGTGATTCATCGTCAATAAGAAGGTCCAAGGTATACAGTAAACCTGAAGTGAAGCATCGGAATCTAAAACTTGACTCACAGGAGGGGTTGAAATCATTGAAGGTTAGAGTGTCACTCCTCTTCTACTTAAGTCGGCATTGTGCCTTTTGTATTAAATTCGGATGCAATTTCAGTATTTCATCGTCAATAAGATGGTCCTAGGTATACAGTAAACCTGAAGTGAAGCATCGGAATCTGAACCTGGACTCACAGGAGAGGTTCAAATCATAGAAAGTTAGAGGGTCAGTCCTCTTGTACTTAAGTCTGCATCGTGCCTTTTGTATTAAATTCGGATGCAATGTCTGTGTATCATCGTCAATAAGAAGGTCCAAGGTATACAGTAACCCGGAAGTGAAGCATCGGAGTCTAAAACTGGACTCACAGGAGAGGTTCAAATCATAGAAAGTTAGAGTGTCAGTCCTATTGTACATAAGTCGGCATTGTGCACTTTGTATTAAATTCGGATGCAATTTCTGTGATTCATCGTCAAAAAGAAGGTTCAAGGGATACAGTAAACCTGAAGTGAAGCATCGGATTCTAAAACTGGACTCACAAGAGAGGTTCAAATCACAGAAAGTTAGAGTGTCAGGCCTCCTGTACTTAAGTCGGCATTGTGCCTTATGTATAGAATTCGGATGCAATTTCTGTGTTAGATCATCAATAAGAAGGTCCAAGGTATACAGTAAACCTGAAGTGAAGCATCTGAATCTAAAACTGGACCCACAGGAGAGGTTTAAATCAAAGAAAGTTAGAGTGTCTTTCATCTTGTTTTTAAGTCGGCATTGTGCCTTTTGTGTTAAAATCAGATGCAGTTTCTGTGTTTCATCGTCAATAAGAGGGTCCAAGGTATACAGTAAAACTGAAGTAAAGCTTCGGAATCTAAAACTGGACTCACAGGACCGGTTTACATCAAAGGAAGTTAGAGTGTCTGTCCTCTTGTACTTATGTCGGCATTGTTCCTTACGTAATAAATTCGGATGCAATTTCTGTGTATCATCGTCAATAAGAAGGTCCAAGGTATACAGTAAACCGGAAGTGAAGCATCGGATTCTGAAACTGGACTCACAGGAGAGGTTCAAATCATAGAAAGTTTGAGTGTCAATCCACTTGTACTTGAGTCGGCATTGTGCCTTTTGTATTACATTCGGATGCAATTTCTGTGTTTTATCGTCAATAAGATGGTCCAAGGTATACAGTAAACCTGAAGTGAAGCATCGGAATATAAAACTCGACTCACAGGAGAGGTTTAAATCAATGAAACTTAGAGTGTCTGTCCTCTTGAACTTAAGATGGCATTGTGCCTTTGTATTAAATTCAGATGCAGTTTCTGTGTTTCATCGTCAATAAGAGGGTCCAAGGTATAGAGTAAACCTGAAGTAAAGTATCGGAATCTAAAACTGGTCTCACAGGAAAGGTTAAATGAAAGGACGTTAGAGTGTCTGTCCTCTTGTACTTATGTCGGCATTGTGCCTTTTGTAATAAATTCGGATGCAATTTCTGTGATTCATCGTCAATAAGAAAGTCCAAGGTATACAGTAAACCTGAAGCGAAGCATCGGAATCTGAACCTGGACTCACAGGAGAGGTTCAAATCGTAGAAAGTTAGAGTGTCAGTCCTCTTGTACTTATGTCAGCATTGTGCATTTTGTATTAAATTCGGATGCAATTTCTGTGTTTCATCGTCAAGAGGAAGTTCCAAGGTATACAGTAAACCTAAAGTGAAGCATCGGAATCTAAAACTGGACTCACAGGAGAGGTTCAATTCATAGAATGTTAGAGCGTCAGTCCTCTTGTACTTAAGTCTGCATTGTGCCATTTGTATGAAATTCGGATGCAATTTCTGTGTTTCATCGTCAATAAGATGGTCCAAGGTATACAGTAAACCTGAAGTGAAGCTTCTTAATCTAAAACAGGACTCACAGGAGAGGTTCAAATCATAGAAAGTTAGAGTGTCAGTCCTATTGTGCTTATGTCGGCATTGTGCCTTTTGTATTAAATTCGGATGCAATTTCTGTGTTTCATCGTCAATACGAAGGTCCAAGGGATAGAGTAAACCTGAAGTGAAGCATCAGATTCTAAAACTGGACTCACAAGAGAGGTTCAAATCATAGAAAATTAGAGTGTCAGTCCTCTTGTACTTAAGTCGGCATTGTGCCTTTTGAATCAAATTCAGATGCAATTTCTGCATTTGATCATCAATAAGAAGGTCCAAGGTATACAGTAATCCTGAAGTGAAGCATCGGAATCCAAAACTCAACTCACAGGAGAGGTTCAAATCATAGAAAGTTAGAGTGTCAGTCCTCTTGTACTTAAGTCGGCATTGTGCCTTTTGTATTAAATTCGGATGCAATATCTGTGTAACATCGTCAATAAGAAGGTCCAAGGTATACAGTAAACCTGAAGTGAAGCATCGGAATCTAAAACAGGACTCACAGGAGAGGTTCAAATCATAGAAAGTTAGATTGGCAGTCCTATTGTACTTAAGTCGGCATAGTGCCTTTTGTATTAAATTCGGGTGCAATTTCTGTGTTTCTTCGTCAATAAGAAGGTCCAAGGGATACAGTAAACCTGAAGTGAAGCATCGGAATCTGAAACTGGACTCACAAGAGAGGTTCAAATCATAGAAAGTTAGAGTGTCTGTCCTCTTGTACTTAAGTCGGCATTGTGCCTTTTGTTTAAATTCGGATGCAATTTCTGTGTTTCATCGTCAAGAAGAAGGTCCATGGTATACAGTAAACCTAAAGTGAAGCATCGGAATCTAAAACTGGACTCACAGGAGAGGTTCAAATCATAGAAAGTTAGAGTGTCAGTCCTATTGTACTTAAGTCGGCATTGTGCACTTTGTATTAAATTCGGATGCAATTTCTGTGATTCATCGTCAAAAAGAAGGTTCAAGGGATACAGCAAACCTAAAGTGAAGCATCGGATTCTAAAACTGGACTCACAAGAGAGGTTCAAATCACAGAAAGTTAGAGTGTCAGTCCTCCTGTACTTAAGTCGGCATTGTGCCTTATGTATAGAATTCGGATGCAATTTCTGTGTTTGATCATCAATAAGAAGGTCCAAGGTATACAGTAAACCTGAAGTGAAGCATCGGAATCTAAAACTGGACCCACAGGAGAGGTTTAAATCAAAGAAAGTTAGAGTGTCTTTCCTCTTGTACTTAAGCCGGCATTGTGCCTTTTGTGTTAAATTCAGATGCAGTTTCTGTGTTTCATCGCCAATAAGAGGGTCCGAGGTATACAGTAAACCGGAAGTAAAGTATCGGAATCTAAAACTGGACTCACTGGACAGGTTAAATGAAAGGAAGTTAGAGTGTCTATCCTCTTGTACTTATGTCGGCATTGTGCCTTTTGTAATAAATTCGGATGCAATTTCTGTGATTCATCGTCAATAAGAAGGTCCAAGGTATACAGTAAACCTGAAGTGAAGCATCGGAATCTGAACCTGGACTCACAGGAGAGGTTCAAATCATAGAACGTTAGAGTGTCAGTCCTCTTGTACTTATGTCAGCATTGTGCCTTATGTATTAAATTCGGATGCAATTTCTGTGTTTCATCGTCAAGAGGAAGTTCCAAGGTAAACAGTAAACCTAAAGTGAAGCATCGGAATCTAAAACTGGACTCACAGGAGAGGTTCAATTCATAGAATGTTAGAGCGTCAGTCCTCTTTTACTTAAGTCTGCATTGTGCCATTTGTATGAAATTCGGATGCAATTTCTGTGTTTCATCGTCAATAAGATGGTCCAAGGTATACAGTAAACCTGAAGTGAAGCTTCTTAATCTGAAACAGGACTCACAGGAGAGGTTAAAATCATAGAAAGTTAGAGTGTCAGTCCTATTGTACTTATGTCGGGATTGTGCCTTTTGTATTAAATTCGGATGCAATTTCTGTGTTTCATCGTCAATACGAAGGTCCAAGGGATACAGTAAACCTGAAGTGAAGCATCAGATTCTAAAACTGGACTCACAAGAGAGGTTCAAATCATAGAAAATTAGAGTGTCAGTCCTCTTGTACTTAAGTCGGCATTGTGCCTTTTGAATTAAATTCAGATGCAATTTCTGCATTTGATCATCAATAAGAAGGTCCAAGGTATACAGTAATCCTGAAGTGAAGCATCGGAATCCAAAACTCAACTCACAGGAGAGGTTCAAATCATAGAAAGTTAGAGTGTCAGTCCTCTTGTACTTAAGTCGGCATTGTGCCTTTTGTATTCAATTCGGATGCAATTTCTGTGTTTCATCGTCAACACGAAGGTCCTAGGTATACAGTAAACCAGAAGTGAAGCATCGGAATCTAAAACTGGACTCACAGGAGAGGTTCAAATCATAGAAAGTTAGGGTGTCAGTCCTATTGTAGTTAAGTCTACATCGTGCCTTTTGTATTAAATTCGGATGCAATTTCTGTGTATCATCGTCAATAAGAAGGTCCAAGGCATACAGTAAACCGGAAGTGCAGCATCGGAGTCTAAAACTATACTCACGGGAGAGGTTCAAATCATAGAAAGTTAGAGTGCCAGTCCTCTTGTACTTAAGTCGGCATTGTGCCTTTTGTATGAAATTCGGATGCAATTTCTGTGTTTCATCGTCAGTAAGAAGGTCCAAGGTATACAGTAAACCTGAAGTGAAGCATCGGAATCTGAACCTGACTCACAGGAGAGGTTCAAATCATAGAAAGTTAGAGTGTCAGTACTCTTGTACTTATGTCGGCATTGTGCCTTTTGTATTAAATTCGGATGCAATTTCTATGTTTCATCGTCAAGAGGAAGTTCCAAGGTATACAGTAAACCTAAAGTGAAGCATCGGAATCTAAAACTGGACTCACAGGAGAGGTTCAAATCATAGAAAGTTAGAGTGTCAGTCCTCTTGTACTTAAGTCTGCATTGTGCCTTTTGTATGAAATTCGGATGCAATATCTGTGTTTCATCGTCAATAAGAAGGTCCAAGGTATTCAGTAAACCTGAAGTGAAGCATCGGATTCCAAAACTCAACTTACAGGAGAGGTTCAAATCATAGAAAGTTAGAGTGTCAGTCCTCTTGTACTTAAGTCTGAATCGTGCGTTTTGTATTAAATTCGGATGCAATTTCTGTGTATCATCGTCAATAAGAAGGTCCAAGGTATACAGTAAACCGGAAGTGAAGCATCGGAGTCAAAAACTGGACTCACAGGAGAGGTTCAAATCATAGAAAGTTAGAGTGTCAGCCCACTTGTACTTAAGTCGGCATTGTGCCTTTTGTATTAAATTCGGATGCAATTTCTGTGTTTCATCGTCAATAAGAAGGTCCAAGGTATACAGCAAACCTGAAGTGAAGCATCGGAATCTAAAACTGAACCCACAGGAGAGGTTTAAATCAAAGAAAGTTAGAGTGTCAGTCCTCTTGTACTTAAGTCTGCATCGTGCCTTTTGTATTAAATTCGGATGCAATGTCTGTGTATCATCGTCAATAAGAAGGTCCAAGATATACAGTAACCCGGTAGTGAAGCATCGGAGTCTAAAACTGGACTCACAGGAGAGGTTCAAATCATAGAAAGTTGGAGTGTCAGTCCTATTGTACTTAAGTCGGCATTGTGCACTTTGTATTAAATTGGGATGCAATTTCTGTGATTCATCGTCAAAAAGAAGGTTCAAGGGATACAGCAAAAATGAAGTGAAGCATCGGATTCTAAAACTGGACTCACAAGAGAGGTTCAAATCACAGAAAGTTAGAGTGTCAGTCCTCCCGTACTTAAGTCGGCATTGTGCCTTATGTATAGAATTCGGATGCAATTTCTGTGCTTGATCATCAATAAGAAGGTCCAAGGTATACAGTAAACCTGAAGTGAAGCATCGGAATCTTAAACTGGCCCCACAGGAGAGGTTTAAATCAAAGAAAGTTAGAGTGTCTTTCCTCTTGTACTTAAGTCGGCATTGTGCCTTTTGTGTTAAATTCTGATGCAGTTTCTGTGTTTCATCGTCAATAAGAGGGTCCAAGGTATACAGTAAACCGGGAGTAAAGTATCGGAATCTAAAACTGGACTTACTGGACAGGTTAAATGAAAGGAAGTTAGAGTGTCTGTCCTCTTGTACTTATGTCGGCATTGTGCCTTTTGTAATAAATTCGGATGCAATTTCTGTGATTCATCGTCAATAAGAAGGTCCAAGGTATACAGTAAACCTGAAGTGAAGCATCGGAATCTGAACCTGGACTCACAGGAGAGGTTCAAATCATAGAAAGTTAGAGTGTCAGTCCTCTTGTACTTATGTCAGCATTGTGCCTTTTGTATTAAATTCGGATGCAATTTCTGTGTTTCATCGTCAAGAGGAAGTTCCAAGGTATACAGTAAACCTAAAGTGAAGCATCGGAATCTAAAACTGGACTCACAGGAGAGGTTCAATTAATAGAATGTTAGAGCGTCAGTCCTCTTGTACTTAAGTCTGCATTGTGCCATTTGTATGAAATTCGGATGCAATTTCTGTGTTTCATCGTCAATAAGATGGTCCAAGGTATACAGTAACACCTGAAGTGAAGCTTCTCAATCTAAAACAGGACTCACAGGAGAGGTTCAAATCATAGAAAGTTAGAGTGTCAGCCCACTTGTACTTAAGACGGCATTGTGCCTTTTGTATTAAATTCGGATGTAATTTCTGTGTTTCATCGTCAATAAGAAGAACCAAGGTATTCAGCAAACCTGAAGTGAAGCATCGGAATCTAAAACTGGACCCACAGGAGAGGTTTAAATCAAAGAAAGTTAGAGTGTCAGTCCTCTTGTACTTAAGTCGGCATTGTGCCTTTTGAATTAAATTAGGATGCCATTTCTGCGTTTGATCATCAATAAGAAGGTCCAAGGTATACAGTAAACCTGAAGTGAAGCTTCGGAATTCAAAACTCAACTCACAGGAGAGGTTAAAATCATAGATAGTTAGAGTGTCAGTCCTCTTGTACTTAAGTCGGCATTGTGCCTTTTGTATTAAATTCGGATGCAATATCTGTGTTTCATCGTCAATAAGAAGGTCCATGGGATACAGTAAACCTGAAGTGAAGCATCGGAATCTAAAACTGGACTCACAGGAGAGGTTGAAATCATAGAAGGTTAGAGTGTCACTCGTCTTCTATTTAAGTCGGCATTGTGCCTTTTGTATTAAATTCGGATGCAATTTCTGTGTTTCACCGTCAATACGAAGGTCCTAGGTATATAGTAAACCAGAAGTGAAGCATCGGAATCTAAAACTGGACTCACAGGAGAGGTTCAAATCATAGAAAGTTAGAGTGTCAGTCCTCTTGTACTTAAGTCTACATCGTGCCTTTTGTATTAAATTCGGATGCAATTTCTGTGTATCATCGTCAATAAGAAGGTCCAAGGCATACAGTAAACCGGAAGTGCAGCATCGAAGTCTAAAACTGGACTCACAGGAGAGGTTCAAATCATAGAAAGTTAGAGTGTCAGTCCTCTTGTACTTAAGTCTGCATTGTGCCTTTTGTATGAAATTCGGATGCAATGTCTGTGTTTCATCGTCAATAAGAAGGTCCAAGGTATACAGTAAACCTGAAGTGAAGCATCGAAATCTAAAACTGGACTCACGGGAGAGGTTTCAATCAAAGAAAGTTAGAGTGCCTGTCCTCTTGTACTTAAGTCGGCATTGTGCCTCTTGTATTAATTTCAGATGCAGTTTCTGTGTTTCATCGTCAATAAGAGGGTCCAAGGTATACAGTAAACCTGAAGTAAAGTTTCGGAATCTAAACCTGGACTCACAGGACAGGTTTAAATCAAAGGAAGTTAGAGTGTCTGTAGTCTTGTACTTATGTCGGCATTGTGCCTTTTGTAATAAATTCGGATGTAATTTCTGTTATTAATCGTCAATAGGAAGGTCCAAGGTATACAGTAATTCTGAAGTGAAGCATCGGTATCTGTAACTGGACTCACAGGAGAGGTTGAAATCATAGAAAGTTAGAGTGTCAGTCCTCTTGTACTTAAGTCGGCATTGTGCCTTTTGTATTAAATTCGGATGCAATTTCTGTGTTTCATCGTCAAGATTAAGTTCCAAGGTATACAGTAAACCTAAGTGAAGCATCGGAATCTAAAACTGGACTCACAGGAGAGGTTTAACCATAGAAAGTTACAGTGTCAATCCTCTTGTACTTAAGTCCTGCATTGTGCCTTTTGTATGAAATTCGGATGCAATTTCTGTGTTTCATCGTTAATAAGAAGGTCCAAGGTATACAGCAAACCTGAAGTGAAGCATCGGAATCTAAAACTGGACCCACAGGAGAGGTTTAAATCAAAGAAAGTTAGAGTGTCTGTCCTCTTGTACTTAAGTCGGAATTGTGCCTTTTGTTTTAAATTCAGATGCAGTTTCTGTGTTTCATCGTCAATAAGAGGGTCCAAGGTATACAGTAAACCGGACGTGATGCATCGGAATCTGAACTGGACTCACAGGAGAGGTTCAAATCATAGAAAGTTAAAGTGTCAGTCCTCTTGTACTTAAGTCGGCATTGTGCCTTTTGTATTAAATTCGGATGCAATTTCTGTGTTTCATCGTCAATAAGAAAGTCCAAGGTATACAGTAAACCTGAAGCGAAGCATCGGAATCGAAAACTCGACTCACAGGAGAGGTTTCAATCAAAGAATGTTAGAGTGCCTGTCCTCTTGACCATAAGTTGGCATTGTGCCTCTTGTATTAAATTCAGATGCAGTTTCTGTGTTTCATCGTCAATAAGAGGGTCCAAGGTATACAGTAATCCTGAAATAAAGTTTCGGAATCTAAAACTGGACTCACAGGACAGGTTTAAATCAAAGGAAGTTAGAGTGTCTGTCCCCTTGTACTTATGTCGGCATTGTGCCTTTTGTAGTAATTTCTAATGCAATATCTGTGATTCATCGTCAATAAGAAGGTCCATGGTATACAGCAAACCTGAAGTGAAGCATCGGAATCTAAAACTGGACCCACAGGAGAGGTGTAAATCAAAGAAAGTTAGAGTGTCTGTCCTCTTGTACTTAAGTCGGCATTGTGCCTTTTGTATTAAATTCGGATGCAATTTCTGTGTTTGATCATCAATAAGAAGGTCCAAGGTATACAGGAAATCTGAAGTGAAGCACCGGAATCCAAAACTCAACTCACAGGAGAGGTTCAAATCATAGAAAGTTAGACTGTCAGTCCTCTTGTACTTCAGTCGGCATCGTGCCTTTTGTATTAAATTCGGATGCAATTTCTGTGTTTCATCGTCAAGAAGAAGGTCCAAGGTATACTGTAAACCTAAAGTGAAGCATCGGAATCTAAAACTGGACTCACAGGAGAGGTTCAAATCATAGAAAGTTAGAGTGTCAGTCCTATTGTACTTAAGACGGTATTGTGCCTTTTGTATTAAATTCGGATGCAATATCTGTGTTTCATCGTCACTAAGAAGGACCAAGGTATACAGTAAACCTGCACTGAAGCATCGGAATCTATAACTGGACTCACAGGACAGGTTTACATTAAAGGAAGGTAGAGTGTCTGTCCTCTTGTTCTTATGTCGGCATTGTGCCTTTTGTAATAAATTCGGATGCAATATCTGTGATTCATCGTCAATAAGAAAGTGCAAGGTATACGGTAAACCTGAAGTGAAGCATCGGAATCTGAAACTGGACTCACAGGAGAGGTTCAAATCATAGAAAGTTAGAGTGTCAGTCCTCTTGTACTTATGTCAACATTGTGCCTTTTGTATTAAATTCGGATGCAACTTCTGTGTTTCATCGTCAAGAGGAAGTTCCAAGGTATACAGTAAACCTAAAGTGAAGCATCGGAATCAAAAACTGGACTCACAAGAGAGGTTCAAATCATAGAAAAATAGAGTGTCAGTCCTCTTGTACTTAAGTCAGCATTGTGCATTTTGTATGAAATTCGGATGCAATTTCTGTGTTTCACCGTCAATAAGAAGGTCCAAGGGATACAGTAAACCTGAAAAGAAGCATCGGATTCTAAAACTGGACTCACGAGAGAGGTTCAAATCATAGAAAGTTAAAGTGTCAGTCCACTTGTACTTAAGTCGGCATTGTGCCTTTTGTATTAAATTCGGGTGCAATTCCTGTGTTTGATCATCAATAAGAACGTCCAAGGTATACAGTAAACCTGAAGTGAAGCATCGGAATCTTAAACTCAACTCACAGGAGAGGTTCAAATCATAGAAAATTACACTGTCAGTCCTCTTGTACTTCAGTCGGCATCGTGCCTTTTGTATTAAATTCGGATCCAATTTCTGTGTTTCATCGTCAATAAGAAGGTCCAAGGGATACAGTAAACCTGAAGTGAAGCATCGGAACCTAAAACTGGACTCACAGGAGAGGTTGATATCATAGAAGGTTAGAGTGTCACTCATCTTCTACTTAAGTGTGCATTGTGCCTTTTGTATTAAATTCGGATGCAATTTCTTTGTTTCATCGTCAGTAAGAAGGTCCTAGGTATACAGTAAACATGAAGTGAAGCATCGTAATCTAAAACTGGACTCACAGGAGAGGTTCAAATCATAGAAAGTTAGAGTGTCAGTCCTCTTGTACCTAAGTCTGCATCGTGCCTTTTGTATTAAATTCGGATGCAATTTCTTTGTATCATCGTCAATAAGAAGGTCCAAGGTATAAAGTACAGCGGAAGTGAAGCATCGGAATCTGTAACTGGACTCACAGGAGAGGTTCAAATCATTTAAAGTTAGAGTGTCAGTCCTCTTGTACTTAAGTCGGCATTGTGCCTTTTGTATTAAATTCGGAAGCAATTTCTGTGTTTCATCGTCAATAAGAAGGTCCAAGGTATACAGTAAACCTGAAGTAAAGCATCAGAATCTAAAACTCGGTTCACAGGAGAGGTTTCAATCAAAGAAACTTAGAGTGTCTGTCCTCTTGTACTTAAGTCGGCATTGTGCCTCTTGTATTAAATTCAGATGCAGTTTCTGTGTTTCATCGCCAATAAGAGGGTCCAAGGTATACAGTAAACCTGAAGTAAAGTTTCGGAATCTAAACCTGGACTCACAGGACAGGTTTAAATCAAAGGAAGTTATAGTGTCTGTCCTCTTGTACTTATGTCGGCATTGTGTCTTTTGTAATAAATTCGGATACGATTTATGTGATTAATCGTCAATAAGAAGGTCCAAGGTATACCGTAAACCTGAAGTGTAGCATCGGTATCTGAAACTGGACTCACAGGAGATGTTCAAATCATAGAAAGTTAGAGTGTCAGTCCTCTTGCACTTAAGTCGGCATTGTGCCTTTTGTATGAAATTCGGATGCAATTTCTGTGTTTCATCGTCAATAAGATGGTCCAAGGTATACAGTACACCTGAAGTGAAGCTTCTCAATCTAAAACAGGACTCACAGGAGAGGTTCAAATCATAGAAAGTTAGAGTGTCAGCCCACTTGTACTTAAGTCGGCATTGTGCCTTTTGTATTAAATTCGGATGCAATTTCTGTGTTTCATCGTCAATAAGAAGGTCCAAGGTATACAGCAAACCTGAAGTGAAGCATCGGAATCTAAAACTGGACCCACAGGAGAGGTTTAAATCAAAGAAAGTTAGAGTGTCTGTCCTCTTGTACTTAAGTCGGAATTGTGCCTTTTGTTTTAAATTCAGATGCAGTTTCTGTGTTTCATCGTCAATAAGAGGGTCCAAGGTATACAGTAAACCGGACGTGATGCATCGGAATCTGAACTGGACTCACAGGAGAGGTTCAAATCATAGAAAGTTAAAGTGTCAGTCCTCTTGTACTTAAGTCGGCATTGTGCCTTTTGTATTAAATTCGGATGCAATTTCTGTGTTTCATCGTCAATAAGAAAGTCCAAGGTATACAGTAAACCTGAAGCGAAGCATCGGAATCGAAAACTCGACTCACAGGAGAGGTTTCAATCAAAGAATGTTAGAGTGCCTGTCCTCTTGACCATAAGTTGGCATTGTGCCTCTTGTATTAAATTCAGATGCAGTTTCTGTGTTTCATCGTCAATAAGAGGGTCCAAGGTATACAGTAATCCTGAAATAAAGTTTCGGAATCTAAAACTGGACTCACAGGACAGGTTTAAATCAAAGGAAGTTAGAGTGTCTGTCCCCTTGTACTTATGTCGGCATTGTGCCTTTTGTAGTAATTTCTAATGCAATATCTGTGATTCATCGTCAATAAGAAGGTCCATGGTATACAGCAAACCTGAAGTGAAGCATCGGAATCTAAAACTGGACCCACAGGAGAGGTGTAAATCAAAGAAAGTTAGAGTGTCTGTCCTCTTGTACTTAAGTCGGCATTGTGCCTTTTGTATTAAATTCGGATGCAATTTCTGTGTTTGATCATCAATAAGAAGGTCCAAGGTATACAGGAAATCTGAAGTGAAGCACCGGAATCCAAAACTCAACTCACAGGAGAGGTTCAAATCATAGAAAGTTAGACTGTCAGTCCTCTTGTACTTCAGTCGGCATCGTGCCTTTTGTATTAAATTCGGATGCAATTTCTGTGTTTCATCGTCAAGAAGAAGGTCCAAGGTATACTGTAAACCTAAAGTGAAGCATCGGAATCTAAAACTGGACTCACAGGAGAGGTTCAAATCATAGAAAGTTAGAGTGTCAGTCCTATTGTACTTAAGACGGTATTGTGCCTTTTGTATTAAATTCGGATGCAATATCTGTGTTTCATCGTCACTAAGAAGGACCAAGGTATACAGTAAACCTGCACTGAAGCATCGGAATCTATAACTGGACTCACAGGACAGGTTTACATTAAAGGAAGGTAGAGTGTCTGTCCTCTTGTTCTTATGTCGGCATTGTGCCTTTTGTAATAAATTCGGATGCAATATCTGTGATTCATCGTCAATAAGAAAGTGCAAGGTATACGGTAAACCTGAAGTGAAGCATCGGAATCTGAAACTGGACTCACAGGAGAGGTTCAAATCATAGAAAGTTAGAGTGTCAGTCCTCTTGTACTTATGTCAACATTGTGCCTTTTGTATTAAATTCGGATGCAACTTCTGTGTTTCATCGTCAAGAGGAAGTTCCAAGGTATACAGTAAACCTAAAGTGAAGCATCGGAATCAAAAACTGGACTCACAAGAGAGGTTCAAATCATAGAAAAATAGAGTGTCAGTCCTCTTGTACTTAAGTCAGCATTGTGCATTTTGTATGAAATTCGGATGCAATTTCTGTGTTTCACCGTCAATAAGAAGGTCCAAGGGATACAGTAAACCTGAAAAGAAGCATCGGATTCTAAAACTGGACTCACGAGAGAGGTTCAAATCATAGAAAGTTAAAGTGTCAGTCCACTTGTACTTAAGTCGGCATTGTGCCTTTTGTATTAAATTCGGGTGCAATTCCTGTGTTTGATCATCAATAAGAACGTCCAAGGTATACAGTAAACCTGAAGTGAAGCATCGGAATCTTAAACTCAACTCACAGGAGAGGTTCAAATCATAGAAAATTACACTGTCAGTCCTCTTGTACTTCAGTCGGCATCGTGCCTTTTGTATTAAATTCGGATCCAATTTCTGTGTTTCATCGTCAATAAGAAGGTCCAAGGGATACAGTAAACCTGAAGTGAAGCATCGGAACCTAAAACTGGACTCACAGGAGAGGTTGATATCATAGAAGGTTAGAGTGTCACTCATCTTCTACTTAAGTGTGCATTGTGCCTTTTGTATTAAATTCGGATGCAATTTCTTTGTTTCATCGTCAGTAAGAAGGTCCTAGGTATACAGTAAACATGAAGTGAAGCATCGTAATCTAAAACTGGACTCACAGGAGAGGTTCAAATCATAGAAAGTTAGAGTGTCAGTCCTCTTGTACCTAAGTCTGCATCGTGCCTTTTGTATTAAATTCGGATGCAATTTCTTTGTATCATCGTCAATAAGAAGGTCCAAGGTATAAAGTACAGCGGAAGTGAAGCATCGGAATCTGTAACTGGACTCACAGGAGAGGTTCAAATCATTTAAAGTTAGAGTGTCAGTCCTCTTGTACTTAAGTCGGCATTGTGCCTTTTATATTAAATTCGGAAGCAATTTCTGTGTTTCATCGTCAATAAGAAGGTCCAAGGTATACAGTAAACCTGAAGTAAAGCATCAGAATCTAAAACTCGGTTCACAGGAGAGGTTTCAATCAAAGAAACTTAGAGTGTCTGTCCTCTTGTACTTAAGTCGGCATTGTGCCTCTTGTATTAAATTCAGATGCAGTTTCTGTGTTTCATCGCCAATAAGAGGGTCCAAGGTATACAGTAAACCTGAAGTAAAGTTTCGGAATCTAAACCTGGACTCACAGGACAGGTTTAAATCAAAGGAAGTTATAGTGTCTGTCCTCTTGTACTTATGTCGGCATTGTGTCTTTTGTAATAAATTCGGATACGATTTATGTGATTAATCGTCAATAAGAAGGTCCAAGGTATACCGTAAACCTGAAGTGTAGCATCGGTATCTGAAACTGGACTCACAGGAGATGTTCAAATCATAGAAAGTTAGAGTGTCAGTCCTCTTGCACTTAAGTCGGCATTGTGCCTTTTGTATGAAATTCGGATGCAATTTCTGTGTTTCATCGTCAATAAGATGGTCCAAGGTATACAGTACACCTGAAGTGAAGCTTCTCAATCTAAAACAGGACTCACAGGAGAGGTTCAAATCATAGAAAGTTAGAGTGTCAGCCCACTTGTACTTAAGTCGGCATTGTGCCTTTTGTATTAAATTCGGATGCAATTTCTGTGTTTCATCGTCAATAAGAAGGTCCAAGGTATACAGCAAACCTGAAGTGAAGCATCGGAATCTAAAACTGGACCCACAGGAGAGGTTTAAATCAAAGAAAGTTAGAGTGTCAGTCCTCTTGTACTTAAGTCGGCATTGTGCCTTTTGAATTAAATTAGGATGCCATTTCTGCGTTTGATCATCAATAAGAAGGTCCAAGGTATACAGTAAACCTGAAGTGAAGCTTCGGAATTCAAAACTCAACTCACAGGAGAGGTTCGAATCATAGATAGTTAGAGTGTCAGTCCTCTTGTACTTAAGTCGGCATTGTGCCTTTTGTATTAAATTCGGATGCAATATCTGTGTTTCATCGTCAATAAGAAGGTCCATGGGATACAGTAAACCTGAAGTGAAGCATCGGAATCTAAAACCGGACTCACAGGAGAGGTTGAAATCATAGAAGGATAGAGTGTCACTCCTCTTCTATTTAAGTCGGCATTGTGCCTTTTGTATTAAATTCGGATGCAATTTCTGTGTTTCACCGTCAGTACGAAGGTCCTAGGTATACAGTAAACCAGAAGTGAAGCATCGGAATCTAAAACTGGACTCACAGGAGAGGTTCAAATCATAGAAAGTTAGAGTGTCAGTCCTCTTGTACTTAAGTCTACATCGTGCCTTTTGTATTAAATTCGGATGCAATTTCTGTGTATCATCGTCAATAAGAAGGTCCAAGGCATACAGTAAACCGGAAGTGCAGCATCGAAGTCTAAAACTGGACTCACAGGAGAGGTTCAAATCATAGAAAGTTAGAGTGTCAGTCCTCTTGTACTTAAGTCTGCATTGTGCCTTTCGTATGAAATTCGGATGCAATGTCTGCGTTTCATCGTCAATAAGAAGGTCCAAGGTATACAGTAAACCTGAAGTGAAGCATCGAAATCTAAAACTGGACTCACGGGAGAGGTTTCAATCAAAGAAAGTTAGAGTGCCTGTCCTCTTGTACTTAAGTCGGCATTGTGCCTCTTGTATTAATTTCAGATGCAGTTTCTGTGTTTCATCGTCAATTAAAGGGTCCAAGGTGTACAGTAAACCTGAAGTAAAGTTTCGGAATCTAAACCTGGACTCACAGGACAGGTTTAAATCAAAGGAAGTTAGAGTGTCTGTAGTCTTGTACTTATGTCGGCATTGTGCCTTTTGTAATAAATTCGGATGTAATTTCTGTGATTAATCGTCAATAAGAAGGTCCAAGGTATACAGTAATTCTGAAGTGAAGCATCGGTATCTGAAACTGGACTCACAGGAGAGGTTGAAATCATAGAAAGTTAGAGTGTCAGTCCTCTTGTACTTAAGTCGGCATTGTGCCTTTTGTATTAAATTCGGATGCAATTTCTGTGTTTCATCGTCAAGATTAAGTTCCAAGGTATACAGTAAACCTAAAGTGAAGCATCGGAATCTAAAACTGGACTCACAGGAGAGGTTCAAATCATTGAAAGTTACAGTGTCAATCCTCTTGTACTTAAGTCTGCATTGTGCCTTTTGTATGAAATTCGGATGCAATTTCTGTGTTTCATCGTTAATAAGAAGGTCCAAGGTATACAGCAAACCTGAAGTGAAGCATCGGAATCTAAAACTGGACCCACAGGAGAGGTTTAAATCAAAGAAAGTTAGAGTGTCTGTCCTCTTGTACTTAAGTCGGAATTGTGCCTTTTGTTTTAAATTCAGATGCAGTTTCTGTGTTTCATCGTCAATAAGAGGGTCCAAGGTATACAGTAAACCGGACGTGATGCATCGGAATCTGAACTGGACTCACAGGAGAGGTTCAAATCATAGAAAGTTAAAGTGTCAGTCCTCTTGTACTTAAGTCGGCATTGTGCCTTTTGTATTAAATTCGGATGCAATTTCTGTGTTTCATCGTCAATAAGAAAGTCCAAGGTATACAGTAAACCTGAAGTGAAGCATCGGAATCGAAAACTCGACTCACAGGAGAGGTTTCAATCAAAGAATGTTAGAGTGCCTGTCCTCTTGAACATAAGTTGGCATTGTGCCTCTTGTATTAAATTCAGATGCAGTTTCTGTGTTTCATCGTCAATAAGAGGGTCCAAGGTATACAGTAAACCTGAAATAAAGTTTCGGAATCTAAAACTGGACTCACAGGACAGGTTTAAATCAAAGGAAGTTAGAGTGTCTGTCCCCTTGTACTTATGTCGGCATTGTGCCTTTTGTAATAATTTCTAATGCAATATCTGTGATTCATCGTCAATAAGAAGGTCCATGGTATACAGCAAACCTGAAGTGAAGCATCGGAATCTAAAACTGGACCCACAGGAGAGGTTTAAATCAAAGAAAGTTAGAGTGTCTGTCCTCTTGTACTTAAGTCGTCATTGTGCCTTTTGTATTAAATTCGGATGCAATTTCTGTGTTTGATCATCAATAAGAAGGTCCAAGGTATACAGGAAATCTGAAGTGAAGCACCGGAATCCAAAACTCAACTCACAGGAGAGGTTCAAATCATAGAAAGTTAGACTGTCAGTCCTCTTGTACTTCAGTCGGCATCGTGCCTTTTGTATTAAATTCGGATGCAATTTCTGTGTTTCATCGTCAAGAAGAAGGTCCAAGGGATACTGTAAACCTAAAGTGAAGCATCGGAATCTAAAACTGGACTCACAGGAGAGGTTCAAATCATAGAAAGTTAGAGTGTCAGTCCTATTGTACTTAAGTCGGTATTGTGCCTTTTGTATTAAATTCGGATGCAATATCTGTGTTTCATCGTCACTAAGAAGGACCAAGGTATACAGTAAACCTGCACTGAAGCATCGCAATCTATAACTGGACTCACAGGACAGGTTTAAATTAAAGGAAGGTAGAGTGTCTGTCCTCTTGTTCTTATGTCGGCATTGTGCCTTTTGTAATAAATTCGGATGCAATTTCTGTGATTCATCGTCAATAAGAAAGTCCAAGGTATACGGTAAACCTGAAGTGAAGCATCGGAATCTGAAACTGGACTCACAGGAGAGGTTCAAATCATAGAAAGTTAGAGTGTCAGTCCTCTTGTACTTATGTCAACATTGTGCCTTTTGTATTAAATTCGGATGCAATTTCTGTGTTTCATCGTCAAGAGGAAGTTCCAAGGTATACAGTAAACCTAAAGTGAAGCATCGGAATCAAAAACTGGATTCACAAGAGAGGTTCAAATCATAGAAAAATAGAGTGTCAGTCCTCTTGTACTTAAGTCTGCATTGTGCATTTTGTATGAAATTCGGATGCAATTTCTGTGTTTCACCGTAAATAAGAAGGTCCAAGGGATACAGTAAACCTGAAAAGAAGCATCGGATTCTAAAACTGGACTCACGAGAGAGGTTCAAATCATAGAAAGTTAAAGTGTCAGTCCACTTGTACTTAAGTCGGCATTGTGCCTTTTGTATTAAATTCGGGTGCAATTCCTGTGTTTGATCATCAATAAGAACGTCCAAGGTATACAGTAAACCTGAAGTGAAGCATCGGAATCCTAAACTCAACTCACAGGAGAGTTTCAAATCATAGAAAATTACACTGTCAGTCCTCTTGTACTTCAGTCGGCATCGTGCCTTTTGTATTAAATTCGGATGCAATATCTGTGTTTCATCGTCAATAAGAAGGTCCAAGGGATACAGTAAACCTGAAGTGAAGCATCGGAACCTAAAACTGGACTCACAGGAGAGGTTGATATCATAGAAGGTTAGAGTGTCACTCATCTTCTACTTAAGTCGGCAATGTGCCTTTTCTATTAAATTCGGATGCAATTTCTTTGTTTCATCGTCAGTAAGAAGGTCCTAGGTATACAGTAAACATGAAGTGAAGCATCGTAATCTAAAACTGGACTCACAGGAGAGGTTCAAATCATAGAAAGTTAGAGTGTCAGTCCTCTTGTACCTAAGTCTGCATCGTGCCTTTTGTATTAAATTCGGATGCAATTTCTTTGTATCATCGTCAATAAGAAGGTCCAAGGTATAAAGTACAGCGGAAGTGAAGCATCGGAATCTGTAACTGGACTCACAGGAGAGGTTCAAATCATTTAAAGTTAGAGTGTCAGTCCTCTTGTACTTAAGTCGGCATTGTGCCTTTTGTATTAAATTCGGATGCAATTTCTGTGTTTCATCGTCAATAAGAAGGTCCAAGGTATACAGTAAACCTGAAGTAAAGCATCAGAATCTAAAACTCGGTTCACAGGAGAGGTTTCAATCAAAGAAACTTAGAGTGTCTGTCCTCTTGTACTTAAGTCGGCATTGTGCCTCTTGTATTAAATTCAGATGCAGTTTCTGTGTTTCATCGTCAATAAGAGGGTCCAAGGTATACAGTAAACCTGAAGTAAAGTTTCGGAGTCTAAACCTGGACTCACAGGACAGGTTTAAATCAAAGGAAGTTATAGTGTCTGTCCTCTTGTACTTATGTCGGCATTGTGTCTTTTGTAATAAATTCGGATGCGATTTATGTGATTAATCGTCAATAAGAAGGTCCAAGGTATACCGTAAACCTGAAGTGTAGCATCGGTATCTGAAACTGGACTCACAGGAGATGTTCAAATCATAGAAAGTTAGAGTGTCAGTCCTCTTGCACTTAAGTCGGCATTGTGCCTTTTGTATTAAATTCGGATGCAATTTCTGTGTTACATCGTCAAGATTAAGTTCCAAGGTATACAGTAAACCTAAAGTGAAGCATCGGAATCTAAAACTGGACTCACAGGAGAGGTACAAATCATAGAAAGTTAGAGTGTCAGTCCTCTTGTACTTAAGTCTGCATTGTGCCTTTTGTATGAAATTCGGATGCAATTTCTGTGTTTCATCGTCAATAAGAAGGTCCAAGGTATACAGTAAACCTGAAGTGAAGCATCGGAATGTAAAACAGGACTCACAGGAGAGGTTAAAATCATAGAATGTTAGAGTGTGAGTCCTATTGTACTTATGTCGACATTGTGCGTTTTGTATTAAATTCGGATGCAATTTCTGTGTTTCATCGTCAATACGAAGGTAAAAGGAATACAGTAAACCTGAAGTGAAGCATCGGATTCTAAAACTGGACTCACAAGTGAGGTTCAAATCATAGAAAGTTAGAGTGTCAGCCCTCTTGTACTTAAGTCGGCATTGTGCTTTTTGTATTAAATTCGGATGCAATTTCTGTGTTTCATCGTCAATAAGAAGGTCCAAGGTATACAGCAAACCTGAAGTGAAGCATCGGAATCTAAAACTGGACCCACAGGAGAGGTTTAAATCAAAGAAAGTTAGAGTGTCTGTCCTCTTGTACTTAAGTCGGCATTGTGCCTTTTGTATTAAATTCGGATGCAATTTCTGTGTTTGATCATCAATAAGAAGGTCCAAGGTATACAGGAAATCTGAAGTGAAGCATCGGAATCCAAAACTCAACTCACAGGAGAGGTTCAAATCATAGAAAGTTAGAGTATCAGACCTCTTTTACTTAAGTCGGCATTGTGCCTTTTGTTTTAAATTCGGATGCAATTTCTGTGTTTCATCGTCAAGAACAAGGTCCAAGGGATACAGTAAACCTAAAGTGAAGCATCGGAATCTAAAACTGGACTCACAGGAGAGGTTCAAATCATAGAAGGTTAGAGTGTCAGTCCTATTGTACTTAAGTCGGTATTGTGCCTTTTGTATTAAATTCGGATGCAATATATGTGTTTCATCGTCACTAAGAAGGACCAAGGTATACAGTAAACCTGCACTGAAGCATCGGTATCTATAACTGGACTCACAGGACAGGTTTAAATTAAAGGAAGGTAGAGTGTCTGTCCTCTTGTCCTTATGTCGGCATTGTGCCTTTTGTAATAAATTCGGATGCAATTTCTGTGATTCATCGTCAATAAGAAAGTCCAAGATATACGGTAAACCTGAAGTGAAGCATCGGATTCTAAAAATGGACTCACAAGAGAGGTTCAAATCATAGACAGTTAAAGTGTCAGTCCTCTTGTACTTAAGTCGGTATTGTGCCTTTTATATTAAATTCGGATGCAATTCCTGTGTTTGATCATAAATAAGAACGTCCAAGGTATACAGTAAACCTGAAGTGAAGCATCGGAATCCAAAACTCAACTCACAGGAGAGGTTCATATCATAGAAAGTTAGAGTGTCAGTCCTATTGTACTTAAGTCGGTATTCTGCCTTTTGTATTAAATTCGGATGCAATATCTGTGTTTCATCGTCACTAAGAAGGACCAAGGTATACAGTAAACCTGCACTGAAGCATCGGAATCTCTAACTGGACTCACAGGACAGGTTTAAATTAAAGGAAGGTAGAGTGTCTGTCCTCTTGTTCTTATGTCGGCATTGTGCCTTTTGTAATAAATTCGGATGCAATTTCTGTGATTCATCGTCAATAAGAAAGTCCAAGGTATACGGTAAACCTGAAGTGAAGCATCGGAATCTGAAACAGGACTCACAGGAGAGGTTCAAATCATAGAAACATAGAGTGTCAGTCCTATTGTACTTACGTCGGCATTGTGCCTTTTGTATTAAAATCGGATGCAATTTCTGTGTTTCATCGTCAATAAGAAGGTCCATGGGATACAGTAAACCTGAAGTGAAACATCGGAACCTAAAACTGAACTCACAGGAGAGGTTCATATCATAGAAGGTTAGAGTGTCACTCATCTTCTACTTAAGTCGGCATTGTGCCTTTTGTATTAAATTCGGATGCAATTTCTTTGTTTCATCGTCAATAAGAAGGTCCTAGGTATACAGTAAACCTGAAGTGAAGCATCGGAATCTAAAACTGGACTCACAGGAGAGGTTCATATCATAGAAAGTTAGAGTGTCAGTCCTATTGTACTTAAGTCGGTATTCTGCCTTTTGTATTAAATTCGGATGCAATATCTGTGTTTCATCGTCACTAAGAAGGACCAAGGTATACAGTAAACCTGCACTGAAGCATCGGAATCTATAACTGGACTCACAGGACAGGTTTAAATTAAAGGAAGGTAGAGTGTCTGTCCTCTTGTTCTTATGTCGGCATTGTGCCTTTTGTAATAAATTCGGATGCAATTTCTGTGATTCATCGTCAATAAGAAAGTCCAAGGTATACGGTAAACCTGAAGTGAAGCATCGGAATCTGAAACAGGACTCACAGGAGAGGTTCAAATCATAGAAAGTTAGAGTGTCAGTCCTCTTGTACTTATGTCAACATTGTGCCCTTTGTATTAAATTCGGATGCAATTTCTGTGTTTCGTCGTCAAGAGGAAGTTCCAAGGTATACAGTAAACCTAAAGTGAAGCATCGGAATCAAACACTGGACTCACAAGAGAGGTTCAAATCATAGAAACATAGAGTGTCAGTCCTATTGTACTTACGTCGGCATTGTGCCTTTTGTATTAAATTCGGATGCAATTTCTGTGTTTCATCGTCAATAAGAAGGTCCAAGGGATACAGTAAACCTGAAAAGAAGCATCGGATTCTAAAACTGGACTCACGAGAGAACTTCAAATCATAGAAAGTTAAAGTGTCAGTCCACTTGTACTTAAGTCGGCATTGTGCCTTTTGTATTAAATTCGGGTGCAATTCCTGTGTTTGATCATCAATAAGAACGTCCAAGGTATACAGTAAACCTGAAGTGAAGCATCGGAATCCAAAACTCAACTCACAGGAGAGGTTCAAATCATAAAAAATTACACTGTCAGTCCTCTTGTACTTCAGTCGGTATCGTGCCTTTTGTATTAAATTTGGATGCAATTTCTTTGTTTCATCGTCAATAAGAAGGTCCAAGGTATACAGTAAACCTGAAGTGAAGCATCGGAATCTAAAACAGGACTCACAGGAGAGGTTCAAATCATAGAAAGTTAGAGTGTCAGTCCTCTTGTACTTCAGTCGGCATCGTGCCTTTTGTATTAAAATCGGATGCAATTTCTGTGTTTCATTGTCAATAAGAAGGTCCAAGGGATACAGTAAACCTGAAGTGAAGCATCGGAACCTAAAACTGGACTCAAAGGAGAGGTTGATATCATAGAACGTTAGAGTGTCACTCATCTTCTACTTAAGTCGGCATTGTGCCTTTTGTATTAAATTCGGATGCAATTTCTTTGTTTCATCGTCAGTAAGAAGGTCCTAGGTATACAGTAAACATGAAGTGAAGCATCGTAATCTAAAACTGGACTCACAGGAGAGGTTCAAATCATAGAAAGTTAGAGTGTCAGTCCTCTTGTACCTATGTCTGCATCGTGCCTTTTGTATTAAATTCGGATGCAATTTCTGTGTATCATCGTCAATACGAAGGTCCAAGGAATACAGTATACCTGAAGTGAAGCATCGGAATCTAAAACAGGACACACAGGAGAGGTTAAAATCATAGAAAGTTAGAGTGTCAGTCCTATTGTACTTATGTCGGCATTGTGCGTTTAGTATTAAATTCGGATGCAATTTCTAAGTTTCATCGTCAATACGAAGGTCCAAGGAATACAGTAAACCTGAAGTGAAGCATCGGATTCTAAAACTGGACTCACAAGTGAGGTTCAAATCATAGAAAGTTAGAGTGTCAGCCCTCTTGTACTTAAGTCGGCATTGTGCCTTTTGTATTAAATTCGGATGGAATTTCTGTGTTTCATCGTCAATAACAAGGACCAAGGTATACAGTAAACCTGCACTGAAGCATCGGAATCTATAACTGGACTCACAGGACAGGTTTAAATTAAAGGAAAGTAGAGTGTCTGTCCTCTTGTTCCTATGTCGGCATTGTGCCTTTTGTAATAAATTCGGATGCAATTTCTGTGATTCATCGTCAATAAGAATGTCCAAGATATACGGTAAACCTGAAGTGAATCATCGGAATCTGAAACTGGACTCACAGGAGATGTTCAAATCACAGAAAGTTAGAGTGTCAGTCCTCTTGTACTTAAGTCGGCATTGTGCCTTTTTTATTACATTCGGATGCAATTTCTGTGTTTCATCGTCAAGAGGAAGTTCCAAGGTATACAGTAAACCTAAAGTGAAGCATCGGAAACCAAAACTGGACTCACAGGAGAGGTTCAAATCATAGAGAGTTAGAGTGTCAGTCCTATTGTACTTACGTCGGCATTGTGCCTTTTGTATTAAATTCGCATGCAATTTCTGTGTTTCATCGTCAATAACAAGGTCCAAGGGATACAGTAAACCTGAAGTGAAGCATCGGATTCAAAAACTGGACTCACAAGAGAGGTTCAAATCATAGACAGTTAAAGTGTCAGTCCTCTTGTACTTAAGTCGGTATTGTGCCTTTTATATTAAATTCGGATGCAATTCCTGTGTTTGATCATCAATAAGAACGTCCAAGGTATACAGTAAACCTGAAGTGAAGCATCGAAATCCAAAACTCAACTCACAGGAGAGGTTCATTTCATAGAAAGTTAGACTGTCAGTCCTCTTGTACTTCAGTCGGCATCGTGCCTTTTGTATTAAATTCGGATGCAATTTCTGTGTTTCATCGTCAATAAGAAGGTCTATGGGATACAGTAAACCTGAAGTGAAACATCGGAACCTAAAACTGGACTCACAGGAGAGGTTGATATCATAGAAGGTTAGAGTGTCACTCATCTTCTACTTAAGTCGGCATTGTGCCTTTTGTATTAAATTCGGATGCAATTTCTTTGTTTCATCGTCAATAAGAAGGTCCAAGGTATACAGCAAACCTGAAGTGAAGCATCGGAATCTAAAACTGGACCCACAGGAGAGGTTTAAATCAAAGAAAGTTAGAGTGTCTGTCCTCTTGTACTTAAGTCGGCATTGTGCCTTTTGTATTAAATTCGGATGCAATTTCTGTGTTTGATCATCAATAAGAAGGTCCAAGGTATACAGGAAATCTGAAGTGAAGCATCGGAATCCAAAACTCAACTCACAGGAGAGGTTCAAATCATAGAAAGTTAGAGTATCAGACCTCTTGTACTTAAGTCGGCATTGTGCCTTTTGTTTTAAATTCGGATGCAATTTCTGTGTTTCATCGTCAAGAACAAGGTCCAAGGGATACAGTAAACCTAAAGTGAAGCATCGGAATCTAAAACTGGACTCACAGGAGAGGTTCAAATCATAGAAGGTTAGAGTGTCAGTCCTATTGTACTTAAATCGGTATTGTGCCTTTTGTATTAAATTCGGATGCAATATCTGTGTTTCATCGTCACTAAGAAGGACCAAGGTATACAGTAAACCTGCACTGAAGCATCGGAATCTATAACTGGACTCACAGGACAGGTTTAAATTAAAGGAAGGTAGAGTGTCTGTCCTCTTGTTCCTATGTCGGCATTGTGCCTTTTGTAATAAATTCGGATGCAATTTCTGTGATTCATCGTCAATAAGAAAGTCCAAGGTATACGGTAAACCTGAAGTGAATCATCGGAATCTGAAACTGGACTCACAGGAGAGGTTCAAATCATAGAAAGTTGGAGTGTCAGTCCTCTTGTACTTAAGTCGGCATTGTGCCTTTTGTATTACATTCGGATGCAATTTCTGTGTTTCATCGTCAAGAAAAAGTTCCAAGGTATACAGTAAACCTAAAGTGAAGCATCGGAAACCAAAACTGGACTCACAGGAGAGGTTCAAATCATAGAGTGTTAGAGTGTCAGTCCTATTGTACTTACGTCGGCATTGTGCCTTTTGTATTAAATTCGGATGCAAATTCTGTGTTTCATCGTCAATAAGAAGGTCCAAGGGATACAGTAAACCTGAAGTGAAGCATCGGATTCTAAAACTGGACTCACAAGAGAGGTTCAAATCATAGACAGTTAAAGTGTCAGTCCTCTTGTACTTAAGTCGGTATTGTGCCTTTTATATTAAATTCGGATGCAATTCCTGTGTTTGATCATCAATAAGAACGTCCAAGGTATACAGTAAACCTGAAGTGAAGCATCGAAATCCAAAACTCAACTCACAGGAGAGGTTCATTTCATAGAAAGTTAGACTGTCAGTCCTCTTGTAATTCAGTCGGCATCGTGCCTTTTGTATTAAATTCGGATGCAATTTCTGTGTTTCATCGTCAATAAGAAGGTCCATGGGATACAGTAAACCTGAAGTGAAACATCGGAACCTAAAACTGGACTCACAGGAGAGGTTGATATCATAGAAGGTTAGAGTGTCACTCATCTTCTACTTATGTCGGCATTGTGCCTTTTGTATTAAATTCGGATGCAATTTCTTTGTTTCATCGTCAATAAGAAGGTCCTAGGTATACAGTAAACCTGAAGTGAAGCATCGGAATCTAAAACTGGACTCACAGGAGAGGTTCAAATCATAGAAAGTTAGAGTGTCAGTCCTCTTGTACTTAAGTCTGCATCGTGCCTTTTGTATTAAATTCGGATGCAATTTCTGTGTAACATCGTCAATAAGAAGGTCCAAGGTATACAGTACAGAGGAAGTGAAGCATCGGAATCTGTATCTGGACTCACAGGAGAGGTTCAAATCATATAAAGTTAGAGTGTCTGTCCTCTTGTACTTAAGTCGGCATTGTGCCCTTTGTATTAAATTCGGATGCAGTTTCTGTGTTTCATCGTCAATAAGAGGGTCCAAGGTATACAGTAAACCTGAAGTAAAGTTTCGGAATCTAAACGTGGACTCACGGGACAGGTTTAGAATCAAAGGAAGTCAGATTGTCTGTCCTCTTGTACTTAAGTCGGCATTGTGCCTTTTTTCTTAAATTCGGATGCAATTTCTGTGTTTCATCGTCAATAAGAAGGTCCAAGGTATACAGAAAACCTGAAGTGAAGCATCGGAATCTAAAACTGGACCCACAGGAGAGGTTTAAATCAAAGAAAGTTATAGTGTCTGTCCTCTCGTACTTAAGTCGGCATTGTGCCTTTTGTTTTAAATTCAGATGCAGTTTCTGTGTTTCATCGTCAATAAGAGGGTCCAAGGTATACAGTAAACCGGACGTGATGCATCGGAATCTGAAACTGGACTCACAGGAGAGGTTCAAATCAAAGAAAGTTAGAGTGTCAGTCCTCTTGTATTTAAGTCGGCATTGTGCCTTTTGTATTAAATTCGGATGCAATTTCTGTGTTTCATCGTCAATAAGAAAGTCCAAGGTATACAGTAAACCTGAAGTGAAGCATCGGAATCGAAAACTCGACACACAGGAGAGGTTTCAATCAAAGAAAGTAAGAGTGCCTGTCCTCTTGAACATAAGTTGGCATTGTGCCTCTTGTATTAAATTCAGATGCAGTTTCTGTGTTTCATCGTCAATAAGAGGGTCCAAGGTATACAGTAAACCTGAAGTAAAGTTTCGGAATCTAAAACTGGACTCACAGGACAGGTTTAAATCAAAGGAAGTTAGAGTGTCTGTCCCCTTGTACCTATGTCGGCATTGTGCCTTTTGTAATAATTTCTAATGCAATATCTGTGATTCATCGTCAATAAGAAGGTCCAAGGTATACAGTAAACCTAAAGTGAAGCATCGGAATCTAAAACTGGACTCACGGGAGAGGTTCAAATCGTAGATAGTTAGAGTGTCAGTCCTCTTGTACTTAAGTCGGCGTTGTGCCTTTTGTATTAAATTCGGATGCAATTTCTGTGTTTCATCGTCAAGAGGGAGGTCCAAGGTATACAGTAAACCTAAAGTGAAGCATCGGAATCTAAAACTGGACTCACGGGAGAGGTTCAAATCATAGAAAGTTAGAGTGTCAGTCCTCTTGTACTTAAGTCTGCATTGTGCCTTTTGTATGAGATTCGGATACAAATTCTGTGTTACATCGTCAATAAGAAGGTCCAAGGTATACAGTAAACCTGAAGTGAAGCAGCGGAATTTAAATCAGGACTCACAGGAGAGGATCAAATCATAGAAAGTTAGAGTGTCAGTCCTATTGTACTTAAGTCGGCATTGTGCATTTTGTATTAAATTCGGATGCCATTTCTGTGATTCATCGTCAATAAGAAGGTTCAAGGGATACAGTAAACCTGAAGTGAAGCATCGGAATCATAACTCGACTCACAGGAGAGGTTCAAATCATAGAAAGTTTGAGGGTCAGTCCTCTTGTACTTAAGTCTGCATCGTGCCTTTTGTATTAAATTCGGATGCAATGTCTGTGTATCATCGTCAATAAGAAGGTCCAAGGTATACAGTAACCCGGAAGTGAAGCATCAGAGTCTAAAAGTGGACTCACAGGAGAGGTTCAAATCATAGAAAGTTAGAGTGTCAGTCCTCTTGTACTTAAGTCGGCATTGTGCCTTATGTATAGAATTCGGATGCAATTTCTGTGTTTGATCATCAATAAGAAGGTCCAAGGTATACAGTAAACCTGAAGTGAAGCATCGGAACCTAAAACTGGACCCACAGGAGAGGTTCAAATCAAAGAAAGTTAGAGTGTCTTTCCTCTTGTACTTAAGTCGGCATTGTGCCTTTTGTATTAAAATCAGATGCAGTTTCTGTGTTTCATCGTCAATAAGAGGGTCCAAGGTATACAGTAAACCTGAAGTACAGCTTCGGAATCTAAAACTGGACTCACAGGACAGGTTTAAATCAAAGGAAGTTGGAGTGTCTGTCCTCTTGTACTTATGTCGGCATTGTGCCTTATGTAATAAATTCGGATGCAATTTCCGTGTATCATCGTCAATAAGAAGGTCCAAGGTATACAGTAAACCGGAAGTGAAGCATCGGAATCTGAAACTGGACTCACAGGAGAGGTTCAAATCATAGAAAGTTAGAGTGTCAGTCATCTTGTACTTAAGTCGGCATTGTGCCTTTATTAATAAATTCGGATGCAATTTCTGTGTTTCATCGTCAATAAGATGGTCCAAGGTATACAGTAAACCTGAAGTGAAGCATCGGAATCTAAAACTCGACTCACAGGAGAGGTTTCAATCAATGAAACTTAGAGTGTCTGTCCTCTTGTACTTAAGACGGCATTGTGCCTCTTGTATTAAATTCAGATGCAGTTTCTGTGTTTCATCGTCAATAAGAGGGTCCAAGGTATACAGTAAACCTGAAGTAAAGTTTCGGAATCTAAAACTGGACTCACAGGACAGGTTAAATGAAAGGAAGTTAGACTGTCTGTCCTCTTGTACTTATGTCGGCATTGTGCCTTTTGTATTAAATTCGGATGCAATTTCTTTGTTTCATCGTCAATAAGAAGGTCCTAGGTATACAGTAAACCTGAAGTGAAGCATCGGAATCTAAAACTGGACTCACAGGAGAGGTTCAAATCATAGAAAGTTAGAGTGTCAGTCCTCTTGTACTTAAGTCTGCATCGTGCCTTTTGTATTAAATTCTGATGCAATTTCTGTTTATCATCGTCAATAAGAAGGTCCAAGGTATACAGTAAACCGGAAGTGAAGCATCGGAATCTGAAACTGGACTCACAGGAGAGGTTCAAATCATAGAAAGTTAGAGTGTCAGTCCTCTTGTACTTAAGTCGGCATTGTGCCTTTTGTATTAAATTAGGATGCAATTTCTGTGTATCATCGTCAATAAGAAGGCCCAAGGTATACAGTACAGCGGAAGTGAAGCATCGGAATCTGTAACTGGACTCACTGGAGAGGTGCAAATCATTTAAAGTTAGAGTGTCTGTCCTCTTGTACTTAAGTCGGCATTGTGCCTTTTGTATTAAGTTCGGATGCAATTTCTGTGTTTCATCGTCAAGATTAAGTACCAAGGTATACAGTAAACCTAAAGTGAAGCATCGGAATCTAAAACTGGACTCACAGGAGAGGTTCAAATCATAGAAAGTTAGAGTCTCAGTCCTCTTGTACTTCAGTCTGCATTGTGCCTTTTGTATGAAATTCGGATGCAATTTCTGTGTTTCATCGTCAATAAGAAGGTCCAAGGTATACAGTAAACCTGAAGTGAAGCATCGGAATCTAAAACAGGACTCACAGGAGAGGTTCAAATCATAGAAAGTTAGAGTGTCAGTCCTATTGTACTTATGTCGGCATTGTACCTTTTGTATTAAATTCGGATGCAATTTCTGTGTATCATCGTCAATAAGAATGCCCAAGGTATACAGTACAGCGGAAGTGAAGCATCGGAATCTGTAACTGGACTCACTGGAGAGGTTCAAATCATTTAAAGTTAGAGTGTCTGTCCTCTTGTACTTAAGTCGGCATTGTGCCTTTTGTATTAAGTTCGGATGCAATTTCTGTGTTTCATCGTCAAGATTAAGTTCCAAGGTATACAGTAAACCTAAAGTGAAGCATCGGAATCTAAAACTGGACTCACAGGAGAGGTTCAAATCATAGAAAGTTAGAGTCTCAATCCTCTTGTACTTCAGTCTGCATTGTGCCTTTTGTATGAAATTCGGATGCAATTTCTGTGTTTCATCGTCAATAAGAAGGTCCAAGGTATACAGTAAACCTGAAGTGAAGCATCGGAATCTAAAACAGGACTCTAAGGAGAGGTTCAAATCATAGAAAGTTAGAGTGTCAGTCCTATTGTACTTATGTCGGCATTGTGCCTTTTGTATTAAATTCGGATGCAATTTCTGTGTTTCATCGTCAATACGAAGGTCCAAGGGAAACAGTAAACCTGAAGTTAAGCATCGGATTCTGAAACTGGACTCACAGTAGAGGTTCAAATCATAGAAAGTTAGAGTGTCAGTCCCCTTGTACTGAAGTCAGCATTATGCTTTTTGTATTAAATTCGGATGCAATTTCTGTGTTTGATCGTCAATAAGAAGGTCCAAGGTATACAGTAAACCTGAAGTGAAGCATCGGAATCCAAAACTCAACTCACAGGAGAGGTTCAAATCATAGCAAGTTAGAGTGTCAGTCCTCTTGTACTTAAGTCTGCATCGTGCGTTTTGTATTAAATTCAGATGCAATTTCTGTGTATCTTCGTCAATAAGAAGGTCCAAGGTATACAGTAAACCGGAAGTGAAGCATCGGAATCTAAAACAGGACTCACAGGAGAGGTTCAAATCATAGAAAGTTAGAGTGTCAGTCCTATTGTACTTATGTCGGCATTGTGCCTTTTGTATTAAATTCGGATGGAATTTCTGTGTTTCATCGTCAATAAGAAGGTCCAAGGTATACAGAAAACCTGAAGTGAAGCATCGGAATCTAAAACTGAACCTACAGGAGAGGTTTAAATTTAAAGAAAGTTAGAGTGTCTGTCCTCTTGTACTTTAGTTGGCTTTGTGCCTTTTGTTTTAAATTCAGATGCAGTTTCTGTGTTTCATCATCAATGAGAGGGTCCACGGTATACAGCAAACCGGACGTGATGTATCGGAATCTGAAACTGGACACACAGGAGAGGTACAAATCAAAGAAAGTTAGAGTGTCAGTCCTCTTGTACTTAAGTCGGCATTGTGCCTTTTGCATTCAATTCGGATGCAATTTCAGTGTTTCATCGTCAATAAGAAAGTCCAAGGTATACAGTAAACCTGAAGTGACGCATCGGAATCGAAAACTCGACTCACAGGAGAGGTTTCAATCAAAGAAAATTAGAGTGCCTGTCCTCTTGAACATAAGTTGGCATTGTGCCTCTTGTATTAAATTCAGATGCAGTTTCTGTGTTTCATCGTCAATAAGAGGGTCCAAGGTATACAGTAAACCTGAAGTAAAGTTTCGGAATCTAAAACTGGACTCACAGGACAGGTTTAAATCATAGGAAGTTAGAGTGTCTGTCCCCTTGTACTTATGTCGGCATTGTGCCTTTTGTAATAATTTCTAATGCAATATCTGTGATTCATCGTCAATAAGAAGGTCCAAGCTATACAGTAAACCTGAATGGAGCATCGGAATCTGAAACTGGACTCACAGGAGAGGTACAAATCATAGAAAGTTAGAGGGTCGGTCCTCTTGTACTTAAGCTGGCGTTGTGCCTTTTGTATTAAATTCGGATGCAATTTCTGTGTTTCATCGTCAAGAGGAAGGTCCAAGGTATACAGTAAACCTAAAGTGAAGCATCGGAATCTAAAACTGGACTCACGGGAGAGGTTCAAATCATAGAAAGTTAGAGTGTCAGTCCTCTTGTACTTAAGTCTGCATTGTGCCTTTTGTATGAGATTCGGATGCAAATTCTGTGTTACATCGTCAATAAGAAGGTCCAAGTTATACAGTAAACCTGAAGTGAAGCATCGGAATCTAAAACAGGACTCACAGGAGAGGTTCAAATCATTGAAAGTTAGATTGTTAGTCCTATTGTACATAAGTCGGCATTGTGCCGTTTGTATTAAATTCGGGTGCAATTACTGTGTTTCATCGTCAATAAGAAGGTCCAAGGGATACAGTAAACCTAAAGTGAAGCATCGGAATCTGAAACTGGACTCACAAGAGAGGTTCAAATCATAGAAAGTTAGAGTGTCTGTCCTCTTGTACTTAAGTCAGCCTTGTGCCTTTTGTTTAAATTCGGATGCAATTTCTGTGTTTCATCGTCAAGAAGAAGGTCCAAGGTATACAGTAAACCTAAAGTGAAGCATCGGAATCTAAAACTGGACTCACAGGAGAGGTTCAAACCATAGATAGTTAGAGTGTCAGTCCTCTTGTACTTAAGTCTGCATTGTGCCTTTTGTATTAAATTCGGACGCAATTTCTGTGTTTCATCGTCAATATGAAGGACAAAGGTATACAGTAAAATTGAAGTGAAGCATCGGAATCTAAAACCGGACTCACAGGAGAAGTTCAAATCATAGAAAGTTAGAGTGTCAGTATTATTGTACTGAAGTCGGTATTGTGCCTTTTGTATTAAATTCGGATGCAATATCTGTGTTTCATCGTCAATAAGAAGGTCCAAGGTATACAGTTAACCTGAAGTGAAGCATCGGAATCTAAAACAGGACTAACAGGAGAGGTTCAAATCATAGAAAGTTAGAGTGTCAGTCCTATTGTACTTGTGTCGGCATTTTGCCTTTTGTATTAAATTCGGATGCAATTTCTGTGTTTCATCGTTAATACGAAGGTCCAAGGGATACAGTAAACCTGAAGTGAAGCATCGGATTCTAAACCTGGACTCACAATAGAGGTTCAAATCATAGAAAGTTAGAGTGTCAGTCCCCTTGTACTGAAGTCAGCATTATGCATTTTGTATTAAATTCGGATGCAATTTCTGTGTTTGATCATCAATAAGAAGGTCCAAGGTATACAGTAAACCTGAAGTGAAGCATCGGAATCCAAAACTCAACTCACAGGAGAGGTTCAAATCATAGCAAGTTAGGGTGTCAGTCCTCTTGTACTTAAGTGTGCATCGTGCGTTTTGTATTAATTTCAGATGCAATTTCTGTGTATCTTCGTCAATAAGAAGGTCCAAGGTATACAGTAAACCGGAAGTGACGCATCGGAGCCTAAAACTGGACTCACAGGAGAGGTTCAAATCACAGAAAGTTAGAGTGTCAGCCCTCTTGTACTTAAGACGGCATTGTGCCTCTTGTATTAAATTCAGATGCAGTTTCTGTGTTTCATCGTCAATAAGAGGGTCCAAGGTATACAGTAAACCTGAAGTAAAGTTTCGGAATCTAAAACTGGACTCACAGGACAGGTTAAATGAAAGGAAGTTAGACTGTCTGTCCTCTTGTACTTATGTCGGCATTGTGCCTTTTGTATTAAATTCGGATGCAATTTCTTTGTTTCATCGTCAATAAGAAGGTCCTAGGTATACAGTAAACCTGAAGTGAAGCATCGGAATCTAAAACTGGACTCACAGGAGAGGTTCAAATCATAGAAAGTTAGAGTGTCAGTCCTCTTGTACTTAAGTCTGCATCGTGCCTTTTGTATTAAATTCTGATGCAATTTCTGTTTATCATCGTCAATAAGAAGGTCCAAGGTATACAGTAAACCGGAAGTGAAGCATCGGAATCTGAAACTGGACTCACAGGAGAGGTTCAAATCATAGAAAGTTAGAGTGTCAGTCCTCTTGTACTTAAGTCGGCATTGTGCCTTTTGTATTAAATTCGGATGCAATTTCTGTGTATCATCGTCAATAAGAAGGTCCAAGTTATACAGTAAACCGGAACTGAAGCATCTGAGTCTAAAACTGGACTCACAGGAGAGGTTCAAATCATAGAAAGTTAGAGTATCAGTCCTCTTGTACTTAAGTCGGCATTGTGCCTTTTGTATTAAATTCGGATGCAATTTCTGTGTTTCATCGTCTATAAGAAGGTCCAAGGTATACAGTAAACCCGAAGTGAAGCATCGGAATCTAAAACTGGACCCACAGGAGAGGTTTAAATCAAAGAAATTTAGAGTGTCTGTCCTCTTGTACTTAAGTCGGCATTGTGCCTTCTGTATTAAATTCGGATGCATTTTCTTTGTTTCATCGTCAATAAGAAGGTCCTAGGTATACAGTAAACCTGAAGTGAAGCATCGGAATCTAAAACTGGACTCACTGGAGAGGTTCAAATCATAGAAGGTTAGAGTGTCTGTCCTCTTGTACTTAAGTCTGCATCGTGCCTTTTGTATTAAATTCGGATGCAATTTCTGTGTATCATCGTCAATAAGAATGCCCAAGGTATACAGTACAGCGGAAGTGAAGCATCGGAATCTGTAACTGGACTCACTGGAGAGGTTCAAATCATTTAAAGTTAGAGTGTCTGTCCTCTTGTACTTAAGTCGGCATTGTGCCTTTTGTATTAAGTTCGGATGCAATTTCTGTGTTTCATCGTCAAGATTAAGTTCCAAGGTATACAGTAAACCTAAAGTGAAGCATCGGAATCTAAAACTGGACTCACAGGAGAGGTTCAAATCATAGAAAGTTAGAGTCTCAATCCTCTTGTACTTCAGTCTGCATTGTGCCTTTTGTATGAAATTCGGATGCAATTTCTGTGTTTCATCGTCAATAAGAAGGTCCAAGGTATACAGTAAACCTGAAGTGAAGCATCGGAATCTAAAACAGGACTCTAAGGAGAGGTTCAAATCATAGAAAGTTAGAGTGTCAGTCCTATTGTACTTATGTCGGCATTGTGCCTTTTGTATTAAATTCGGATGCAATTTCTGTGTTTCATCGTCAATACGAAGGTCCAAGGGATACAGTAAACCTGAAGTTAAGCATCGGATTCTGAAACTGGACTCACAGTAGAGGTTCAAATCATAGAAAGTTAGAGTGTCAGTCCCCTTGTACTGAAGTCAGCATTATGCTTTTTGTATTAAATTCGGATGCAATTTCTGTGTTTGATCGTCAATAAGAAGGTCCAAGGTATACAGTAAACCTGAAGTGAAGCATCGGACTCCAAAACTCAACTCACAGGAGAGGTTCAAATCATAGCAAGTTAGAGTGTCAGTCCTCTTGTACTTAAGTCTGCATCGTGCGTTTTGTATTAAATTCAGATGCAATTTCTGTGTATCTTCGTCAATAAGAAGGTCCAAGGTATACAGTAAACCGGAACTGAAGCATCGGAGCCTAAAACTGGACTCACAGGAGGGGTTCAAATCATAGAAAGTTAGAGTGTCAGCCCTCTTGTACTTACGTCGGCATTGTGCCTTTTGTATTAAATTCGGATGGAATTTCTGTGTTTCATCGTCAATAAGAAGGTCCAAGGTATACAGAAAACCTGAAGTGAAGCATCGGAATCTAAAACTGGACCTACAGGAGGGGTTTAAATTTAAAGAAAGTTAGAGTGTCTGTCCTCTTGTACTTTAGTTGGCTTTGTGCCTTTTGTTTTAAATTCAGATGCAGTTTCTGTGTTTCATCATCAATAAGAGGGTCCAAGGTATACAGCAAACCGGACGTGATGTATCGGAATCTGAAACTGGACACACAGGAGAGGTACAAATCAAAGAAAGTTAGAGTGTCAGTCCTCTTGTACTTAAGTCGGCATTGTGCCTTTTGCATTAAATTCGGATGCAATTTCAGTGTTTCATCGTCAATAAGAAAGCCCAAGGTATACAGTAAACCTGAAGTGAAGCATCGGAATCGAAAACTCGACTCACAGGAGAGGTTTCAATCAAAGAAAGTTAGAGTGCCTGCCTCTTGAACATAAGTTGGCATTGTGCCTCTTGTATTAAATTCAGATGCAGTTTCTGTGTTTCATCGTCAATAAGAGGGTCCAAGGTATACAGTAAACCTGAAGTAAAGTTTCGGAATCTAAAACTGGACTCACAGGACAGGTTTAAATCATAGGAAGTTAGAGTGTCTGTCCCCTTGTACTTATGTCGGCATTGTGCCTTTTGTAATAATTTCTAATGCTATATCTGTGATTCATCGTCAATAAGAAGGTCCAAGCTATACAGTAAACCTGAATGAAGCATCAGAATCTGAAACTGGACTCACAGGAGAGGTACAAATCATAGAAAGTTAGAGGGTCGGTCCTCTTGTACTTAAGCTGGCGTTGTGCCTTTTGTATTAAATTCGGATGCAATTTCTGTGTTTCATCGTCAAGAGGAAGGTCCAAGGTATACAGTAAACCTAAAGTGAAGCATCGGAATCTAAAACTGGACTCACGGGAGAGGTTCAAATCATAGAAAGTTAGAGAGTCAGTCCTCTTGTACTTAAGTCTGCATTGTGCCTTTTGTATGAGATTCGGATGCAAATTCTGTGTTACATCGTCAATAAGAAGGTGCAAGGTATACAGTAAACCTGAAGTGAAGCATCGGAATCTAAAACAGGACTCACAGGAGAGGTTCAAATCATTGAAAGTTAGATTGTTAGGCCTATTGTACATAAGTCGGCATTGTGCCGTTTGTATTAAATTCGGGTGCAATTACTGTGTTTCATCGTCAATAAGAAGGTCCAAGGGATACAGTAAAGCTAAAGTGAAGCATCGGAATCTGAAACTGGACTCACAAGAGAGGTTCAAATCATAGAAAGTTAGAGTGTCTGTCCTCTTGTACTTAAGTCAGCCTTGTGCCTTTTGTTTAAATTCGGATGCAATTTCTGTGTTTCATCGTCAAGAAGAAAGTCCAAGGTATACAGTAAACCTAAAGTGAAGCATCGGAATCTAAAACTGGACTCACAGGAGAGGTTCAAACCATAGATAGTTAGAGTGTCAGTCCTCTTGTGCTTAAGTCTGCATTGTGCCTTTTGTATTAAATTCGGACGCAATTTCTGTGTTTCATCGTCAATATGAAGGACAAAGGTATACAGTAAAATTGAAGTGAAGCATCGGAATCTAAAACCGGACTCACAGGGAGGTTCAAATCATAGAAAGTTAGAGTGTCAGTATTATTGTACTGAAGTCGGTATTGTGCCTTTTGTATTAAATTCGGATGCAATATCTGTGTTTCATCGTCAATAAGAAGGTCCAAGGTATACTGTAAACCTGAAGTGAAGCATCGGAATCTAAAACTGGACTCACAGGAGAGGTTCAAATCATAGAAAATTAGAGTGTCAGTCCTCTTGTACTTAAGTCGGCATTGTGCCTTTTGTATTAAATTCGGATGTAATTTCTGTGTTTCATCGCCAATAAGAGGGTCCAAGGTATAAAGTAAACCTGAAGTAAAGTTTCGGAATCTAAACCTGGACTCACAGGACAGGTTTAAACCAAAGGAAGTTAGAGTGTCAGTCCTCTTGTACTTATGTCGGCATTGGGACTTTTGTAATTAATTCGGACGCAATTTCTGTAATTAATCGTCAATAAGAAGGTCCAAGGTATACCGTAAACCTGAAGTGAAGCATCGGAATCTGAAACTGGACTCACAGGAGAGGTTCAAATCATAGAAAGTTAGAGTCTCAGTCCTCTTGTACTTCAGTCTGCATTGTGCCTTTTGTATGAAATTCGGATGCAATTTCTGTGTTTCATCGTCAATAAGAAGGTCCAAGGTATACAGTTAACCTGAAGTGAAGCATCGGAATCTAAAACAGGACTAACAGGAGAGGTTCAAATCATAGAAAGTTAGAGTGTCAGTCCTATTGTACTTGTGTCGGCATTGTGCCTTTTGTATTAAATTCGGATGCAAATTCTGTGTTTCATCGTCAATACGAAGGTCCAAGGGATACAGTAAACCTGAAGTGAAGCATCGGATTCTAAACCTGGACTCACAATAGAGGTTCAAATCATAGAAAGTTAGAGTGTCGGTCCCCTTGTACTGAAGTCAGCATTATGCATTTTGTATTAAATTCGGATGCAATTTCTGTGTTTGATCATCAATAAGAAGGTCCAAGGTATACAGTAAACCTGAAGTGAAGCATCGGAATCCAAAACTCAACTCACAGGAGAGGTTCAAATCATAGCAAGTTAGGGTGTCAGTCCTCTTGTACTTAAGTGTGCATTGTGCGTTTTGTATTAAATTCAGATGCAATTTCTGTGTATCTTCGTCAATAAGAAGGTCCAAGGTATACAGTAAACCGGAAGTGACGCATCGGAGCCTAAAACTGGACTCACAGGAGAGGTTCAAATCATAGAAAGTTAGAGTGTCAGCCCTCTTGTACTTAAGTCGGCATTGTGCCTTTTGTATTAAATTCGTATGGAATTTCTGTGTTTCATCGTCAATAAGAAGGTCCAAGGTATACAGAAAACCTGAAGTGAAGCATCGGAATCTAAAACTGGACCTACAGGAGAGGTTTAAATTTAAAGAAAGTTAGAGTGTCTGTCCTCTTGTACTTAAGTCGGCTTTGTGCCTTTTGTTTTAAATTCAGATGCAGTTTCTGTGTTTCATCATCAATAAGAGGGTCCAAGGTATACAGTAAACCGGACGTGATGTATCGGAATCTGAAACTGGACACACAGGAGAGGTTCAAATCAAAGAAAGTTAGAGTGTCAGTCCTCTTGTACTTAAGTCGGCATTGTGCCTTTTGCATTAAATTCGGATGCAATTTCAGTGTTTCATCGTCAATAAGAAAGTCCAAGGTATACAGTAAACCTGAAGTGAAGCATCGGAATCGAAAACTCGACTCACAGGAGAGGTTTCAATCAAAGAAAGTTAGAGTGCCTGTCCTCTTGAACATAAGTTGGCATTGTGCCTCTTGTATTAAATTCAGATGCAGTTTCTGTGTTTCATCGTCAATAAGAGGGTCAAAGGTATACAGTAAACCTGAAGTAAAGTTTCGGAATCTAAAACTGGACTCACAGGACAGGTTTAAATCATAGGAAGTTAGAGTGTCTGTCCCCTTGTACTTATGTCGGCATTGTGCCCTTTGTAATAATTTCTAATGCAATATCTGTGATTCATCGTCAATAAGAAGGTCCAAGCTATACAGTAAACCTGAAGTGAAGCATCGGAATCTGAAACTGGACTCACAGGAGAGGTACAAATCATAGAAAGTTAGAGGGTCGGTCCTCTTGTACTTAAGTCGGCGTTGTGCCTTTTGTATTAAATTCGGATGCAATTTCTGTGTTTCATCGTCAAGAGGAAGGTCCAAGGTATACAGTAAACCTGAAGTGAAGCATCGGAATCTAAAACAGGACTCATAGGAGAGGTTGAAATCATTGAAAGTTAGATTGTTAGTCCTATTGTACATAAGTCTGCATTGTGCCTTTTGTATTAAATTCGGACGCAATTCCTGTGTTTCATCGTCAATATGAAGGACAATGGTATACCGTAAACCTGAAGTGAAGCATCGGAATCTAAAACCGGACTCACAGGGAGGTTCAAATCATAGAAAGTTAGAGTGTCAGTATTATAGTACTGAAGTCGGTATTGTGCCTGTTGTATTAAATTCGGATGCAATATCTGCGTTTCATCGTCAATAAGAAGGTCCAAGGTATACTGTAAACCTGAAGTGAAGCATCGGAATCTAAAACTGGACTCACAGGAGAGGTTCAAATCATAGAAAGTTAGAGTGTCAGTCCTCTTGTACTTAAGTCGGCATTGTGCCTTTTGTATTAAATTCGGATGCAATTCCTGTGTTTCATCGTCAATAAGAAGGTCCTAGGTATACAGTAAACCTGATGTGAAGCATCGGAATCTAAAACTGGACTCACAGGAGAGGTTCAAATCATAGGAAGTTAGAGTGTCAGTCCTCTTGTACTTAAGTCTGCATTGCGACTTTTGTATTAATTTCGGTTCCCATTTCTGTGTATCATAGTCAATAAGAAGGTGCAAGGTGTACAGTAAACCTGAAGTGAAGCACCTTAATCTAAAACAGGACTCACAGGAGAGGTTCAAATCATAGAAAGTTAGAGTGTCAGTCTTATTGTACTTATGTTGGCATTGTGCCTTTTGTATTAAATTCGGATGCAATTTCTGTGTTTTATCGTCAATACGAAGGTCCAAGGAATACAGTAAACCTGAAGTGAAGCATCGGAATCTAAAACTGGACTCACAGGAGAGGTTCAAATCATAGAAAGTTAGAGTGTCAGTCCTCTTGTACTTAAGTCGGCATTGTGCCTTTTGTATTAAATTCGGATGCAATTCGTGTGTTTCATCGTCAATAAGAAGGTCCTAGGTATACAGTAAACCTGATGTGAAGCATCGGAATCTAAAACTGGACTCACAGGAGAGGTTCAAATCATAGGAAGTTAGAGTGTCAGTCCTCTTGTACATAAGTCTGCATTGTGCCTTTTGTATGAAATTCGGATGCAATTTCTGTGTTTCATCGTCAATAAGAAGGTCGAAGGTATACAGTAAACTTGAAGTGAATCATCGGAATCTAAAACAGGACTCACAGGAGAGGTTCAAATCATAGTAAGGTAGATTGTCAGTCCTCTTGTACATAAGTCAGCACTGTGCCTTTTGTATTAAATTCGGATGCAATCTCTGTGTTTCATCGTCAATAAGAAGGTCCATGGGATACAGTAAACCTGAAGATAAGCATCGGAATCTAAAACTGGACTCACAGGAGAGGTTGAAATCATAGAAGGTTAGAGTGTCACTCCTCTTCTACTTAAGTCGGCATTGTCCCTTTTGTATTAAATTCGGATGCCATTTCTGTGTTTCATCATCAATAAGATGGTAGTAGGTATACAGTAAACCTGAAGTGAAGCATCGGAATTTAAAACAGGAGTCACAGGAGATGATGAAATCATAGAAAGTTAGATTGTTAGTCCTACTGAACTTAAGTCGGCATTGTGCCTTTTGTATTAAATTCGGGTGCAATTTCGGTGTTTCATCGTCAATAAGAAGGTCCATGTGATACAGTAAACCTGAAGTGAAGCATCGGAATCTGAAACTGGACTCACAAGAGAGGTTCAAATCATAGAAAGTTAGTGTGTCTGTCCTCTTGTACTTAAGTCGGCCTTGTGCCTTTTGTTTAAATTCGGATGCAATTTCTGTGTTTCATCGTCTAGAAGAAGAACCAAGGTATACAGTAAACCTAAAGTGAAGCATCGGAATCTAAAACTGGACTCACAGGAGAGGTTCAAACCATAGAAAGTTAGAGTGTCAGTCCTCTTGTACTTAAGTCTGCATTGTGCCTTTTGTATTAAATTCGGACGCAATTTCTGTGTTTCATCGTCAATATGAAGGACAAAGGTATACAGTACACCTGAAGTGAAGCATCGGAATCTAAACCCGGACTAACAGGCGAGGTTCAAAACATAGAAAGTTAGAGTGTCAGTCCTATTGTACTGAAGTCGGTATTGTGCCTTTTGTATTAAATTCGGATGCAATATCTGTGTTTCATCGTCAATAAGAAGGTCCAAGGTATACTGTTAACATGAAGTGAAGCATCGGAATCTAAAACTGGACTCACAGGAGAGGTTCAAATCATAGAAAGTTAGAGTGTCAGTCCTCTTGTACTTAAGTCGGCATTGTGCCTTTTGTATTAAATTCGGATGCAATTTCTGTGTTTCATCGTCAATAAGAAGGTCCTAGGTATACAGTAAACCTGATGTGAAGCATCGGAATCTAAAACTGGACTCACAGGAGAGGTTCAAATCATAGGAAGTTAGAGTGTCAGTCCTCTTGTACTTAAGTCTGCATCGCGACTTTTGTATTAATTTCGGATGCAATTTCTGTGTATCATAGTCAATAAGAAGGTGCAAGGTGTACAGTATACCGGAAGTGAAGCATCGGAATCTGAAACTGGACTCACAGGAGAGGATCAAATCATAGAAAGTTAGAGTGTCAGTCCTCTTGTACTTAAGTCGGCATTGTGCCTCTTGTATTAAATTCAAATGCAGTTTCTGTGTTTCATCGTCAATAGGAGGGTCCAAGGTATACAGTAAACCTGAAGTAAAGTTTCGGAATCTAAAACTGGACTCACAGGACAGGGTTAAATCAAAGGAAGTTAGAGTGTCTGTCCTCTTGTACTTATTTCGCCATTGTGCCTTTTGTAATAAGTTCGGATGCAATTTCTGTGATTCATCGTCAATAAGATGGTCCACGGTATACGGTAAACCTGAAGTGAAGCATCGGAATCAGAAACTGGACTCACAGGTGAGGTTCAAATCATAGAAAGTTAGAGTGTCAGTCCTGTTGTAGTTAAGTCGGCATTGTGCCTTTTGTATTAAATTCGGATGCAATTTCTGTGTTTCATCGTCAATAAGAGGGTCCAAGGTATACAGTAAACCTGAAGTAAAGTTTCGGAATCTAAAATTGGACTCACAGGACAGGTTTAAATCATAGAAAGTTAGAGTGTCTGGCCCCTTGTACTTGTGTCGGCATTGTGCCATTTGTAAAGATTTCTAATGCAATTTCTGTGATTCTTCGTCAATAAGAAGGTCCAAGGTATACAGTAAACCTGAAGTGAAGCATCGGAATCTGAAACTGGACTAACAGGTGAGGTACAAATCATAGAAAGTTAGAGTGTCAGTCCTCTTGTACTTGAGTCGTCGTTGTGACTTGTATTAAATTCGGATGCAATTTCTGTGTTTCATCGTCAACAGGAAGGTCCAAGGTATACAGTAAACCTAAAGTGAAGCATCGGAATCTAAAACTGGACTCAAAGGAGAGGTTCAAATCATAGAAAGTTAGAGTGTCAGACCTCTTGTACTTTAGTCTGCATTGTGCCTTTTGTATGAAATTCGGATGCAATTTCTGTGTTTCATCGTCAATAACAAGGTCCAAGGTATACAGTTAACCTGAAGTAAAGCATCGGAATCTAAAACAGGACTCACAGGAGATGTTCAAATCATAGAAAGTTAGATTGTCAGTCCTCTTGTACTTAAGTCGGCACTGTGCCTTTTGTATTAAATTCGGATGCAATTTCTGTGTTTCATCGTCAATAAGAAGGTCCATGGGATACAGTAAACCTGAAGTGAAGCTTCGGAATCTAAAACTGGACTCACAGGAGTGGTTGAACTCATAGAAGGTTAGAGTGTCACTCCTCTTCTACTTAAGTCTGCATTGTGCCTTTTGTATTAAATTCAGATGCAATTTCTGTGTTTCATCATCAATAAGAAGGTCCTAGGTATACAGTAAACCTGAAGTGAAGCATCGCAATCTAAAACTGGACTCACAGGAGAGGTTCAAATCATAGAAAGTTAGAGTGTCAGTCCCTTTGTACTTAAGTCTGCTTCGTGCCTTTTGTACTAAATTCGGATGCAATTTCTGTGTATCATCGTCAATAAGAAGGTCCAAGGTATACAGTAAACCGGAAGTGAAGCATCGGAGTCTAAAACTGGACTCACAGGAGAGGTTCAAATCGTAGAAAGTTAGAGTGTCAGTCCTCTTGTACTTAAGTCGGCATTGTGCCTTTTGTATTAAATTCGGATGCAATTTCTGTGTTTCATCGTCAATACGAAGGTCCTAGGTATACAGTAAACCTGAAGTGAAGCATCGGAATCTAAAACTCGACTCACAGGAGAGGTTTCAATCAAAGAAAGTTAGAGTGCCTGTCCTCTTGTACTTAAGTCGGCATTGTGCCTCTTGCATTAAATTCAGATGCAGTTACTGTGTTTCATCGTCAATAAGAGGGTCCAAGGTATACAGTAAACCTGATGTAAAGTTTCGGAATGTAAAGTTGGACTCACAGGACAGGTTTAAATCAAAGAAAGTTAGAGTGTCTGGCCCCTTGTACTTATGTCGGCATTGTGCCATTTGTAAAGATTTCTAATGCAATTTCTGTGATTCATCGTCAATAAGAAGGTCCAAGGTATACAGTAAACCTGAGGTGAAGCATCGGAATCTGAAACTGGACTAATAGGTGAGGTACAAATCATAGAAAGTTAGAGTGTCAGTCCTCTTGTACTTGAGTCGGCGTTGTGACTTTTGTATTAAATTCGGATGCAATTTCTGTGTTTCATCGTCAACAGGAAGGTCCAAGCTATACAGTAAACCTAAAGTGAAGCATCGGAATCTAAAACTGGACTCAAAGGAGAGGTTCAAATCGTAGAATGTTAGAGTGTCAGTCCTCTTGTACTTTAGTCTGCATTGTGTCTGATGTATGATATTCGGATGCAATTTCTGTGTTTCATCGTCAATAAGAAGGTCCAAGGTATACAGTAAACCGGAACTGAAACATTGGAGTCTAAAACTGGACTCACAGGAGAGGTTCAAATCATAGAAAGTTAGAGTGTCAGTCCTCTTGTACTTAAGTCGGCATTGTGCCTTTTGTATTAAATTCGGATGCAATTTCTGTGTTTCATCGTCAATAAGAAGGTCCAAGGTATACAGTAAACCTGTAGTGAAGCATCGGAGTCTAAAACTCGACTCACAGGAGTGGTTTCAATCATAGAAAGTTAGAGTGCCTGTACTCTTGTACTTAAGTCGGCATTCTGCCTCTTGTATTATATTCAGATGCAGTTTCTGTGTTTCATAGTCAATAAGAGGGTCCAAGGTATACAGTATACTTGAAGTAAAGATTCGGAATCTAAAATTGGACTCACAGGACAAGTTTAAATCAAAGATAGTTAGAGTGTCTGGCCCCTTGTACTTATGTCGGCATTGTGCCATTTGTAAAGATTTCTAATGCAATTTCTGTGATTCATCGTCAATAAGAAGGTCCAAGGTATACTGTAAACCTGAAGTGAAGCATCGGAATCTGAAACTGGACTCAAAGGAGAGGTTCAAATCATAGAAAGTTAGAGTGTCAGTCCTCTTGTACTTTAGTCTGCATTGTGCCTTTTGTATGAAATTCGGATGCAATTTCTGTGTTTCATCGTCAAGAGGAAGGTCCAAGGTATACAGTAAACCTAAAGTGAAGCATCGGAATCTAAAACTGGACTCAAAGGAGAGGTTCAAATCATAGAAAGTTAGCGTGTCAGTCCTCTTGTACTTTAGTCTGCATTGTGCATTTTGTATGAAATTCGGATGCAATTTCTGTGTTTCATCGTCAATAAGAAGGTCCTAGCTATACAGTAAACCGGAACTGAAGCATCGGAGTCTAAAAAGGGACTCACAGGAGAGGTTCAAATCATAGAAAGTTAGAGTGTCAGTCCTCTTGTACTTTAGTCTGCATTGTGATTTTTGTATGAAATTCGGATGCAATTTCTGTGTTTCATCGTCAATAAGAAGGTCCAAGGTATACAGTAAACCTGAAGTGAAGCATCGGAATCTAAACAAGACTCACAGGAGAGGTTCAAATCATAGAAAGTTAGATTGTCAGTCCTCTTGTACTTAAGTCGGCCCTGTGCCTTTTGTATTAAATTCGGATGCTATTTCTGTGTTTCATCGTCAACAGGAAGGTCCAAGGTATACAGTAAACATAAAGTGAAGCATCGGAATCTAAAACTGGACTCAAAGGAGAGGTTCAAATCGTAGAATGTTAGAGTGTCAGTCCTCTTGTACTTTAGTCTGCATTGTGCCTTATGTATGATATTCGGATGCAATTTCTGTTTTTCATCGTCAATAAGAAGGTCCAAGGTATACAGAAAATTGGAACTGAAACATTGGAGTCTAAAACTGGACTCACAGGAGAGGTTCAAATCATAGAAAGTTAGAGTGTCAGTCCTCTTGTACTTAAGTCGGCATTGTGCCTTTTGTATTAAATTCGGATGCAATTTCTGTGTATCATCGTCAATAAGAAGGTCCTAGCTATACAGTAAACCGGAACTGAAGCATCGGAGTCTAAAAATGGACTCACAGGAGAAGTTCAAATCATAGAAAGTTAGAGTGTCAGTCCTCTTGTACTTAAGTCGGCATTGTGCCTTTTGTATTAAATGCGGATGCAATTTCTGTGTTTCATCGACGATAAGGAGGTCCAAGGTATACAGTAAACCTGAAGTGAAGCATCGGAATCTAAAACTGTACCCACAGGAGAGGTTTAAATCAAAGAAATTTAGAGTGTCTGTCCTCTTGTACTTAAGTCGGCATTGTGCCTTTTGTATTAAATTCAGATGCAGTCTCTGTGTCTCATCGTCAATAAGCGGGTCCAAGGTATACAGTAAACCGCAAGTGAACCATCGGAATCTGAAACTGCACTCACAGGAGAGGTTCAAATCATAGAAATATAGAGTGTCAGTCCTCTTGTACTTAAGTCGGCATTGTGCTTTTTGTATTAAATTCGGATGCAATTTCTGTGTTTCAACGTCAATAAGAAGGTCCAAGGTATACAGTAAACCTGAAGTGAAGCATCGGAGTCTAAAACTCGACTCACAGGAGTGGTTTCAATCAAAGAAAGTTAGAGTGCCTGTACTCTTGTACTTAAGTCGGCATTCTGCCTCTTGTATTATATTCAGATGCAGTTTCTGTGTTTCATAGTCAATAAGAGGGTCCAAGGTATACAGTATACCTGAAGTAAAGTTTCGGAATCTAAAATTGGACTCACAGGACAAGTTTAAATCAAAGATAGTTAGAGTGTCTGGCCCCTTGTACTTATGTCGGCATTGTGCCATTTGTAAAGATTTCTAATGCAATTTCTGTGATTCATCGTCAATAAGAAGGTCCAAGGTATACTGTAAACCTGAAGTGAAGCATCGGAATCTGAAACTGGACTCAAAGGAGAGATTCAAATCATAGAAAGTTAGCGTGTCAGTCCCCTTGTACTTTAGTCTGCATTGTGCCTTTTGTATGAAATTCGGATGCAATATCTGTGTTTCATCGTCAATAAGAAGGTCCAAGGTATACAGTAAACCTGAAGTGAAGCATCGGAATCTAAACAAGACTCACAGGAGAGGTTCAAATCATAGAAAGTTAGATTGTCAGTCCTCTTGTACTTAAGCCGGCACTGTGCCTTTTGTATTAAATTCGGATGCAATTTCTGTGTTTCATCATCAATAAGAAGGTCCTAGGTATACAGTAAACCTGAAGTGAAGCATCGGAATCTAATACTGGACTCACAGGAGAGGTTCAAATCATGGAAAGTTAGAGTGTCAGTCCTCTTGTACTTAAGTCTACTTCGTGCCTTTTGTATTAAATTCGGATGCAATTTCTGTGTATCATCGTCAATAAGAGGGTCCAAGGTATACAGTGAACCGGAAGTGAAGCATCGGAGTCTAAAACTGGACTCACGGGAGAGGTTCAAATCATAGAAAGTTAGAGTGTCAGTCCTCGTGTACTTAAGTCGGCATTGTGCCTTTTGTATTAAATTCGGATGCAATTTCTGTGTTTCATCGTCAATAAGCGGGTCCAAGGTATACAGTAAACCGGAAGTGAAGCATCGGAATCTTAAACTGGACTCACAAGAGTGGTTCAAATCATAGAAAGTTAGAGTGTCAGTCCTCTTGTACTTAAGTCGGCATTATGCATTTTGAATTAAATTCGGATGCAATTTCTGCGTTTGATCATCAATAAGAAGGTCCAAGGTATACAGTAAACCTGAAGTGAAGCATCGGAATCGAAAACTCAACTCACAGGAGAGGTTCAAATCATAGAAAGTTAGAGTGTCAGTCCTATTGTACTTATGTCGGCATTGTGCCTTTTGTATTAAATTCGGATGCAGTTTCTGTGTTTCATCGTCAATACGAAAGTCCAAGGGATACAGTAAACCTGAAGTGAAGCATCGGATTCTAAAACTGGACTCACAAGAGAGGTTCAAATCATAGAAAATTAGAGTGTCAGTCCTCTTGTACTTAAGTCGGCATTGTGCCTTTTGAATTAAATTCGGATGCAATTTCTGCGTTTGATCACCAATAAGAAGGTCCAAGGTATACAGTAAACCAGAGTAGAAGCATCGGAATCTAAAACAGGACTCTCAGGAGAGGTTCAAATCATAGAAAGTTAGAGTGTCAGTCCTCCTGTACTTATGTCGGCATTGTGCCTTTTGTATTAAATTCGGATGCAATATCTGTGTTTCATCGTCAAGAGGAAGATCCAAGGTATACAGTAAACCTAAAGTGAAGCATCGGAATCTAAAACTGGACTCACAGGAGAGGTTCAATTCATAGAAAGTTAGAGTGTCAGTCCTCTTGTACTTAAGTCTGCATTGTGCATTTTGTATGAAATTCGGATGCAATTTCTGTGTTTCATCGTCAATAAGAAGGTCCAAGGAATACAGTAAACCTGAAGTGAAGCATCGGAATCTAAAACAGGACTCACAGGAGAGGTTCAAATCATAGAAAGTTAGAGTGTCAGTCCTATTGTACTTATGTCGGCATTGTGCCTTTTGTATTAAATTCGGATGCAATTTCTGTGTTTCATCGTCAATACGTAAGTCCAAGGGATACAGTAAACCTGAAGTGAAGCACCGGATTCTAAAACTGGACTCACAAGAGAGGTTCAAATCATAGAAAGTTAGAGAGTCAGTCCTCTTGTACTTAAGTCGGCATTGTGCCTATTGAATTAAATTCGGATGCAATTTCTGCGTTTGATCAGCAATAAGAAGGTCCAAGTTATACAGTAAACCAGAAGTGAGGCATCGGAATCGAAAACTCAACTCACAGGAGAGGTTCAAATCATAGAAAGTTAGAGTGTCAGTCCTCTTGTACTTAAGTCGGCATTGTGCTTTTTGTATTAAATTCGGATGCCATTTCTGTGTTTCATCGTCAATAACAAGGTCCATGGGATACAGTAAACCTGAAGTGAAGCATCGGAATCTAAAACTCGACTCACAGGAGAGGTTGAAATCGTAGAAGGTTACAGTGTCACTCCTCTTCTACTTAAGTCTTCATTGTGCCTTTTGTATTAAATTCGGATGCAATTTCTGTGTTTAATCGTCAATAGGAAGGTCCTAGGTATACAGTAAACCTGAAGTGATGCATCGGAATCTAAAACTGGACTCACAGGAGAGGTTCTAATCATAGAAAGTTAGAGTGTCAGTCCTCTTGTACTTAAGTCTGCATCGTGCCTTTTGTATTAAATTCGGATGCGATTTCTGTGTATCATCGTCAATAAGAAGGTCCAAGGTATTCAGTAAACCGTTAGTGAAACATCGGAGTCTAAAACTGGACTCACAGAAGAGGTTCAAATCATAGAAAGTTAGAGTGTCAGTCCTCTTGTACTTAAGTCGGCATTGTGCCTTTTGTATAAAATTCGGATGCAATTTGGATTTTTCCACGTCAATAAGAAGGTCCAAGGTATACAGTAAACCTGAAGTGAAGCATCGGAATCTAAAACTGGACCCACAGGAGAGGTTTAAATCAAAGAAATTTTGAGTGTCTGTCCTCTTGTACTTAAGTTGGCATTGTGCCTTTTGTATTAAATTCAGATGCAGTCTCTGTGTTTCATCGTCAATAAGCGGGTCCAAGGTATACAGTAAACCGGAAGTGAAGCATCGGAATCTGAAACTGCACGCACAGGAGAGGTTCAAATCAGAGAAATTTAGAGTGTCAGTCCTCTTGAAATTAAGTCGGCATTGTGCCTTTTCTATTATATTCGGATGCATTTTCTGTGTTTCATCTTCAATAAGAAGGTCCAAGGTATACAGTAAACCTGAAGTGAAGCATCGGAATCTGAAACTCGACTCACAGGAGAGGTTTCAATCAAAGAAAGTTAGAGTGCCAGTCCTCTTGTACTTAAGTCGGCTTTGTGCCTGTTGTATTAAATTCAGATGCAGTTTCTGTGTTTCATCGTCAATAAGAGGGTCCAAGGTATACAGTAAACCTGAAGTAAAGTTTCGGAATCTAAACTGGACTCACAGGACAGGTTTAAATAAAAGAAAGTTAGAGTGTCTGTCCCCTTGTACTTATGCCGGCATTGTGCCATTTCTAAAAATTTCGAATGCAATTTCTGTGGTTCATCGTCAATAAGAACGTCCAAGGTATACAGTAATCCTGAAGTGAAGCATCGGAATCTGAAACTGGACTAACAGGTGAGGTACAAATCATAGAAAGTTAGAGTGTCAGTCCTCTTGTACTTGAGTCGGCGTTGTGCCTTTTGTATTAAATTCGGATGCAATTTCTGTGTTTCATCGTCAAGAGGAAGGTCCAAGGTATACAGAAAACCTAAAGTGAAGCATCGGAATCTAAAACTGGCCTCAAAGGAGAGGTTCAAATCATAGAAATTTAGAGTGTCAGTCCTCTTGTACTTAAGTCTTCATTGTGCCTTTTGTATGAAATTCGGATGCGATATCTGTGTTTCATCGTCAATAAGAAGGTCCAAGTTATACTGTAATCCTGAAGTGAAGCATCGGAATCTAAAACAGGACTCACAGGAGAGGTTCGAATCATAGAAAGTTAGATTGTCAGTCCTATTGTACTTATGTCGGCATTGTGCCTTTTGTATTAAATTCGGATGCAATTTCTGTGTTTCATTGTCAATAAGAAGGTCCAAGGGATACAGTAAACCTGAAGTGAAGCATCGGAATCTGAAACAGGACTCACAAGAGAGGTTCAAATCATAGAAAGATAGAGTGTCAGTCCTCTTGTACGTAAGTCGGCATTGTGCCATTTGTATTAAATTCGGATGCAATTTCTGTGTTTCATCTTCAATAAGAAGGTCCAAGGTATACAGTAAACCTGAAGTGAAGCATCGGAATCTAAAACTGGACCCACAGGAGAGGTTTAAATCAAAGAAAGTTAGAGTGTCTGTCCTCTTGTACTTAAGTCGGCATTGTGCCTTTTGTATTAAATTCAGATGCAGTTTGTGTGTTTCATTGTCAATAAGCGGGTCCAAGGTATACAGTAAACAGGAAGTGAAGCATCAGATTCTGAAACTGGACTCACAGGAGAGGTTCAAATCATAGTAAGTTAGAGTGTCAGTCCTCTTGTACTTAAGTCGGCATTGTGCCTTTTGTAATAAATTCGGATGCAATTTCTGTGTTTCATCGTAAATAAGAGGGTCCAAGGTATACAGTAAACCTGAAGTGAAGCATCGGAATCTAAAACCTCGACTCACAGGAGAGGTTTCAATCAAAGAAAGTTAGAGTGATTGTCCTCTTGTACTTAAGTCGGCATTCTGCCTCTTGTATTAAATTCAGATGCAGAATCTGTGTTTCATCGTCAATAAGAGGCTCCAAGGTATACAGTAAACCTAAAGTAAAGTTTCTGAATCAAAAACTGGACTCACAGGGCAGGTTTACCTCAAAGGAAGTTAGAGTGTCGGTCCCCTTGTACTTATGTCGGCATTGTGCTATTTGTAATAATTTCTAATGCAATTTCTGTGATTCATCGTCAATAAGAAGGTCCAAGGTATACAGTAAACCTGAAGTGAAGCATCGGAATCTGAAACTGGACTCACAAGAGAGGTTCAAATCATAGAAAGTTAGAGTGTCAGTCCTCTTGTACTTAAGTCGGCTTTGTGCCTTTTGTTTTAAATTCGGATGCAATTTCTGTGTTTCATCGTCAAGAAGAGGGTCCAAGGTATACAGTAAACCTAAAGTGAAGCATCGGAATCTAAAACTGGGCTCACAGGAGAGGTTCAAATCATAGAAAGTTAGAGTGTCAGTCCTCTTGTACTTATGTCTGCATTGTGCCTTTTGTATTAAATCCGGACGCAATTTCTGCGCTTCATCGTCAAAAAGAAGGTCCAAGGTACACAGTAAACCTGAAGTGAAGCATCGGAATCTAGAACCGGACTCACAGGAGCGGTTCAAATCATAGAAAGTTAGAGTGTCAGTCCTATTGTACTTAAGTCGGTATTGTGCCTTTTGTAATAAATTCGGATGCAATTTCTGTGTTTCATCGTCAATAAGAACGTCCAAGGTATAGAGTAAACCTGAAGTGAGCATCGGAATCTAAAACTGGACTCACAGGAGACGTTCAAATCATAGAAAGTTAGAGTGTCAGTCCTCTTGTACTTAAGTCGGCATTGTGCCTTTTGTATTAAATTCGGATGCAATTTCTGTGTTTCATTGTCAATAGGAAGGTCCTAGGTATACAGTAAACTTTAAGTGAAGCATCAGAATCTAAAACTGGACTCACAGGAGAGGTTCAAATCGTAGAAAGTTAGAGTGTCAGCCCTCTCGTACTTAAGTCTGCATCGAGCTTTTTCAATTAATGTCGGATGCAATTTCTGTGTATCATAGTCAATAAGAAGGTCCAAGGTATACAGTATACCGGAAGTGAAGCATCGGAATCTGAAACTGGACTCTCAGGAGAGGTTCAAATCATAGAAAATTAGAGTGCCAGTCCTCTTGTACTTAAGTCGGCATTGTGCCTTTTGTATTAAATTCGGATGCAATTTCTGTGTATGATCATCAATAAGAAGGTCCAAGGTATACAGTAAACCTGAAGTGAGGCATGGGAATCTAAAACTCGACTCACAGGAGAGGTTTCATTCAAAGAAAGTTAGAGTGTATGTCCTCTTGTACTTAAGTCGGCATTGTGCTTTTTGTAATAAGTTCGGATGCAATTTCTGTGATTCATCGTCAATAAGAAGCATCGGAGTCTGAAACTGGACTCACAGGAGAGGTTCAAATCATAGAAAGTTAGAGTGTCAGTCCTCTTGTACTTAAGTCGGCATTGTGCCTTTTGTATTAAATTCGGATGCAATTTCTGTGTTTCATTTTCAAGAGGAAGGTCCAAGGAATACAGTAAACCTAAAGTGAAGCATCGGAATCTAAAACTGGTCTCACAGGAGAGGTTCAAATCATAGAAATATGGAGTGTCAGTCCTCTTGTACTTAAGTCGGCATTGTGCCTTTTGTATTAAATTCGGATGCAATTTCTGACTTTGATCATCAATAAGAAGGTCCAAGGGATACAGTAAACCTGAAGTGAAGCATCGGAATCCAAAACTCAACTCACAGGAGAGGTTCAAATCATAGAAAGTTAGAGTGTCAGTCCTCTTGTACCTAAGTCGGCATTGTGCCTTTCGTTTTAAATTCGGATGCAATTTCTGTGTTTCATCGTCAATAAGAAGGTCCAAGGGATACAGTAAACCTGAAGTGAAGCATCGGAATCTAAAACTGGACTCACAGGAGAGGTTGAAATCATAGAGGGTCAGAGTGTCACTCCTCTTCTACTTAAGTCGGCATTGTGCCTTTCGTATTAAATTCGGACACAATTTCTGTGTTTCATCGGCAATAAGAAGGTCCCAGGTGTACAGCAAACCTGAAGTGAAGCATCGGAATCTCAAACTGGACTCACAGGAGAGGTTCAAATCATAGAAAGTTAGAGTGTCAGTCCAGTTGTACTTAAGTCTTCATCGTGCCTTTTGTATTATATTCGGATGCAATTTCTGTGTATCATCGTCAATAAAAAGGTCCAAGGTATACAGTAAACCGGAAGTGAAGCATCGGAATCTAAAACCGGACTCACAAGAGAGGTTCAAATCATCGAAAGTTAGAGTGTCAGTCCTCTTGTACTTAAATCAGCATTGTGCGTTTTCTATTAAATTCGGATGCAATTTCTGTGTTTCATCATCAATAAGAATGTCCAATGGATACAGTAAACCTGTAGTGAAGCATCGGAATCTAAAACTGGACTCACAGGAGAGGTTGAAATCGTAGAAGGTTAGAGTGTCACTCGTCTTCTACTTAAGTGGGCATTGTGCCTTTTGTATTAAATTCGGATGCAATTTCTGTGTTTCATCGTCAATAAGAAGGTCCAAGGTATACAGTAACCCGGAAGTGAAGCATCGGAGTCCAAAAGTGGACTCACAGGAGAGGTTCAATTCATAGAAAGTTAGAGTGTCAGTCCTCTTGTACTTAAGTCGGCCTTGTGCCTTTTGTATTAAATTCGAATGGGATTTCTAAGTTTCATCGTCAATAAGAAGGTCCAAGGTATACAGTAAACCTGAAGTGAAGCATCGGAATCTAAAACTGGACCCACAGGAGAGGTTTAAATCAAAGAAAGTTAGAGTGTCTGTCCTCTTGTACTTAAGTCGGCATTGTGCCTTTTGTATTAAATTCAGATGCAGTTTCTGTGTTTCATCGTCAATAAGAGGGTCCAAGTTATATAGTAAACCTGAAGTAAAGCTTCGGAATCTAAAACTGGACTCACAGGGCAGGTTTAAATCAAATGAAGTTAGAGTGTCTGTCCTCTTGTACTTATGTCGGCATTGTGCCTTTTGTAATAAATTCGGATGCAATTTCTGTGATTAATCGTCAATAAGAAGGTCCAAGGCATACAGTAAACCTGAGGTGAAGCATCGGAATCTAAAACCGGACTCACAGGAGAGGTTCAAATCATAGAAAGTTAGAGTGTCAGTCCTATTGTACTTAAGTCGGTATTGTGCCTTTTGTATTAAATTCGGATGCAATTTCTGTGTTTCATCGTCAATAAGAAGGTCCAAGGGATACAGTAAACCTGTAGTGAAGCATCGGAATCTAAAACTGGACTCACAGGAGAGGTTGAAATCATAGAAGGTTTGAGTGTCACCCGTCTTCTACTTAAGTGGGCATTGTGCCTTTTGCATTAAATTCGGATGTAATCTCTGTGTTCCATCGTCAATAAGAAGGTCCTAGGTATACAGTAAATATGAAATGAAGCATCGGAATCTAAAACTGGACTCACAGGAGAGGTTCAAATCATAGAAATTTAGAGGGTCAGTCCTCTTGTACTTAAGTCTGCATCGTGCCTTTTGTATTGAATTCGGATGCAATTTCTGTGTATCATCGTCAATAAGAAGGTCCAAGGTATACAGAAACCCGGAAGTGAAGCATCGGAGTCTAAAACTGGACTCACAGGAGAGGTTGAAATCATAGAAAGTTAGAGTGTCAGTCCTCTTGTACTTAAGTCGGCACTGTGCCTTTTGTATTAAATTCGGATGCAATTTCTATGTTTCATCGTCAATAAGAAGGTGCAAGGTATGCAGTAAACCTGAAGTGAAGCATCGGAATCTAAAACTGGACCCACAGGAGTGGTTTAAATCAAAGAAAGTTAGAGTGTCTGTCCTCTTGCACTTAAGTCGCCATTGTGCCTTTTGTATTAAATTCAGATGCCGTTTTTGTGTTTCATCGTCAATAAGAGGGTCCAAGGTATACAGTAAACCTGAAGTAAAGCTTCGGAATCTAAAACTGGACTCACAGGATAGGTTTAAATCAAATGAAGTTAGAGTGTCTGTCCTCTTGAACTTATGTCGCCATTGTGCCTTTTGTAATATAATCGGATGCAATTTCTGTGATTCATCGTCAATAAGAAGGTCCAAGGCATACAGTAAACCTGAAGTGAAGCATCGCAATCTAAAACGGGACTCACAGGAGAGGTTCAAATCATAGAAAGTTAGAGTGTAATCCCTATTGTACTTAAGTCAGCATTGTGCCTTTTGTATTAAATTCGGATGCAAGTTCTATGTTTCATCGTCAATAAGAAGGTCCTAGGTATACAGTAAACCTGAAGTGAAGCATCGGAATCTAAAACTGGACTCACAGGAGAGGTTCAAAGCATAGTAAGTTAGAGTGTCAGTCCTCTTGTACTTAAGTCTGCATCGTGCTTTTTGTATTAATTTCGGATGCAATCTCTGTGTATCATAGCCAATAGGAAGGTCCAAGGTATACAGTATACCGGAAGTGAAGCATCGGAATCTGAAACTGGACTCACAGGAGAGGTTCAAATCATAGAAAATTAGATTGTCAGTCCTCTTGTACTGAAGTCGGCATTGTGCCTTTTGTAGTAAATTCGGATGCAATTTCTGTGTTAGATCATCAAAAAGAAGGTCCAAGGTATACAGTAAACCTGAAGTGATGCATCGGAATCTAAAACTCGACTCACAGGAGAGGTTTCATTCAAAGAAAGTTAGAGTGTCTGTTCTCTTGTACTTAAGTCGGCATTGTGGCTGTTGTATTAAATTCAGATGCAGTTCCTGTGTTTCATCGTCAATAAGAGGGTCTAAGGTATACAGTAAACCTGAAGTTATGTTTCGGAATCTAAAACTGGACTCACAGGACAGGTTTAAATCAAAGGAAGTTATAGTGTCTGTGCTCTTGTACTTATGTCGGCATTGTGCCTTTTGTAATAAGTTCGGATGCATTTTCTGTGATTCATCGTCAATAAGAAGGTCCAAGGTATACAGTATACCTGAAGTGAAGCATCGGAATCTAAAACAGGACTCACAGGAGTGGTTCAAATCATAGAAAGTTAGAGTGTCAGTCCCATTGTACTTAAGTCGGCATTGTGCCTTTTGTATTAAATTCGGATGCAATTTCTGTGTTTCATCGTCAATAAGAAGGTCCAAGGGATACAGTAAACCTGAAGTGAAGCATCGGATTCTAAAACTGGACTCACAAGAGAGGTTCAAATCATAGAAAGTTAGAGTGTCAGTCCACTTGTACCTAAGTTGGCATTGTGCCTTTTGTATTAAATTCGGATGCAAGTCTGTGTTTGATCATCAATAAGAAGGTCCAAGGTATACAGTAAACCTGAAGTGTAGCATCGGAATCCAAAACTTAACTCACAGGAGAGGTTCAAATCATAGAAAGTTAGAGTGCCACTTTTCTTGTACTTACGTCGTCATTGTGCCTTTTGTATTAAATTCGGATGCAATTTCTGTGTTTCATCGTCAATAAGAAGGTCCATGGGATACAGTAAACCTGAAGTGAAGCATCGGAATCTAAAACTGGACTCACAGGAGAGGTTGAAATCATAGAAGGTTAGAGTGTCACTCCTCTTCTACTTAAGTGGGCATTGTGCCTTTTGTATTACATTCGGATGCAATTTCTGTGTTTCATCGTCAATAAGAAGGTCCTATGTATACAGTAAACCTGAAGTGAAGCATCGGAATCTAAAACTGGACTCACAGGAGAGGTTCAAATCATAGAAATTTAGAGGGTCAGTCCTCTTGTACTTAAGTATGCATCGTGCCTTTTGTATTAAATTCGGATGCAATTTCTGTGTATCATCGTCAATAAGAAGGTCCAAGGTATACAGTAAACGGGAAGTGAAGCATCGGAGTCTAAAACTGGACTCACAGGAGAGGTTCACATCATAGAAAGTTAGAGTGTCAGTCCTCTTGTACTTAAGTCAGCATTGTGCCTTTTCTATTAAATTCGGATGCAATTTCTGTGTTTCATCATCAATAAGAAGGTCCAAGGGATACAGTAAACCTGTAGTGAAGCATCGGAATCTAAAACTGGACTCACAGGAGAGGTTGAAATCGTAGAAGGTTAGAGTGTCACTCGTCTTCTACTTAAATGGGCATTGTGCCTTTTGTATTAAATTCGGATGCAATTTCTGTGTTTCATCGTCAATAAGAAGGTCCAAGGTATACAGTAACCCGGAAGTGAAGCATCGGAGTCCAAAAGTGGACTCACAGGAGAGGTTCAATTCATAGAAAGATAGAGTGTCAGTCCTCTTGTACTTAAGTCGGCATTGTGCCATTTGTATTAAATTCGAATGCAATTTCTAAGTTTCATCGTCAATAAGAAGGTCCAAGGTATACAGTAAACCTGAAGTGAAGCATCGGAATCTAAAACAGGACCCACAGGAGAGGTTTAAATCAAAGAAAGTTAGAGTGTCTGTCCTCTTGTACTTAAGTCGGCATTGTGCCTTTTGTATTAAATTCAGATGCTGTTTCTGTGTTTCATCGTCAATAAGAGGGTCCAAGGTATACAGTAAACCTGAAGTAAAGCTTCGGAATCTAAAACTGGACTCACAGGACAGGTTTAAATCAAATGAAGTTAGAGTGTCTGTCCTCTTGTACTTATGTCGGCATTGTGCCTTTTGTAATAAATTCGGATGCAATTTCTGTGATTAATCGTCAATAAGACGGTCCAAGGCATACAGTAAACCTGAAGTGAAGCATCGGAATCTAAAACCGGACTCACAGGAGAGGTTCAAATCATAGAAAGTTAGAGTGTCAGTCCAATTGTACTTAAGTCGGTATTGTGCCTTTTGTATTAAATTCGGATGCAATTTCTGTGTTTCATAGTCAATAAGAAGGTCCAAGGGATACAGTAAACCTGTAGTGAAGCATCGGAATCTAAAACTGGGCTGACAGGAGAGGTCGAAATCATAGAAGGTTAGAGTGTCACCCGTCATCTACTTTAGTGGCATTGTGCCTTTTGCATTAAATTCGGATTCAATCTCTGTGTTCCATCGTCAATAAGAAGGTCCTAGGTATACAGTAAACCAGAAGTGAAGCATCGGAATCTAAAACTGGACTCACAGGAGAGGTTCAAATCATAGAAATTTAGAGGGTCAGTCCTCTTGTACTTAAGTCTGCATCGTGCCTTTTGTATTAAATTCGGATGCAATTTCTGTGTATCATCGTCTATAAGAATGTCCAAGGTATACAGTAAACCTGAAGTGAAGCATCGGAATCTAAAACTGGACCCACAGGAGTGGTTTAAATCAAAGAAAGTTAGAGTGTCTGTCCTCTTGTACTTAAGTAGCCATTGTGCCTTTTGTATTAAATTCAGATGCAGTTTCTGTGTTTCATCGTCAATAAGAGGGTCCAAGGTATACAGTAAACCTGAAGTAAAGCTTCGGAATCTAAAACTGGACTCACAGGACAGGTTTAAATCAAATGAAGTTAGAGTGTCTGTCCTCTTGAACTTATGTCGCCATTGTGCCTTTTGTAATATATTCGGATGCAATTTCTGTGATTCATCGTCAATAAGAAGGTCCGAGGCATACAGTAAACCTGAAGTGAAGCATCGGAATCTAAAACGGGACTCACAGGAGAGGTTCAAATCATAGAAAGTTAGAGTGTCATCCCTATTGTACTTAAGTCGGTATTGTGCCATTTGTATTAAATTCGGATGCAATTTCTGTGTTTCATCGTAAATATGAAGGTCCAAGGTATACAGTAAACCTGAAGTGAAGCATCGGAATCTAAAACTGGGCTCAAAGGACAGGATCAAATCATAGAAAGTTAGAGTGTCTGTCCTCTTGTACTTAAGTCGGCATTGTGCCTTTTGTATTAAATTCGGATGCGATCTCTTTGTTTCATCGTCAATAAGAAGGTCCTAGGTATACAGTAAACCTGAAGTGAAGCATCGGAATCTAAAACTGGACTCACGGGAGAGGTTCAAAGCATAGTAATTTAGAGTGTCAGTCCTCTTGTACTTAAGTCTGCATCGTGCTTTTTGTATTAATTTCGGATGCAATCTCTGTGTATCATAGTCAATAAGAAGGTCCAAGGTATACAGTATACCGGAAGTGAAGCATCGGAATCTGAAACTGGACTCACAGGAGAGGTTCAAATCATAGAAAATTAGATTGTCAGTCCTCTTGTACTTATGTCGGCATTGTGCCTTTTGTATTAAATTCGGATGCTATTTCTGTGTTAGATCATCAAAAAGAAGGTCCAAGTTATACAGCAAACCTGAAGTGATGCATCGAAATCTTAAACTCGACTCACAGGAGAGGTTTCATTCAAAGAAAGTTAGAGTGCCTGTCCTCTTGTACTTAAGTCGGCATTGTGGCTGTTGTATTAAATTCAGATGCAGTTCCTGTGTTTCATCATCAATAAGAGGGTCCAAGGTATACAGTAAACCTGAAGTAAAGTTTCGGAATCTAAAACTGGACTCACAGGACAGGTTTAAATCAAAGGAAGTTATAGTGTCTGTCCTCTTGTACTTATGTCGGCATTGTGCCTTTTGTAATAAGTTCGGATGCATTTTCTGTGATTCATCGTCAATAAGAAGGTCCAAGGTATACAGTATACCTGAAGTGAAGCATCGGAATCTAAAACAGGACTCACAGGAGTGGTTCAAATCATAGAAAGTTAGAGTGTCAGTCCCATTGTACTTAAGTCGGCATTGTGCCTTTTGTATTAAATTCGGATGCAATTTCTGTGTTTCATCGTCAATAAGATGGTCCAAGGGATACAGTAAACCTGAAGTGGAGCATCGGATTCTAAAACTGGACTCACAAGAGAGGTTCAAATCATAAAAAGTTAGAGTGTCAGTCCACTTGTACCTAAGTCGGCATTGTGCCTTTTGTATTAAATTCGGATGCAAGTCTGTGTTTGATCATCAATAAGAAGGTCCAAGGTATACAGTAAACCGGAAGTGAAGCATCGGAATCCAAAATTTAACTCACAGGAGAGGTTCAAATCATAGAAAGTTAGAGTGCCACTTTTCTTGTACTTACGTCGTCATTGTGCCTTTTGTATTAAATTCGGATGCAAATTCTGTGTTTCATCGTCAATAAGAAGGTCCATGGGATATAGTAAACCTGAAGTGAAGCATCGGAATCTAAAACTGGACTGACAGGAGAGGTTGAAATCATAGAAGGTTAGAGTGTCACTCCTCTTCTACTTAAGTGGGCATTGTGCCTTTTGTATTACATTCGGATGCAATTTCCGTGTTTCATCGTCAATAAGAAGGTCCTAGGTATACAGTAAACCTGAAGTGAAGCATCGGAATCTAAAACTGGACTCACAGGAGAGGTTCAAATCATAGAAATTTAGAGGGTCGGTCCTCTTGTACATAAGTATGCATCGTGCCTTTTGTATTAGATTCCGATGCAATTTCTGTGTATCATCGTCAATAAGAAGGTCCAAGGTATACAGTAACCCGGAATTGAAGCATCGGAGTCTAAAACTGGACTCACAGGAGAGGTTCAAATCATAGCAAGTTAGAGTGTCAGTCCTCTTGTACCTAAGTCGGCATTGTGCCCTTTGTATTAAATTCGGATGCAATTTCAATGTTTCATCGTCAATAAGAAGGTCCAAGGTATACAGTAAACCTGAAGTGAAGCATCGGAATCTAAAACTGGACTCACAGGATAGGTTGAAATCGTTGAAGGTTAGAGTGTCACCCGCCTTCTACTTAAGTGGGCATTGTGCCTTTTGTAATAAATTCGGATGTAATTTCTGTGTTTCATCGTCAATAAGAAGGTCCTAGGTATACAGTAAACCTGAAGTGGAGCATCGGAATCTCAAACTGGACTCACAGGAGAGGTTCAAATCATAGTAATTTAGGGGGTCAGTCCTCTGGTACTTAAGTCTGCATCGTGCCTTTTGTATTAAATTCGGATGCAATTTCTGTGTATCATCGTCAATAAGAAGGTCCAAGGTATACAGTAAACCTGAAGTAAAGCTTCGGAATCTAAAACTGGACTCACAGGACAGGTTTAAATTAAAGGAAGGTTGAGTGTCTGTCCTCTTGTTCTTATGTCGGCATTGTGCCTTTTGTAATAAATTCGGATGCAATTTCTGTGATTCATCGTCAATAAGAAAGTCCAAGGTATACGGTAAACCTGAAGTGAAGCATCGGAATCTGAAACAGGACTCACAGGAGAGGTTCAAATCATAGAAAGTTAGAGTGTCAGTCCTCTTGTACTTAAGTCGGCATTGTGCCTTTTGTATTAAATTCGGATGCAATTTCTATGTTTCATCGTCAATAAGAAGGTCTAAGGTATACAGTAAACCTTAAGTGAAGCATCGGAATCTAAAACTGGACCCACAGGAGAGGTTTAAATCAAAGAATGTTAGAGTGTCTGTCCTCTTGTACTTAAGTCGCCATTGTGCCTTTTGTATTAAATTCAGATGCAGTTTCTGTGTTTCATCGTCAATAAGAGGGTCCAAGGTATACAGTAAACCTGAAGTAAAGCTTCGGAATCTAAAACTGGACTCACAGGACAGGTTTAAATCAAATGAAGTTTGAGTGTCTGTCCTCTCGTACTTATGTCGGCATTGTGCCTTTTGGAATAAATTCGGATGTAATTTCTGTGATTCATCGTCAATAAGAAGGTCCAAGGCATACAGTAAACCTGAAGTGAAGCATCGGAATCTAAAACGGGACTCACAGGAGAGGTTCAAATCATAGAAAGTTAGAGTGTCATTCCTATTGTACTTAAGTCGGTATTGTGCCATTTGTATTAAATTCGGATGCTATTTCTGTGTTTCATCGTCAATATGAAGGTCCAAGGTATACAGTAAACCTGAAGTGAAGCATCGGAATCTAAAACTGGACTCACAGGAGAGGTTGAAATCATATAAGTTTAGAGTGTCACTCCTCTTCTACTTAAGTGGGCATTGTGCCTTTTGTATTACATTGGGATGCAATTTCTGCGTTTCATCGTCAATAAGAAGGTCCTATGTATACAGTAAACCTGAAGTGAAGCATCGGATTCTAAAACTGGACTCACAGGAGAGGTTCAAATCATAGAAAATTAGATTGTCAGTCCCCTTGTACTTAAGTCGGCATTGTGCCTTTTGTATTAAATTCGGATGCAATTTCTGTGTTAGATCATCAAAAAGAAGGTCCAAGGTATACAGTAAACCTGAAGTGATGCATCGGAATCTAAAACTCGACTCACAGGAGAGGTTTCATTCAAAGAAAGTTAGAGTGTCTGTCCTCTTGTACTTAAGTCGGCATTGTGGCTGTTGTATTAAATTCAGATGCAGTTCCTGTGTTTCATCGTCGATAAGAGGGTCCAAGGGATACAGTAAACCTGAAGTAAAGTTTCGGAATCTAAAACTGGGCTCACAGGACAGGTTTAAATCAAAGGAAGTTATAGTGTCTGTCCTCTTGCACTTATGTCGGCATTGTACCTTTTGTAATAAGTTCGGATGCATTTTCTATGATTCATCGTCAATAAGAAGGTCCAAGGTATACAGTATACCTGAAGTGAAGCATCGGAATCTAAAACAGGACTCACAGGAGTGGTTCAAATCATAGAAAGTTAGAGTGTCAGTCCCATTGTACTTAAGTCGGCATTGTGCCTTTTGTATTAAATTCAGGTGCAATTTCTGTGTTTCATCGTCAATAAGAAGGTCCATGGGATTCAGTAAACCTGAAGTGAAGCATCGGAATCTAAAACTGGACTCACAGGAGAGGTTGAAATCATAGAAGGTTAGAGTGTCACCCGTCTTCTACTTAAGTGGGCATTGTGCCTTTTGTATTAATTTCAGATGCAGTTTCTGTGTATCATCGTCAATAAGAAGGTCCAAGGTATACAGTAAACCTGAAGTGAAGCATCGGAATCTAAAACTGGACTCACAGGAGAGGTTAAAATCATAGAAAGTTAGAGTGTCTGTCCTCTTGTACTTAAGTCGGCATTGTGCCTTTTGTATTAAATTCGGATGCAATTTCTGTGTTTCATCGTCAAAAAGAAGGTTCTAGGTATACAGTAAACCTGAAGTGAAGCATCGGAATCTAAATCTGGACTCACAGGAGAGGTTCAAATCATAGAAAGTTAGAGTGTCAGTCCTCTTGTACTTAAGTCTGCATCGTGTTTTTGTATTAATTTCGGATGCAATCTCTGTGTATCATAGTCAATAAGAAGGTCCAAGGTATACAGTATACCGGAAGTGAAGCATCGGAATCTGAAACTGGACTCACAGGAGGGGTTCAAATCATAGAAAATTAGATTGTCAGTCCTCTTGTACTTAAGTTGGCATTGTGCATTTGTATTAAATTCGGATGCAATTTCTGTGTCAGATCATCAAAAAGAAGGTCCAAGGTATACAGTAAACCTGAAGTGATGCATCGGAATCAAAAACTCGACTCACAGGAAAGGTTTCATTCAAAGAAAGTTAGAGTGTCTGTCCTCTTGTTCTTAAGTCGGCATTGTGCCTCTTGTATTAAATTCAGATGCAGTTCCTGTGTTTCATCGTCAATAAGAGGGTCCAAGGTATACAGTAAACCTGAAGTAAAGTTTCGGAATCAAAAACTGGACTCACAGGACAGGTTTAAATCAAAGGAAGTTATAGTGTCTGTTCTCTTGTACTTATGTCGGCATTGTGCCTTTTGTAATAAGTTCGGATTCATCTTCTGCGATTCATCGTCAATAAGAAGGTCCAAGGTATACAGTAAACCTGAAGTGAAGCATCGGAGTCTGACACTGGACTCACAGGAGAGGTTCAAAACATAGAAAGTTAGAGTGTCAGTCCTCTTGTACTTAAGTCGGCATTTTGCCTTTTGTACTAAATTCGGATGCAATTTCTGTGTTTCATCGTCAAGTGGAAGGTCCAAGGTAAACAGTAAACCTAAAGTGAAGCAACGGAATCCAAAACTGGTCTCACAGGAGTGGTTCAAATCATAGAAAGTTAGAGTGTCAGTCCTCTTGTACTTAAGTCTGCATTGTGCCTTTTGTATGAAATTCGGATGCAATTTCTGTGTTTCATCGTCAATAAGAAGGTCCAAGGTATACAGTATACCTGAAGTGAAGCATCGGAATCTAAAACAGGACTCACAGGAGAGGTTCAAATTATAGAAAGTTAGAGTGTCAGTCCCATTGTACTTAAGTCGGCATTGTGCCTTTTGTATTAAATTCGGATGCAATTTCTGTGTTTCATCGTCAATAAGAAGGTCCAAGGGATACAGTAAACCTGAAGTGAAGCATCGGAGCCTGAAAGTGGACTCACAGGAGAGGTTCAAATCATAGAAAGTTAGAGTGTCAGTCCTCTTGTACTTAAGTCGGCATTTTGCCTTTTGTATTAAATTCGGATGCAAATTCTGTGATTCATCGTCAAGAGGAAGGTCCAAGGTATACAGTAAACCTAAAGTGAAGCATCGGAATCTAAAACTGGTCTCACAGGAGTGGTTCAAATCATAGAAAGTTAGAGTGTCAGTCCTCTTGTACTTAAGTCTGCATTGTGCCTTTTGTATGAAATTCGAATGCAATTTCTGTGTTTCATCGTCAATAGGAAGGTCCAAGGTATACAGTATACCTGAAGTGAAGCATCGGATTCTAAAACAGGACTCACAGGAGAGGTTCAAATCATAGAAAGTTAGAGTGTCTGTCCCATTGCACTTAAGTCGGCAATGTGCCTTTTGTATTAAATTCGGATGCAATTTCTGTGTTTCATCGTCAATAAGAAGGTCCAAGGGATACAGTAAACCTGAAGTGAAGCATCGGATTCTAAAACTGGACTCACAAGAGAGGTTCAAATCATAGAAAGTTAGAGTGTCAGTCCTCTTGTACCTAAGTCGGCATTGTGCCTTTTGTATTAAATTCGGATGCAACACTGTGTTCGATCATCAATAAGAAGGTCCAAGGTATACAGTTAACCTGAAGTGAAGCATCGGAATCCGAAACTTAACTCACAGGAGAGGTTCAAATCATAGAAAGTTAGAGTGTCACTTTTCTTGTACTTACGTCGTCATTGTGCCTTTTGTATTAAATTCGGATGCAATTTCTGTGTTTCATCGTCAATAAGAAGGTCCAAGGGATAAAGTAAACCTGAAGTGAAGCATCGGAATCTAAAACTGGACTCACAGGAGGGGTTCTAATCATAGAAAGTTAGAGGGTCAGTCCTCTTGTGCTTAAGTCTGCATCGTGCCCTTTGTATTAAATTCGGATGCAATTTCTGTGTATCATCGTCAATAAGAAGGTCCAAGGTATACGGTAACCCGGAAGTGGAGTATCGGAGTCTAAAACTGGACTCACAGGAGAGGTTCAAATCATAGAAAGTTAGAGTGTCAGTCTTCTTGTACTTAAGTCGGCATTGTGCCTTTTGTATCAAATTCGGATGCAATTTCTATGTTTCATCGTCAATAAGGAGGTCCAAGGTAGACAGTAAACCTGAAGTGAAGCATCGGAATCTAAAACTGGACCCACAGGAGAGGTTTAAATCAAAGGAAGTTAGAGTGTCTGTCCTCTTGTACTTAAGTCGCCATTGTGCCTTTTGTATTAAATTCGGATGCAATTTCTGTGTTTCATCGTCAATAAGAAGGTCCTAGGTATACAGGAAACCTGAAGTGAAGCATCGGAATCTAAAACTGGACACACAGGAGAGGTTCAAATCATAGAAAGTTAGAGTGTCAGTCCTCTTGTACTTGAGTTAGCATCGTGCTTTTTGTATTAATTTCGGATGCAATTTCTGTGTATCATAGTCAATAATAAGGTCCAAGGTATACAGTAAACCAGAAGTGATGCATCGGAATCTAAAACTGGACCCACAGGAGAGGCTTAAATCAAAGGAAGTTAGAGTGTCTGTCCTCTTGTACTTAAGTCGGCATTGTGCCTTTTGTATTAAATTCAGATGCAGTTTCTGTGTTTCATCGTCAATAAGAGGGTCCAAGGTATGCAGTAAACCTGAAGTAAAGCTTCGGAATGTAAAACTGGACTCACAGGACAGGTTTAAATCAAAGGAAGTTAGAGTGTCTGTCCTCTTGTACTTATGTCGGCATTGTGCATTTTGTAATAAATTCGGATGCAATGTCTGTGTATCATCGTCAATAAGAAGGTCCAAGATATACAGTAAAACGGAAGTGAAGCATCGGAATCTGAAACTGGACTCACAGGAGAGGTTCAAATTATAGAAAGTTAGAGTGTCAGTCCTCTTGTACTTAATTCGGCATTGTGCCTTTTGTATTAAATTCGGATGCAATTTCTGTGTTTCATCGTCAATACGAAGGTCCAAGGTATACAGTAAACCTGAAGTGAAGCATCGGAATCGAAAACTCGACTCACAGGAGAGGTTTCAATCCAAGAAACTTACAGTGTCTGTCCTCTTGTACTTAAGACGGCATTGTGCCTCTTGTATTAAATTCAGATGCAGTTTGTGTGCTTCATCGTCAATAAGAGGGTCCAAGGTAAACAGTAAACCTGAAGTAAGGTTTCGGAATCCAAAACTGGACTCACAGGATAGGCTAAATCATAGAAAGTTAGAGTGTCAGTCCTATTGTACTTATGTCGGCATTGTACCTTCTGTATTAAATTCGGATGCAATTTCTGCGTTTCGTCGTCAATACGAAGGTCCAAGTGATACAGTAAACCTGAAGTGGAGCATCGGATTCTAAAACTGGACTCACAAGAGAGGTTTAAATCATAGAAAGTTAGAGTGTCAGTGCTCTTGTACTTAAGTCGGCATTTTGCATTTTGTATTAAATTCGGATGCAATTTCTGTGTTTCATCGACAAGAGGAAGGTCCAAGGTATACAGTAAACCTAAAGTGAAGCATCGGAATGTAAAACTGGTCTCACAGGAGTGGTTCAAATCATAGAAAGTTAGAGTGTCAGTCCTCTTGTACTTAAGTCTGCATTGTGCCTTTTGTATGAAATTCGGATGCAATTTCTCTGTTTCATCGTCAATACGATGGTCCAAGGTATACAGTATACCTGAAGTGAAGCATCGGAATCTAAAACAGGACTCACAAAAGAGGTTCAAATCATAGAAAGTTAGAGTGTCAGTCCTCTTGTACCTAAGTCGGCATTGTGCCTTTTGTATTAAATTCGGATGCAACTCTGTGTTTGATCATCAATAAGAAGGTCCAAGTGATACAGTAAACCTGAAGTGAAGCATCGGAATCTAAAACTGGACTCACAGGAGAGGTTCAAATCATAGAAAGTTAGAGGGTCAGTTCTCTTGCACTTAAGTCTGCATCGTGCCTTTTGTATTAAATTCGGATGCAATTTCTGTGTATCATCGTCAATAAGAAGGTCCAAGGTATACGGTAACCCGGAAGTGAAGCATCGAAGTCTAAAACTGGACTCACAGGAGAGGTTCAAATCATAGAAAGTTAGAGTGTCAGTCCTCTTGTACTTAAGTCGGCATTGTGCCTTTTGTATCAAATTCGGATGCAATTTCTATGTTTCATCGTCAATAAGGAGGTCCAAGGTAGACAGTAAACCTGAAGTGAAGCATCGGAATCTAAAAAAGGACCCACAGCAGACGTTTAAATCAAAGAAAGTTAGAGTGTCTGTCCTCTTGTACTTAAGTCGGCATTGTGCCTTTTGTATTAAATTCAGATGCAGTTTCTGTGTTTCATCGTCAATAAGAGGGTCCAAGGTATACAGTAAACCTGAAGTAAAGCTTCGGAATCTAAAACTGGACTCACAGGAAAGGTTTAAATCAAAGGAAGTTAGAGTGTCTGTCCTCTTGTACTTATGTCATCATTATGCATTTTGTAATAAATTCGGATGCAATGTCTGTATATCATCGTCAATAAGAAGGTCCAAGATATACAGTAAACCGGAAGTGAAGCATCGGAATCTGAAACTGGACTCACAGGAGAGGTTCAAATTATAGAAAGTTAGAGTGTCAGTCCTCTTGTAGTTAATTCGGCATTGTGCCTTTTGTATTAAATTCGGATGCAATTTCTGTGTTTCATCGTCAATAAGAAGGTCCAAGGTATACAGTAAACCTGAAGTGAAGCATCGGAATCGACAACTCGACTCACAGGAGAGGTTTCAATCCAAGAAACTTACAGTGTCTGTCCTCTTGTACTAAAGACGGCATTGTGCCTCTTGTATTAAATTCAGATGCAGTTTGTGTGCTTCATCGTCAATAAGAGGGTCCAATGTATACAGTAAACCTGAAGTAAGGTTTCGGAATCTAAAACTGGACTCACAGGATAGGCTAAATCATAGAAAGTTAGAGTGTCTGTCCTCTTGTACTTAAGTCGGCATTGTGCCTTTTGTATTAAATTCGGATACAATTTCTGTGTTTGATCATCAATAAGAAGGTCCAAGGTATACAGTAAACCTGAAGTGAGGCATCGGAATCCAAAACTCAACTCACAGGAGAGGTTCAAATCATAGAAAGTTAGAGTGTCAGTCCTCTTGTACTTAAGTCGGCATTGTGCGTTTTGTATTAAATTCGGATGCAATATCGGTGTTTCATCGTCAATAGGAAGGTCCTTGGGATACAGTAAACCTGAAGTGAAGCATAGGAATCTAAAACTGGACTCACAGGAGAGGTTGAAACCATAGAAGGTTAGAGTGTCACTCCTCTTGTACTTGAGTCTGCATTGTGCCTTTTGTAATAAATTCGGATGCAATTTCTGTGTTTCATCGTCAATGAGAAGGTCCTTGGTATACAGTAAACCTGAAGTGAAGCATCGGAATCTAAAACTGGACTCCCAGGAGTGGTTCAAATCATAGAAAGTTAGAGTGTCTGTCCTCTTGTACTTAAGTCTGCATCGTGCCTTTTGTATTAAATTCGGATGCAATTTCTGTATTTCATCGTCCATAAGAAGGGCCAAGGTACACAGTAAACCGGAAGTGAAGCATCGGAGTCTAAAACTGGACTCACAGGAGAATTTCAAATCATAGAAAGTTAGATTGTCAGTCCTCTTGTACTTAAGTCGACATTGTGCCTCTTGTATTAAATTCAGATGCAGTTTCTGAGTTTCATCGTCAATAAGAGGGTCCAAGGTATACAGTAAACCTGAAGTAAAGTTTCGGAATCTAAAACTGGACTCACAGGACTGGTTTAAATCAAAGGAAGTTAGAGTGTCTGTCCCCTTGTACTTATGTCGGCATTGTGTCATTTGTAACAATTTCTAATGCAATTTCTGTGATTCATCGTCAATAAGAAGGTCCAAGGTATACAGTAAACCTGAAGTGAAGCATCGGAATCTAAAACTGGACTCAAAGGAGAGGTTCAAATCATAGAAAGTTAGATTGACAGTCTTCTTGTACTTAAGTCTGCATTGTGCATTTTGTATTAAATTCGGATGCAATTTCTGTGTTAGATCATCAAAAAGAAGGTCCAAGGTATACAGTAAACCTGAAGTGAAGCATCGGAATCTAAAACTGGACTCACAGGTGAGGTACAAATCATAGAAAGTTAGAGTGTCAGTCCTCTTGTACTTGAGTCGGCGTTGTGTCTTTTGTATTAAACTCGGATGAAATTTCTGTGTTTCATCGTCAAGAGGAAGTTCCAAGGTATACAGTAAACCTAAAGTGAAGCATCGGAATCTAAAACTGGACTCAAAGGAGAGGTTCAAATCATAGAAAGTTAGATTGACAGTCTTCTTGTACTTAAGTCTGCATTGTGCATTTTGTATTAAATTCGGATGCAATTTCTGTGTTAGATCATCAAAAAGAAGGTCCAAGGTATACAGTAAACCTGAAGTGATGCATCGGAATCTTAAACTCGACTCACAGGAGAGGTTTCATTCAAAGAAAGTTAGAGTGTCAGTCCTCTTGTACTTAAGTCGGCATTGTGCCTTTTGTATTAAATTCGGATGCAATTTCTGTGTTTCATCGTCATAAGGAGGTCCAAGGGATACAGTAAACCTGAAGTGAAGCATCGGATTCTAAAACTGGACTCACAAGAGAGGTTCAAATCATAGAAAGTTAGAGTGTCAGTCCTCTTGTACCTAAGTCGGCATTGTGCCTTTTGTGTTAAATTCGGATGCATCTCTGTGTTTGATCATCAATACGAAGGTCCAAGGTATACAGTAAACCTGAAGTGAAGCATCGGAAGCCAAAACTTAACTCACAGGAGAGGTTCAAATCATAGAAAGTTAGAGTGTCACTTTTCTTGTACTTACGTCGTCATTGTGCCTTTTGTATTAAATTCGGATGCAATTTCTGTGTTTCATCGTCAATAAGAAGGTCCAAGGGATACAGTAAACCTGAAGTGAAGCATCGGAATCTAAAACTGGACTCACAGGAGAGGTTGAAATCATAGAAGGTTAGAGTGTCACTCCTCTTCTACTTAAGTGGGCATTGTGCCTTTTGTATTACATTCGGATGCAATTTCTGTGTTTCATCGTGAATAAGAAGGTCCTAGGTATACAGCAAACCTGTAGTGAAGCATCGGAATCTAAAACTGGACTCACAGGAGAGGTTCAAATCATAGAAAGTTAGAGGGTCAGCCCTCTTGTACTTAAGTCTGCATCGTGCCTTTTGTATTAAATTCGGATGCAATTTCTGTGTATCATCGTCAATAAGAAGGTCCAAGGTATACGGTAACCCGGAAGTGAAGCATCGGAGTCTAAAACTGTACTCACAGGAGAGGTTCAAATCATAGAAAGTTAGAGTGTCAGTCCTCTTGTACTTAAGTCGGCGTTGTGCTTTTGTATCAAATTCGGATGCAATTTCTATGTTTCATCGTCAATAAGGAGGTCCAAGGTAGACAGTAAACCTGAAGTGAAGCATCGGAATCTAAAACTGGACCCACAGGAGAGGTTTAAATCAAAGAAAGTTAAAGTGTCTGTCCTCTTGTACTTAAGTCGCCATTGTGCCTTTTGTATTAAATTCGGATGCAATTTCTGTGTTTCATCGTCAATAAGAAGGTCCTAGGTATACAGTAAACCTGAAGTGAAGCATCGGAATCTGAAACTGGACACACAGGAGAGGTTCAAATCATAGAAAGTTAGAGTGTCAGTCCTCTTGTACTTAAGTCTGCATCGTGCTTTTTGTATTAATTTCGGATGCAATTTCTGTGTATCATAGTCAATAATAAGGTCCATGGTATACAGTAAACCAGAAGTGAAGCATCGGAATCTAAAACTGGACCCACAGGAGAGGTTTAAATCAAAGAAAGTTAGAGTGTCGGTCCTCTTGTACTTAAGTCAGTATTGTGCCTTTTGTATTAAATTCAGATGCAGTTTCTGTGTTTCATCGTCAATAAGAGGGTCCAAGGTATACAGTAAACCAGAAGTAAAGCTTCGGAATCTAAAACTGGACTCACAGGTCAGGTTTAAATCAAAGGAAGTTAGAGTGTCTGTCCTCTTGTACTTATGTCGGCATTGTGCATTTTGTAATAAATTCGGATGCAATGTCTGTGTATCATCGTCAATAAGAAGGACCAAGATATACAGTAAACCGGAAGTGAAGCATCGGAATCTGAAACTGGACTCACAGGAGAGGTTCAAATCATAGAAAGTTAGAGTGTCAGACCTCTTGTACATAAGTCGGCATTGTGCCTTTTGTATTAAATTCAGATGCAGTTTCTGAGTTTCATCGTCAATAAGAGGGTCCAAGGTATACAGTAAACCTGAAGTAAAGTTTCGGAATCTAAAACTGGACTCACAGGACTGGTTTAAATCAAAGGAAGTTAGAGTGTCTGTCCCCTTGTACTTATGTCGGCATTGTGTCATTTGTAATAATTTCTAATGCAATTTCTGTGATTCATCGTCAATAAGAAGCTCCAAGGTATACAGTAAACCTCATGTGAAGCATCGGAATCTGAAACTGGACTCACAAGAGAGGTTCAAATCATAAAAAGTTTGAGTGTCAGTCTTTTTGTTTGAAATTCGGATGCAATTTCTGTGTTTGATCATCAATAAGAAGGTGCAATGTACACAGTAAACCATAACTGAAGCATCGGAATCCAAAACTCAACTCACAGGAGAGGTTCAAATCATAGAATGTTAGAGTGTCATTCGTCTTGTACTTAAGTCGGCACTGTGCATTTTGTATTAAATTCGGATGCAATTTCTGTGTTTCATCCTCAATAAGAAGGTCCATGGGATACAGAAAACCTTAAGTGAAGCATCGGAATCTAAAACTGGACTCACAGGAGAGGTTGAAATCATAGAAGGTTAGAGTGTCACTCCTCTTCTACTTAAGTCGGCATTGTGCCTTTTGTATTAAGTTCGGATGCAATTTCTGTGTTTCATCATCAATAAGAAGGTCCTAGCTATACAGTAAACCTGAAGTGAAGCATCGGAATCTAAAACTGGAATCACAGGAGAGGTTCAAATCATAGAAAGTTAGAGTGTCCGTCCTCTTGTACTTAAGTGTGCTTCGTGCCTTTTGTATTAAATTCGGATGCAATTTCTGTGTATCATCGTCAATAAGAAGGTCCAAGTTATACAGTACACCTGAAGTGAAGCATCGGAATCTAAAACAGGACTCACAGGAAAGGTTCAAATCATAGAAAGTTAGACTGTCAGTCCTATTGTACTTAAGTCGGCATTGTGTCTTTTGTATTAAATTCGGATGCAATTTCTGTGTTTCATCGTCAATAAGGAGGTCCAAGGGATACAGTAAACCTGAAGTGAAGGTTCGGAATCGGATACTGTACTCACAAGAGAGGTTCAAATCATAGAAAGTTAGAGTGTCACTCCTCTTGTACTTAAGTCGGCATTGTGCCTTTTGTTTTAAAATCGGATGCAATTTCTGTGTTTCATCGTCAAGAATAAAGTCCAAGGTATACAGTAAACCTAAAGTGAAGCATCGGAATCTGAAACTTAACTCACAGGAGAGGTTCAAATCATAGAAAGTTAGAGTGTCAGTCCACTTGTACTTATGTCTGCATTGTGCCTTTTGTATTAAATTCGGACGCAATTTCTGTGTTTCATCGTCAATAAGAAGGTCCAAGGTATACAGTAAACCTGAAGTGAAGCATCGGAATCTAAAACAGGACTCACAGGAGAGGTTCAAATCATAGAAAGTTAGAGTGTCAGTCCTATTGTACTTAAGACGGCATTGTGCATTTTGTATTATATTCGGATGCAATTTCTGTGTTTCATCGTCAGTAAGGTGGTCCAAGGGATATAGTAAACCTGAAGTGAAGCATCGGATTCTAATACTGGACTCACAAGAGAGGTTCAAATCTTAGAAAGTTAGAGTGTCAGTCACCTTGTACTTAAGTCGGCATTGTGCCTTTTGTATTAAATTCGGATGCAATTTCTGTGTTTGATCATCAATAAGAAGGTCCAAGGTATACAGTAAACCTGAAGTGAAGCATCGGAATCCAAAACTCAACTCACAGGAGAGGTTCAAATCATAGAAAGTTAGAGTGCCTGTCCTCTTGTACTTAAGTCGACTTTGTGCCTCTTGTATTAAATTCAGATGCAGTTTCTGTGTTTCATCGTCAATAAGATGGTCCAAGGTATACAGTAATTCTGAAGTAAAGTTTCGAAATCTAAAACTGGACTCACAGGACTGGTTTAAATCAAAGGAAGTTAGAGTGTCTGTCCCCTTGTACTTCTGTCGGCATTGTGTCATTTGTAATAATTTCTAATGCAATTTCTGTGATTCATCGTCAATAAGAAGGTCCAAGGTATACAGTAAACCTGAAGTGAAGCATCGGAGTCTAAAACTGTACTCACAGGTGAGGTACAAATCATAGAAAGTTAGAGTGTCAGTCCCCTTGTACTTAAATCTGCATTGTGCCTTTTGTATGAAATTCGAATGCAATTTCTGCGTTTCATCGTCAATAAGAAGGTCCAAGGTATACAGTTAACCTGAAGTGAAGCATCGGAATCTACAACAAGACTCACAGGAGAGATTCAAATCATAGGAAGTTAGAGTGTCAGTCCTATTGTACTTAAGTCGGCATTGTGCCTTTTGTATTAATTTCGGATGCAATTTCTGTGTTTCATCGTCAGTAAGAAGGTCCAAGGGATACAGTAAACCTGAAGTGAAGCATCGGATTCTAATACTGGACTCACAAGAGAGGTTCAAATCATAGAAAGTTAGAGTGTCAGTCCTCTTGTACCTAAGTCGGCATTGTGCCTTTTGTATTAAATTCGGATGCAATTTCTGTGTTTGATCATCAATAAGAAGGTTAAAGTTATACAGTAAACCTGAAGTGAAGCATCGGAATCCAAAACTCAACTCACAGGAGAGGTTCAAATCTTAGAAAGTTAGAGTGTCAGTCCTCTTGTACTTAAGTCGGCATTAGATCTTTTGTATTAAATTCGGATGCAATTTCTGTGTTTCATCGTCAAAGAGAAGGTCCTAGGTATACAGTAAACCTGAAGGGAAGCATCGGAATCTAAAAGTGGACTCCCAGGAGAGGTTCAAATCATAGAAAGTTAGAGTGTCAGTCCTCTTGTACTTAAGTCCGCATCGTGCCTTTTGTATTAAATTCGGATGAAATTTCTGTGTATCATCGTCCATAAGAAGGTCCAAGGTATACAGTAAACCGGAAGTGAAGCATCGGTGTCTAAAACTGGACTCACAGGAGAGGTTCAATTCATAGAAAGTTAGAGTGCCTGTCCTATTATACTTAAGTCGACATTGTGCCTCTTGTATTAAATTCAGATGCAGTTTCTGTGTTTCATCGTCTATAAGAGGGTCCAAGTTATACAGTAAACCTGAAGTGATGCTTCGGAATCTAAAACAGGACTCACAGGAGAGGTTTAAATCATAGAAAGTTAGATTGTCAGTCCTATTGTACTTATGTCGGCATTGTGCCTTTTGTATTAAATTCGGATGCAATTTCTGTGTTTCATCATCAATAAGAAGGTCCTAGGTATACAGTAAACCTGAAGTGAAGCATCGGAATCTAAAACTTAAATCACAGGAGAGGTTCAAATCATAGAAAGTTAGAGTGTCAGTCCTCTTGTACCAAAGTCTGCTTCGTGCCTTTTGTATTAAATTCGGATGCAATTTCTGTGTAACATCGTCAATAAGAAGGTCCAAGGTATACAGTAAACCTGAAGTGAAGCATCAGAATCTAAAACAGGACTCACGGGAGAGGTTCAAATCATAGAAAGTTAGACTGTCAGTCCTATTGTACTTAAGTCGGCATTGTGTCTTTTGTATTAAATTCGGATGCAATTTCTGTGTTTCATCGTCAATAAGATGGTCCAAGGGATACAGTAAACATGAAGTGAAGGATCGGAATCTGATACTGGACTCACAAGAGAGGTGCTAATCATAGAAAGTTAGACTGTCAGTCCTATTGTACTTAAGTCGGCATTGTGTCTTTTGTATTAAATTCGGATGCAATTTCTGTGTTTCATCGTCAATAAGAAGGTCCATGGGATACAGAAAACCTGAAGTGAAGCATCGGAATCTAAAACTGGACTCACAGGAGAGGTTGAAATCATAAAAGGTTAGTGTGTCACTCCTCTTGCACTTATGTCGGCATTGTGCCTTTTGTATTAAATTCGGATGCAATTTCTGTGTTTCATCATCAATAAGAAGGTCCTAGGTATACAGTAAACCTGAAGTGAAGCATCGGAATCTAAAACTGGAATCACAGGAGAGGTTCAAATCATAGAAAGTTAGGCTGTCATTCCTATTGTAGTTAAGTCGGCATTGTGTCTTTAGTATTAAACTCGGATGCAATTTCTGTGTTTCATCGTCAGTAAGAAGGTCCAAGGGATACAGTAAACCTGAAGTGAAGCATCGGATTCTAAAACTGGACTCACAAGAGAGGTTCAAATCATAGAAAATTAGAGTGTCAGTCCTCTTGTACTTAAGTCGGCATTGTGCATTTTGTATTAAATTCGGATGCAATTTCTGTGTTTGATCATCAATAAGAAGGTCCAAGGTATACAGTAAACCTGAAGTGAAGCATCGGAATCCAAAACTCAACTCACAGGAGAGGTTCAATTCATAGAAGTTTAGAGTGTCAGTCCTCTTGTACTTAAGTCGACATTGTGCCTCTTGTATTAAATTCAGATGCAGTTTCTGAGTTTCATCGTCAATAAGAGGGTCCAAGGTATACAGTAAACCTGAAGTGAAGCATCGGAATCCAAAACTCAACTAACAGGAGAGGTTCAAATCACAGAAAGTTAGAGTATCAGTCCTCTTGTACTTAAGTCGGCATTGGATCTTTTGTATTATATTCGGATGCAATTTCTGTGTTTCATCGTCAATAAGAAGGTCCAAGGGATACAGTAATCCTGAAGTGAAGCATCGGAATCTAAAACTAGACTCACAGGAGAGGTTGAAATCATAGAAGGTTAGAGTGTCATTCCTCTTCTTCTTTAGTGGGCATTGTGCCTTTTGTATTAAATTCGAATGCAATTTCTGTGTTTCATCGTCAATAAGAAGGTCCTAGGTATACAGTAAACCTGACGTGAAGCATCGGAATCTAAAACTGGACTCACAGGAGAGGTTCAAATCATAGAAAGTTAGAGGGTCAGTCCTCTTGTACTTAAGTCTGCATCGTGCCTTTTGTATTAAATTCGGATGCAATTTCTTTGTATCATCGTCAATAAGAAGGTCAAAGGTATACAGTAAACCGGAAGTGAAGCATCGGAGTCTAAAACTGCGCTCACAGGAGAGGTTCAAATCATAGAAAGTTAGATTGTCAGTCCTCTTTACTTAAGTCGACATTGTGCCTCTTGTATTAAATTCAGATGCAGTTTCTGAGTTTCATCGTCAATAAGAGGGTCCAAGGAATACAGTAAACCTGAAGTAAAGTTTCGGAATCTAAAACTGGACTCACAGGACTGGTTTAAATCAAAGGAAGTTAGAGTGTCTGTCCCCTTGTACTTATGTCGGCATTGTGTCATTTGTAATAATTTCTAATGCAATTTTTGTGATTCATCGTCAATAAGAAGGTCCAAGGTATACAGAAAACCTGAAGTGAAGCATCGGAATCTAAAACTGGACTCACAGGAGAGGTTGAAATCACAGAAGGTTAGAGTGTCACTCCTCTTCTACTTAAGTCGGCATTGTGTCTTTTGTATTAAATTCGGATGCAATTTCTGTGTTTCATCATCAATAAGAAGGTCCTAGGTATACAGTAAACCTGAAGTGAAGCATCGGAATCTAAAACTGGAATCACAGGAGAGGTTCAAATCATAGAAAGTTAGAGTGTCAGTCCTCTTGTACTTAAGTGTGCTTCGTGTATTTTGTATTAAATTCGGATGCAATTTCTGTGTATCATCGTCAATAAGAAGGTCCAAGGTATACAGTAAACCTGAAATGAAGCATCGGAATCTAAAATACGACTCACAGGAGAGGTTCAAATCATAGGAAGTTAGACCGTCAGTCCTATTGTACTTAAGTCGGCATTGTGTCATTTGTATTAAATTCGGATGCAATTTCTGTGTTTCATCGTTAATAAGAAGGTCCAAGGGATACAGTAAACCTGAAGTGAAGGATCGGAATCTGATACTGGACTCACAAGAGAGGTTCAAATCATAGAAAGTTAAAATGTCACTCCTCTTGTACTTAAGTCGGCATTGTGCCTTTTGTTTTAAAATCGGATGCATTTTCTGTGTTTCATCGTCAAGAAGAAAGTCCAAGGTATACAGTAAACCTAAGGTGAAGCATCGGAATCTAAAACTGGACTCCCAGGAGAGGTTCAAATCATAGAAAGTTAGAGTGTCAGTCCACTTGTACTTATGTCTGCATTGTGCCTTTTGTATTAAATTCGGACGCAATTTCTGTGTTTCATCGTCAATATGAAGGTCCAAGGTATACAGTAAACCTGAAGAGAAGCATCGGTATCTGAAACTGGTCTCACAGGAGAGGTTCAAATCATAGAAAGTTAGACTGTCAGTCCTCTTGTACTTAAGTCTGCATTGTGCCTTTTGTATGAAATTCGGATGCAATTTCTGCGTTTCAGCGTCAATAAGAAGGTCCAAGGTATACAGTAAACCAGAAGTGAAGCATCGGAATCTAAAACAAGACTCACAGGAGAGGTTCAAATCATAGAAAGTTAGAGTGTCAGTCCTATTGTACTTAAGTCGGCATTGTGCCTTTTGTATTAAATTCGGATGCAATTTCTGTGTTTCATCGTCAGTAAGAAGGTCCAAGGGATACAGTAAACCTGAAGTGGAGCATCGGATTCTAATACTGGACTCACAAGAGAGGTTCAAATCATAGAAAGTTAGAGTGTCAGTCCTCTTGTACTTAAGTCGGCATTGTGCCTTTTGTATTAAATTCGGATGCAATTTCAGTGTTTGATCATCGATAAGAAGGACCAAGGTATACAGTAAACCTGAAGTGAAGCATCGGAATCCAAAACTCAACTCACAGGAGAGGTTCAAATCATAGAAAGTTAGAGTGTCAGTCCTCTCGTACTTAAGTCGGCATTGGATCTTTTGTATTAAATTCGGATGCAATTTCTGTGATTCATCGTCAATAAGAAGGTCCAAGGTATACAGTAAACCTTAAGTGAAGCATCGGAATCTGAAACTGTACTCACAGGTGAGGTACAAATCATAGAAAGTTAGAGTGTCAGTCCTCTTGTACTTGAGTCGGCGTTGTGCCTTTTGTATTAAACTCGGATGCAATTTCTGTGTTTCATCGTCAAGAGGAAGGTCCAAGGTATACAGTAAACCTAAAGTGAAGCATCGGAATCTAAAACTGGACTCAAAGGAGAGGTTCAAATCATAGAATGTTAGAGTGACAGTCCTCTTGTACTTAAGTCTGCATTGTGCCTTTTGTATGAAATTCGGATGCAATTTCTGGGTTTCATCTTCAATAAGAAGGTCCAAGGTATGCAGTATACCTGAAGTGATGCATCGGAATCTAAAACAGGACTCACAGGAGAGGTTTAAATCATAGAAAGTTAGATTGTCAGTCCTCTTGTACTTATGTCGGCATTGTGCCTTTTGTATTAAAATCGGATGCAATTTCTGTGTTTCATGTCAATAAGAAGGCCCAAGGGATACAGTAAATCTGAAGTGAAGCATCGGAATCTGAAACTGGACTCACAAGAGAGGTTCAAATCATAGAAAGTTAGAGTGTCAGTCTTTTTGTTTTAAATTCGGATGCAATTTCTGTGTTTGATCATCAATAAGAAGGTCCAAGGTGTACAGTAAACCATAAGTGAAGCATCGGAATCCAAAACTCAACTCACAGGAGAGGTTCAAATCATAGAAAGTTAGAGTGTCATTCCTCTTGTACTTAAGTCGGCACTGTGCCTTTTGTATTAAATTCGGATGGAATTTCTGTGTTTCATCGTCAATAAGAAGGTCCATGGGATACAGAAAACCTGAAGTGAAGCATCGGAATCTAAAACTGGACTCACAGGAGAGGTTGAAATCATAGAAGGTTAGAGTGTCACTCCTCTTCCACTTATGTCGGCATTGTGCCTTTTGTATTAAATTCGGATGCAATTTCTGTGTTTCATCATCAATAACAAGGTCCTAGGTATACAGTAAACCTGAAGTGAAGCAACGGAATCTAAAACTGGAATCACAGGAGAGGTTCAAATCATAGAAAGTTAGGCTGTCAGTCCTATTGTACTTAAGTCGGCATTGTGTCTTTAGTATTAAATTCGGATGCAATTTCTGTGTTTCATCGTCAGTAAGAAGGTCCAAGGGATACAGTAAACCTGAAGTGAAGCATCGGATTCTAAAACTGGACTCACAAGAGAGGTTGAAATCATAGAAAGTTAGAGTGTCAGTCCTCTTGTACTTAAGTCGGCATTGTGCATTTTGTATTAAATTCGGATGCAATTTCTGTGTTTGATCATCAATAAGAAGGTCCAAGGTATACAGTAAACCTGCAGTGAAGCATCGGAATCCAAAACTCAACTCACAGGAGAGGTTCAATTCATAGAAAGTAAGAGTGTCAGTCCTCTTGTACTTAAGTCGGCATTGGATCTTTTGTATTAAATTCGGATGCAATTTCTGTGTTTCATCGTCAATAAGAAGGTCCAAGGTATACAGTAAACCTGAAGTGAAGCATCGGAATCTGAAACTGTACTCACAGGTGAGGTACAAATCATAGAAAGTTAGAGTGTCTGTCCTCTTGTACTTATGTCGGCATTGTGTCATTTGTAATAATTTCTAACGCAATTTCTGCGATTCATCGTCAATAAGAAAGTCCAAGGTATACAGTAAACCTGAAGTGAAGCATCGGAATCTGAAACTGGACTCACAGGTGAGGTACCAAACATAGAAAGATAGAGTGTCAGTCCTCTTGTACTTGAGTCGGCGTTGTGCCTTTTGTATTAAACTCGGATGCAATTTCTGTGTTTCATCGTCAAGAGGAAGGTCCAAGGTATACAGTAAACCTGAAGTGAAGCATCGGAATCCAAAACTCAACTAACAGGAGGGGTTCAAATCATAGAAAGTTAGAGTATCAGTCCTCTTGTACTTAAGTCGGCACTGGATCTTTTGTATTAAATTCGGATGCAATTTCTGTGTTTCATCGTCAATAAGAAGGTCCAAGGGTTACAGTAATCCTGAAGTGAAGCATCGGAATCTAAAACTAGACTCACAGGAGAGGTTGAAATCATAGAAGGTTAGAGTGTCATTCCTCTTCTACTTTAGTGGGCATTGTGCCTTTTGTATTAAATTCGAATGCAATTTCTGTGTTCCATCGTCAATAAGAAGGTCCTAGGTATACAGTAAACCTGACGTGAAGCATCGGAATCTAAAACTGGACTCACAGGAGAGGTTCAAATCATAGAAAGTTAGAGGGTCAGTCCTCTTGTACTTAAGTCTGCATCGTGCCTTTTGTATTAAATTCGGATGCAATTTCTTTGTATCATCGTCAATAAGAAGGTCAAAGGTATACAGTAAACCGGAAGTGAAGCATCGGAGTCTAAAACTGCCCTCACAGGAGAGGTTCAAATCATAGAAAGTTAGATTGTCAGTCCTCTTGTACTTAAGTCGACATTGTGCCTCTTGTATTAAATTCAGATGCAGTTTCTGAGTTTCATCGTCAATAAGAGGGTCCAAGGTATACAGTAAACCTGAAGTAAAGTTTCGGAATCTAAAACTGGAATCACAGGAGAGGTTCAAATCATAGAAAGTTAGAGTGTCAGTCCTCTTGTACTTAAGTGTGCTTCGTGTATTTTGTATTAAATTCGGATGCAATTTCTGTGTATCATCGTCAATAAGAAGGTCCAAGGTATACAGTAAACCTGAAGTGAAGCATCGGAATCTAAAATAGGACTCACAGGAGAGGTTCAAATCATAGGAAGTTAGACCGTCAGTCCTATTGTACTTAAGTCGGCATTGTGTCATTTGTATAAAATTCGGATGCAATTTCTGTGTTTCATCGTCAATAAGAAGGTCCAAGGGATACAGTAAACCTGAAGTGAAGGATCGGAATCTGATACTGGACTCACAAGAAAGGATCAAATCATAGAAAGTTAGAGTGTCACTCCTCTTGTACTTAAGTCGGCATTGTGCCTTTTGTTTTAAAATCGGATGCAATTTCTGTGTTTCATCGTCAAGAAGAAAGTCCAAGGTATATAGTAAACCTAAAGTGAAGCATCGGAATCTCAAACTGGACTCACAGGAGAGGTTCAAATCATAGAAAATTAGAGTGTCAGTCCACTTGTACTTATGTCTGCATTGTGCCTTTTGTATTAAATTTGGACGCAATTTCTGTGTTTCATGATCAATATGAAGGTCCAAGGTATACAGTAAACCTGAAGAGAAGCATCGGAATCTAAAACTGGTCTCACAGGAGAGGTTCAAATCATAGAAAGTTAGAGTGTCAGTCCTCTTGTACTTAAGTCTGCATTGTGCCTCTTGTATGAAATTCGGATGCAATTTCTGCGTTTCATCGTCAATAAGAAGGTCCAAGGTATACAGTAAACCGGAAGTGAAGCATCGGAGTCTAAAACTGGACTCACAGGAGAGGTTCAAATCAAAGAAAGTTAGAGTGCCTGTCCTCTTGTACTTAAGTCGACATTGTGCCTCTTGTATTAAATTCAGATGCAGTTTCTGTGTTTCATCGTCAATAAGAGGATCCAAGGTATACAGTAAACCTGAAGTAAAGTTTCGGAATCTAAAACTGGACTCACAGGACTGGTTTAAACCAAAGGAAGTTAGAGTGTCTGTCCCCTTGTACTTATGTCGGCATTGTGTCATTTGTAATAATTTCTAATGTAATTTCTATGATTCATCGTCAATAAGAAGGTCCAAGGTATACAGTAAACCTGAAGTGAAGCATCGGAATCTGAAACTGTACTCACAGGTGAGGTACAAATCATAGAAAGTTAGAGTGTCAGTCCTCTTGTACTTGAGTCGGCGTTGTGCCTTTTGTATTAAACTCGGATCCAATTTCTGTGTTTCATCGTCAAGAGGAAGGTCCAAGGTATACAGAAAACCTAAAGTGAAGCATCGGAATCTAAAACTGGACTCAAAGGAGAGGTTCAAATCATAGAAAGTTAGAGTGACAGTCCTCTTGTACTTAAGTGTGCATTGTGCCTTTTGTATGAAATTCGGATGCAATTTCTGGGTTTCATCTTCAATAAGAAGGTCCAAGGTATACAGTATACCTGAAGTGATGCATCGGAATCTAAAACAGGACTCACAGGAGAGGTTTAAATCATAGAAAGTTAGATTGTCAGTCCTATTGTACTTATGTCGGCATTGTGCCTTTTGTATTAAAATCGGATGCAATTTCTGTGTTTCATGTCAATAAGAAGGCCCAAGGGATACAGTAAACCTGAAGTGAAGCATCGGAATCTGAAACTGGACTCACAAGAGAGGTTCAAATCATAGAAAGTTAGAGTGTCAGTCTTTTTGTTTTAAATTCGGATGCAATTTCTGTGTTTCATCATCAATAAGAAGGTCCTAGGTATACAGTAAACCTGAAGTGAAGCATCGGAATCTAAAACTGGAATCACAGGAGAGGTTCAAATCATAGAAAGTTAGAGTGTCAGTCCTCTTGTACTTAAGTGTGCTTCGTGTATTTTGCATTAAATTCGGATGCAATTTCTGTGTATCATCGTCAATAAGGAGGTCCAAGGTATACAGTAAACCTGAAGTGAAGCATCGGAATCTAAAATAGGACTCACAGGAGAGGTTCAAATCATAGGAAGTTAGACCGTCAGTCCTATTGTACTTAAGTCGGCATTGTGTCATTTGTATTAAATTCGGATGCAATTTCTGTGTTTCATCGTCAATAAGAAGGTCCAAGGTATACAGTAAACCTGAAGTGAAGGATCGGAATCTGATACTGGACTCACAAGAGAGGATCAAATCATAGAAAGTTAGAGTGTCACTCCTCTTGTACTTATTTCGGCATTGTGCCTTTTGTTTTAAAATCGGATGCAATTTCTGTGTTTCATCGTCAAGAAGAAAGTCCAAGGTACACAGTAAACCTAAAGTGAAGCATCGGAATCTAAAACTGGACTCACAGGAGAGGTTCAAATCATAGAAAATTAGAGTGTCAGTCAACTTGTACTTATGTCTGCATTGTGCCTTTTGTATTAAATTCGGACGCAATTTCTGTGTTTCATCGTCAATATGAAGGTCCAAGGTATACAGTAAACCTGAAGAGAAGCATCGGAATCTAAAACTGGTCTCACAGGAGAGGTTCAAATCATAGAAAGTTAGAGTGTCAGTCCTCTTGTACTTAAGTCTGCATTGTGCCTTTTGTATGAAATTCGGATGCAATTTCTGCGTTTCATCGTCAATAAGAAGGTCCAAGGTATACAGTAAACCTGAAGTGAAGCATCGGAATCTAAAACAGGACTCACAGGAGAGGTTCAAATCATGGAAAGTTAGAGTGTCAGTCCCATTGTACTTAAGTCGGCATTGTGCCTTTTGTATTAAATTCGGATGCAATTTCTGTGTTTCATCGTCAGTAAGAAGGTCCAAGGGATACAGTAAACCTGAAGTGAAGCATCGGATTCTAATACTGGACTCACAAGAGAGGTTCAAATTATAGAAAGTTAGAGTGTCAGTCCTCTTGTACTTAAGTCGGCATTGTGCCTTTTGTATTAAATTCGGATGCAATTTCTGTGTTTGATCATCGATAAGAAGGTCCAAGGTATACAGTAAACCTGAAGTGAAGCATTGGAATCCAAAACTCAACTCACAGGAGAGGTTCAAATCATAGAAAGTTAGAGTGTCAGTCCTCTTGTACTAAAGTCCGCATCGTGCCTTTTGTATTAAATTCGGATGAAATTTCTGTGTATCATCGTCCATAAGAAGGTCCAAGGTATACAGTAAACCGGAAGTGAAGCATCGGAGTCTAAAACTGGACTCACAGGAGAGGTTCAAATCATAGAAAGTTAGAGTGCCTGTCCTCTTGTACTTAAGTCGACATTGTGCCTCTTGTATTAAATTCAGATGCAGTTTCTGTGTTTCATCGTCAATAAGAGGATCCAAGGTATACAGTAAACCTGAAGTAAAGTTTCGGAATCTAAAACTGGACTCACAGGACTGGTTTAAATCAAAGGAAGTTAGAGTGTCTGTCCCCTTGTACTTATGTCGGCATTGTGTCATTTGTAATAATTTCTAATGCAATTTCCATGATTCATCGTCAATAAGAAGGTCCAAGGTATACAGTAAACCTGAAGTGAAGCATCGGAATCTGAAACTGTACTCACAGGTGAGGTACAAATCATAGAAAGTTAGAGTGTCAGTCCTCTTGTACTTGAGTCGGCGTTGTGCCTTTTGTATTAAACTCGGATGCAATTTCTGTGTTTCATCGTCAAGAGGAAGGTCCAAGGTATACAGTAAACCTAAAGTGAAGCATCGGAATCTAAAACTGGACCCAAAGGAGAGGTTCAAATCATAGAAAGTTAGAGTGACAGTCCTCTTGTACTTAAGTGTGCATTGTGCCTTTTGTATGAAATTCGGATGCAATTTCTGGGTTTCATCTTCAATAAGAAGGTCCAAGGTATACAGTATACCTGAAGTGATGCATCGGAATCTAAAACAGGACTCACAGGAGAGGTTTAAATCATAGAAAGTTAGATTGTCAGTCCTATTGTACTTATGTCGGCATTGTGCCTTTTGTATTAAAATCGGATGCAATTTCTGTGTTTCATGTCAATAAGAAGGCCCAAGGGATAAGGTAAACCTGAAGTGAAGCATCGGAATCTGAAATTGGACTCACAAGAGAGGTTCAAATCATAGAAAGTTAGAGTGTCAGTCTTTTTGTTTTAAATTCAGATGCAATTTCTGTGTTTGATCATCAATAAGAAGGTCCAAGGTATACAGTAAACCATATGTGAAGCATCGGATTCCAAAACTCAACTCACAGGAGAGGTTCAAATCATAGAAAGTTAGAGTGTCATTCCTCTTGCACTTAAGTCGGCACTGTGCCTTTTGTATTACATTCGGATGGAATTTCTGTGTTTCATCGTCAATAAGAAGGTCCATGGGATACAGAAAACCTGAAGTGAAGCATCGGAATCTAAAACTGGACTCACAGGAGAGGTTGAAATCATAGAAGGTTAGAGTGTCACTCCTCTTCCACTTATGTCGGCATTGTGACTTTTGTATTAAATTCGGATGCAATTTCTGTGTTTCATCATCAATAAGAAGGTCCTAGGTATACAGTAAACCTGAAGTGAAGCATCGGAATCTAAAACTGGAATCACAGGAGAGGTTCAAATCATAGAAAGTTAGGCTGTCAGTCGTATTGTACTTAAGTCGGCATTGTGTCTTTAGTATTAAATTCGGATGCAATTTCTGTGTTTCATCGTCAGTAAGAAGGTCCAAGGGATACAGTAAACCTGAAGTGAAGCATCGGATTCTAAAACTGGACTCACAAGAGAGGTTGAAATCATAGAAAGTTAGAGTGTCAGTCCTCTTGTACTTAAGTCGGCATTGTGCATATTGTATTAAATTCGGATGCAATTTCTGTGTTTGATCATCAATAAGAAGGTCCAAGGTATACAGTAAACCTGAAGTGAAGCATCGGAATCCAAAACTCAACTCACAGGAGAGGTTCAATTCATAGAAAGTAAAAGTGTCAGTCCTCTTGTACTAAAGTCGGCATTGGATCTTTCGTATTAAATTCGGATGCAATTTCTGTGTTTCATCGTCGATAAGAAGGTCCAAGTGATACAGTAAACCTGAAGTGAAGCATCGGAATCTAAAACTGGACTCACAGGATTGGTTGATATCATAGAAGGTTAGAGTGTCACTCCTCTTCTACTTAAGTGGGCATTGTGCCTTTTGTATTAAATTCGGATGCCATTTCTGTGTTTTATCGTCAATAAGAAGGTCGAAGGTATACAGTAAACCTGAAGTGAAGCATCGGAATCTAAAACTGGACCCACAGGAGAGGTTTAAATCAAAGAAAGTTAGAGTGTCTGTCCTCTTGTACTTAAGTCGGCATTGTGCCTTTTGTATTCAATTCAGATGCAGTTTCTGTTTTTCATCGTCAATAAGAGGGTCCAAGGTATACAGTAAACCTGAAGTAAAGCTTCGGAAGCTAAAACTGGACTCACAGGACGGGTTTAAATCAAAGGAAGTTAGAGTGTCTGTCCTCTTGTACTTATGTCGGCATTGTGCCTTTTGTAATAAATTCGGATGCAATTTCTGTGATTCATCTTCAAGAAGAAGGTCCAAAGCATACAGTGAACCTGAAGTGAAGCATCGGAAACTGAAACTGGACTCACAGGAGAGGTTCAAATCATAGGATGTTAGAGTGTCCGTCCACTTGTACTTAAGTCGGCATTGTGCCTTTTGTATTAAATTCGGATGCAATTTCTGTGTTTCATCGACAAGAAGAAGGTCCAAGGTATACAGTAAACCTAAAGTGATGCATCGGAATATAAACTGGCCTCACAGGACAGGTTCAAATCATAGAAAGACGAGTATCAGTCCTTTTGTACTTAAGTCTGCATTATGCCTTTTGTATTAAATTCGGATGCTGTTTCTGTGTTTCATCGTCAATAAGAAGGTCCTAGGTATACAGTAAACCTGAAGGGAAGCATCGGAATCTAAAACTGGACTCACAGGAGAGGTTCAAATCATAGAAAGTTAGAGTGTAAGTCCCCTTGTACTTAAGACTGCATCGTGCATTTTGTATTAATTTCGATTGCAATTTCTGTGTATCATAGTCAATAATAAGGTCCAAGGTATACAGTATACCGGAAGTGAATCATCGGAATCTGAAACTGGAGTCACAGGAGAGGTGAAAATCATAAAAGTTAGAGTGTTAGTCCTATTGTACTTAAGTCGGCATTGTGCCTTTTGTATTAAATTCGGATGCAATTTCTGTGTTTCATCGTCAATAAGAAGTTTTAAGGGATACAGTAAACCTGAAGTGAAGCATCGGAGTCTAAAACTGGACTCACAAGAGAGGTTCAAATCATAGAAATTTAGAGTGTCAGTCCTCTTGTACTTAAGTCGGCATTGTGCCTTTTGTATTAAATTCGGATGCAATTTCTGTGTTTGATCATCAAAAAGAAGGTCCAAGGTATACGGTAAACCTGAAGTGAAGCATCGGAATCCAAAACTCAACTCAAAGGGGAGGTTCAAATCATAGAAAGTTAGAGTGTCAGTCCTCTTCTACTTAAGTGGGCATTGTGCCTTTTGTATTAAATTCGGATGGTTTTTCTGTGTTTTATCGTCAATACGAAGGTCCTAGGTATACAGTACACCTGAAGTGAAGCATCGGAATCTAAAACTGGACTCACAGGAGAGGTTCAAATCATAGAATGTTAGAGGGTCAGTCCCCTTGTACTTAAGACTGCATCGTGCCTTTTGTATTAAATTCTGATGCAATTTCTGTGTATCATCGTCAATAAGAAGGTCCAAGGTATACAGTAACCCGGAAGTGAAGCATCGGAGTCTAAAACTGGACTCATCGGAGAGGTTCAAATCATAGAAAGTTAGAGTGTCAGTCCTCTTGTACTTAAGTCGGCATTGTGCCTTTTGTATTAAATTCGGATGCAATTTCTGTGTTTCATCGTCAATAAGAAGGTCCAAGGTATACAGTAAACCTGAAGTGACGCATCGGAATCTGAAACTGGACCCACAGGAGAGGTTTAAATCAAAGAAAGTTAGAGTGTCTGTCCTCGTGTACTTAAGTCGGCATTGTGGCTTTTGTATTAAATTAAGATGCAGTTTCTGTGTTTCATCGTCTATAAGAGGGTCCAAGGTATACAGTAAACCTGAAGTAAAGCTTCCGAATCTAAAACCGGACTCACGGGAGAGGTTCAAATCATAGGAAGGTAGAGTGTCAGTCCTATTGTACTTAAGTCGGCATTGTGCCTTTTGTATTAAATTCGGATGCAATTTCTGTGCTTTATCGTCATTAAGAATGTCCTAGGTATACAGTAAACCTGAAGTGAAGCATCGGAATGTAAACTGGACTCACAGGAGAGGTTCAAATCATAGAAAAATAGAGTGTCAGTCCTGTTGTACTTAAGTCTGCATCGTGACTTTTGTCTTAAATTCGGATGCAATTTCTGTGTATCATCGTCAATAAGAAGGTCCAAGGTATACAGTAAACCGGATGTGAAGCATCGGAATCTGAAACTGGACTCACAGGAGAGGTTCAAATTATAGAAAGTTATAGTGTCAGTCCTCTTGTACTTAAGTCGGCATTGTGCCTTTTGTATTAAATTCGGATGCAATTTCTGTGTTTCATCGTCAATAAGAAGGTCCAAGGTATGCAGTACACCTGAAGTGAAGCACCGGAATCTAAAACTAGACTCACAGGGGAGGTTTAAATCAAAGAAAGTTAGAGTGTCTGTCCTCTTGTAACTACGTCGGCATTGTGCCTTTTGTATTAAATTCAGATGCAGTTTCTGTGTTTCATCGTCAATAAGAGGGTCCAAGGTATACAGTAAACCTAAAGCGAAGCGTCGGAATCTAAAACTGGACTCACAGGAGAGGTTCAAATCAAAGAAAGTTAGAGTTTCTGTCCTCTTGTACTTAAGTCGGCATTGTGCCTTTTGTATTAAATTCTGATGCAGTTTCTGTATTTCATCGTCAATAAGAGGGTCCAAGGTATACTGTAAACCTGAAGTAAAGCTTCGGAATCTAAACTAGACTCACAGGACAGGTTTAAATCAAAGGAAGTTTGAGTGTCTGTCCTCTTGTACTTATGTCGGCATTGTGCCTTTTGTAATAAATTCGGATGCAATTTCTGTGATTCATCGTCAATTAGAAGGTCCAAGGTATACAGTAAACCTGAAATGAAGCAACGGAATCTGAAACTGGACTCACAGGATAGGTTCAAATCATAGAAAGTTAGAGTGTAAGTCCTCTTGTACTTAAGTCGGCATTTTGCCTTTTGTATTAAATTCGGATGCAATTTCTGTGTTTCATCGTCAAGAAGAGGGTCCAAGGTATACAGTAAACCTGAGGTGAAGAATCGGAATCTAAAACTGGACTCACAGGAGAGTTTCAAATCAGAGAATGTTAGAGTGACAGTTCTCTTGTGCTTAAGTCTGCATTGTGCCTTTTGTATTAAATTCAGATGCAATTTCTGTGTATCTTCGTCAATAAGAAGGTCCAAGGTATACAGTAAACCGGAAGTGACGCATCGGAGCCTAAAACTGGACTCACAGGAGAGGTTCAAATCATAGAAAGTTAGAGTGTCAGCCCTCTTGTACTTAAGTCGGCATTGTGCCTTTTGTATTAAATTCGTATGGAATTTCTGTGTTTCATCGTCAATAAGAAGGTCCAAGGTATACAGAAAACCTGAAGTGAAGCATCGGAATCTAAAATCGACCTCACATGAGAGGTTCAAATCATAGAAAGTGAGAGTGTCAGTCCACTTGTACTTAAGTCGGCATTGTGCCTTTTGTATTAAATTCGGATGCAATTTCTGTGTTTCATCGTCAATAAGAGGGTCCAAGGTATACAGTAAACCTGAAGTGAAGCATCGGAATCTAAAACTGGACTCACAGGAGAGGTTCAAATCATACAATGTTGGAGTGTCAGTCCTCTTGTACTTAAGTCGTCATTGTGCCTTTTGTATTAAATTCGGATGCAATTTCTGTCTTTCATCGTCAATAAGAAGGTCCTAGGTATACAGTAAACCTGAAGTGAAGCATCGGAATCTAAAACAGGACTCACAGGAGAGGTTCAAATCATAGAAAGTGAGAGTGTCAGTCCTCTTGTACTTAAGTCTGCACGAGACTTTTGTATTAAATTCGGAAGCAATATCTGTGTATCATCGTCAATAAGAGGGTTCAAGGTATACTGTAAAAATGAAGTAAAGCTTCGGAACCTAAACTAGACTCACAGGACAGGTTTTAAATCAAAGGAAGTTTGAGTGTGTGTCCTCTTGTACTTATGTCGGCATTGTGCCTTTTGTAATAAATTCGGATGCAATTTCTGTGATTCATCGTCAATTAGAAGGTCCAAGGTATACAGTAAACCTGAAATGAAGCAACGGAATCTGAAACTGGACTCACAGGAGAGGTTCAAATCATAGATAGTTAGAGTGTCAGTCCTCTTGTACTTAAGTCGGCATTTTGCCTTTTGCATTAAATTCGGATGCAATTTCTGTGTTTCATCGTCAAGAAGAAGGTCCAAGGTATACAGTAAACCAGAAGTGAGGCATCGAAATGTAAAACTCAACTCACAGGAGAGGTTCAAATCATAGAAAGTTAAGGTGTCAGTCCTCTTGTACTTAAGTCGGCATTGTGCCATTTGTATCAAATTCGGATGCAATTTCTGTGTTTCATCGTCAATAAGAAGGTCCAAGGGATACAGGAATCCTGAAGTAAAGCATCGGAATCTAAAACTGGTCTCACAGGAAAGGTTGAAATCATAGAAAGTTTGAGTGTCAGTCCTCCTCTACTTAAGTCGGCATTGTGCCTTTTGTATTAAATTCGGATTCAATTTCTGTGTTTCATCGTCAGTAAGAAGGTCAAAGGAATACAGTAAACCTGAAGTGAAGCATCGGCATCTAAAACTGGACTCACAGGGAGGTTCAAATCACAGAAAGTTAGAGTGTCAGTACTCTTGTACTTAAGTCGGCATTGTGCCTTTTGTATTAAATTCGGATGCATTTTCTGTGTTTCATCGTCAATAAGAAGGTCTAAGGTATACAGTAAACCTGAGGTGAAGCATCGGAATCTAAAACTGGACTCACTGAAGAGGTTCAAATCATAGAAAGTTAGAGTGCCAGTCCTGTTGTACTTAAGTCTGCATTGTGCCTTTTGTATTAAATTCGGATGCAATTTCTGTGTTTCATCGTCAATTAGAAGGTCCAAGGGATACAGTAAACCTGAAATGAAGCATTGTAATCTAATACTGGACTCATGGGAGAGGTTTAAGTCAAAGAAAGTTAAAGTGTCTGTCCTCTTGTAATTAAGTCGTCATTGTGCCTTTTGTATTGAAATTCTTATGCAATTTCTGTGTTTTAACATCAATAAGAAGGTCCAAGGTATACAGTAGACCTGAAGTGAAGCTTCGGAATCTAAAACAGGACTCACAGGAGAGGTTTAAATCAAAGAAAGTTAGAGTGTCTGTCCTCTTGTACTTAAGTCGGCATTGTACATTTTGTATTAAATTCGGATGCAATTTCTGTGTTTCATCGTAAATAAGAAGGTCCAAGGGATACAGTAAACCTGACGTGAAGCATCGGAATCTAAAACTGGACTCACAGGACAGGTTTAAATCAAAGAAAGTTAGAGTGTCTGTCCTCTTGTACTTAACTCGGCATTGTGCCTTTTGTATTAAATTCGGATGCAATTGCTGTGTTTCATCGTCAAGAAGAAGGTCCAAGGTATACAGTAAACCTAAAGTGAAGCATCGGAATCGAAAACTGGACTCACAGGAGAGGTTCAAATCATGGAAAGTTAGACTGTCAGTCCTCTTCTACTGCAGTCGGCATTGTGCCTTTTGTATTAAATATGGATGCAATTTCTGTGTTTCATCGTCAATAAGAAGGTCCAAGGTATAGAGTAAACCTGAAGTGAAGCATCGGAATCTAAAACCGGACTCACAGGAGAGGTTCAAATCATAGAAAGTTAGAGTGCCAGTCCTATTGTACTTAAGTCGGCATTGTGCCTTTTGTATTACATTCGGATGCAATTTCTGTGTTTCATCGTCAGTAAGAAGGTCCAAGGTATACAGTAAACCTGAAGTGAAGCATCGGAATCTAAAACATGGGCTCACGGGAAAGGTTTAAATCAAAGAAAGTTAAAGTGTCTGTCCTCTTGTACTTAAGTCGGCATTGTGCCTTTTGTATTAAATTCGGATGCAATTTCTGTGTTTCATCGTCAATAAGAAGGTCCAAGGTATACAGTAGACCTGAGGTGAAGCATCGGAATCTAAAACTGGATTCACCGGCGAGGTTCAAATCATAGCAAGTTAGAGTGTCAGTCCTCATGTGCTTAAGTTTGCAATGTGCCATTTGTATTAAATTCGGATGCAATTTCTGTGTTTCATCGTCAATAAGAAGGTCCAAGGGATACAGTAAACCTGAAATGAAGCTTCGTAATCTAAAACTGGATTCATGGGAGAGGTTTAAATCAAAGATAGTTAAGGTGTCTTTCCTCTTGCAGTTAAGTCGGCATTGTGCCTTTTGTATCAATTTCGGATGCAATCTCTGTGTTTCATCGTCAATAAGAAGGACCAAGGTATCCAGTAAACCTGAAGTGAAGCATCGGAATATAATACTGGTCTCACATTAGAGGTTCAAATCATACAAAGTTAGAGTGTCAGTCCTCTTGTCCTTAAGTCGGCATTTTGCCGTTAGTATTAAATTCGGATGCAATTTCTGTGTTTCATCGTCAATAAGAAGGTCCAAGGTATACAGTAAACCTGAAGTGAAGCATCGGAATCTAAAACTGGTCTCACAGGAAAGGTTGAAATCATAGAAAGTTTGAGTGTCAGTCCTCTTCTACTTAAGTCGGCATTGTGCCTTTTGTATTAAATTCGGATCCAATTTCTGTGTTTCATCGTCAATAAGAAGAATCAAGGAATACAGTAAACCTGAAGTGAAGCATCGGAATCTAAAACTGGACTTACAGGGAGGTTCTAATCACAGAAAGTTAGAATGTCAGTCCTCTTGTACTTAAGTCGGCATTGTGCCTTTCGTATTAAATTCGGATGCAATTTCTGTGTTTCATCGTCAATAAGAAGGTCCAAGGTATACAGTAAACCTGAGGTGAAGCATCGGAATCTAAAACTGGACTCACAGGAGAGGTTCAAATCATAGAAAGTTAGAGTGTCAGTCCTCTTGTACTTAAGTCTGCATTGTGCCTTTTGTATTAAATTCAGAATCAATTTCTGTGTTTCATCGTCAATAAGAAGGTCCAAGGGATACAGAATACCTGAAATTAAGCATCGTAATCTAAAACTGGACTCATGGGAGAGGTTTAAATCAAAGAAATTTAAAGTGTCTGTCCTCTTGTAATTAAGTCGGCATAGTGCCTTTTGTATTAAATTCGGATGCAATTTCTGTGTTTCATCGTCAATAAGAAGGTCCAAGGTATACAGGAAACCTGAAGTGAAGCATCGGAAAATAAAACTGGTCTCACAGGAGAGGTTCAAATCATAGAAAGTTAGAGTGTCAGTCCTCTTGTACATAAGTCGGCATTGTTCCGTTTGTACTAAATTCGGATGCAATATCTGTGTTTCATCGTCAATAAGAAGGTCCAAGGTATACAGTAAACCCGAAGGGGAAGCATCGGAATCTAAAACTGGACTCACAGGACAGGTTCAAATCATAGAAAGTTAGTGTGTCAGTCCTCTTGTACTCAAGTCGGCATTGTGCCTTTTGTATTAAAGTCGGATGCAATTTCCGTGGTTCATCGTCAGTAAGAAGATCCAAGGGATACAGTAAACCTGACGTGAAGCATCGGAATCTAAAATTGGCCTCACAGGAGAGGTTAAAATCAAAGAAAGTTAGAATGTCTGTCCTCTTGTACTTAAGTCGGCATTGTGCATTTCGTAGTAAATTCGGATTCAATTTCTGTGTTTCATCGTCAATAAGAAGGTCCAAGGTATACAGTAAACCTGAAGTGAAGCATCGGAATCTAAAACTGGACTCACAGGAGAGGTTTAAATCAAAGAAAGTTAAAGTGTCGGTCACCTTTTACTGAAGTCGGCATTGTGACTTTTGTATTAAAATCGGATGCAACATCTGTGTTTCGTCGTCAATAGCAAGGTCCAAGGGATACAGTAATCCCGAAGTGCAGCATCGGAAACAAAAACTGGACCCACAGGAGAGGTTTAAATCAAAGAAAGTTAGAGTGCCTGTCCTCTTGTACGTATGTTGGCATTGTGCCTTTCGTATTAAATTCGGATGCAATTTCTGTGTTTCATCGTCAACAAGAAGATCCCACGTATACAGTAAGCCTGAAGTGAAGCATCGGAGTCTTAAACTGGACTCACAGGAGAGGTTTAAATCAAAGAAAGTTAGAGTGTTTGTCCTCTCGTACTTAAGTCGGCATTGTGCCTTTTGTATTAAATTCAGATGCAATTTCTGGGTTTCATCGTCAATAAGACGGACCAATGGATGCTGAAATCGCTGAAGTGAAGCATCGGATTCTAAAACTGGACTCACAGGAGACGTTCCAATCATAGAAAGTTAGAGTGTCAATCTTCTTGTACTTAAGTCGGCATTGTGCCTTTTGTATTAAATTCGGATGCAATTTCTGTGTTTGATCATCAATAAGAAGGTCCAAGGTATACAGTAAACCAGAAGTGAGGCATCGAAATGTAAAACTCAACTCACAGGAGAGGTTCAAATCAAAGAAAGTTAAGGTGTCAGTCCTCTTGTACTTAAGTCGCCATTGTGCCATTTGTATTAAATTCGGATGCAATTTCTGTGTTTCATCGTCAATAAGAAGGTCCAAGGTATACAGGAATCCTGAAGTGAAGCATCGGAATCTAAAACTGGTCTCACAGGAAAGGTTGAAATCATAGAAAGTTTGCGTGTCAGTCCTCTTCTACTTAAGTCGGCATTGTGCCTTTTGTATTAAATTCGGATTCAATTTCTGTGTTTCATCGTCAATAAGAAGGTCAAGGTATACAGTAAACCTGAGGTGAAGCATCGGAATCTAGAACTGGACTCACAGGAGAGGTTCAAATCATAGAAAGTTAGAGTGTCACTCCTCTTGTACTTAAGTCTGCATTGTGCCTTTTGTATTAAATTCGGATGCAATTTTGTGTTTCATCGGCAATTAGAAGGTCCAAGGGATACAGTAAACCTGAAATGAAGCATTGTAATCTAATACTGGACTCATGGGAGAGGTTTAAATCAAAGAAAGTTAAAGTGTCTGTCCTCTTGTAATTAAGTCGGCATTGTGCCTTTTGTATTAAATTCGGAGGCAATTTCTGTGTTTCATCGACAATAAGAAGGTCCAAGGTATACAGTAATCCTGAAGTGAAGCTTCGGAATCTAAAACTGAACTCATCGGAGAGGTTCAAATCATAGAAAGTTAGAGTGTCAGTCCTCTTCTACTTAAGTCGTCATTGTGCCTTTTGTATTAAATTCTTATGCAATTTCTGTGTTTTAACATCAATAAGAAGGTCCAAGGTATACAGTAGACCTGAAGTGAAGCTTCGGAATCTAAAACAGGACTCACAGGAGAGGTTTAAATCAAAGAAAGTTAGAGTGTCTGTCCTCTTGTACTTAAGTCGGCATTGTGCATTTTGTATTAAATTCGGATGCAATTTCGGTGTTTCATCGTAAATAAGAAGGTCCATGGGATACAGTAAACCTGACGTGAAGCATCGGAATCTAAAACTGGACTCACAGGACAGGTTTAAATCAAAGAAAGTTAGAGTGTCAGTCCTCTTGTACTTAAGTCATCATTGTGCCTTTTGTATTACATTCGGATGCAATTTCTGTGTTTCATCGTCAGTAAGAAGGTCCAAGGTATACAGTAAACCTGAAGTGAAGCATCGGAATCTAAAACTGGACTCACAGGAGAGGTATAAATCAAAGAATGTTAAAGTGTCTGTCCTCTTGTGCTTAAGTGGGCATTGTGCCTTTTGTATTAAATTCGGATGCAATTTCTGTGTTTCATCGTCAATAAGAAGGTCCAAGATATACAGTAAACCTGAAGTCAAGCATCGGAATCTAAAACTGGACTCACAGGAGAGGTTCCAATCGTAGAATGTTAGAGTGTCACTCCTCTTGTACTTAAGTCGGCATTGTGCCTTTTGTATTAAATTCGGATGCAATTTCTGTGTTTCATCGTCAATAAGAAGGTCCATGGTATACAGTAAATCTGAAGGAAGCATTGGAATCTAAAACTGGACTCACAGGAGAGGTTCAAATCATAGAAAGTTAGACTGTCAGTCCTCTTGTACTCAAGTCGGCATTGTGCCTTTTGTATTAAAGTCGGATGCAATTTCCGTGGTTCATCGTTAGTAAGAAGATCCAAGGGATACAGTAAACCTGACGTGAAGCATCGGAATCTAAAATTGGACTCACAGGAGAGGTTAAAATCAAAGAAAGTTAGAATGTCTGGCCTCTTGTACTTAAGTCGGCATTGTGCATTTCGTAGTAAACTCGGATTCAATTTCTGTGTTTCATCGTCAATAAGAAGGTCCAAGGTATACAGTAAACCTGAAGTGAAGCATCGGAATCTAAAACTGGACTCACAGGAGAGGTTTAAATCAAAGGAAGTTAAAGTGTTGGTCACCTTTTACTGAAGTCGGCATTGTGACTTTTGTATTAAAATCGGATGCAATATCTGTGTTTCGTCGTCAATAGCAAGGTCCAAGGTATACAGTAATCCCGAAGTGCAGCATCGGAAACAAAAACTGGACCCACAGGAGAGGTTTAAATCAAAGAAAGTTAGAGTGCCTGTCCTATTGTACGTAAGTTAGCATTGTGCCTTTCGTATCAAATTCGGATGCAATTTCTGTGTTTCATCGTCAACAAGAAGATCCCACGTATACAGTAAACCTGAAGTGAAGCATCGGAATCTTAAACTGGACTCACAGGAGAGGTTTAAATCAAAGAAAATTAGAGTGTTTGTCCTCTCGTACTTAAGTCGGCATTGTGCCTTTTGTATTAAATTCGGATGCAATTTCTGTGTTTCATCGTCAATAAGACGGACCAAAGAATACTGAAATCGCTGAAGTGAAGCATCGGATTCTAAAACTGGACTCACAGGAGACGTTCCAATCATAGAAAGTTAGAGTGTCACTCCTCTTGTACTTAAGTCGGCATTGTGCCTTTTGTATTAAATTCGGATGCAATTTCTGTGTTTGATCAAAAATAATAAGGTCCAAGGTATACAGTAAACCTGAAGGGAGGCATCGGAATGTAAAACTCAACTCACAGGAGAGGTTCAAATCAAAGAAAGTTAAGGTGTCAGTCCTCTTGTACTTAACTTGCCATTGTGCCATTTGTATTAAATTCGGATGCAATTTCTGTGTTTCATCGTCAATAACAAGGTCCATGGTATACAGTAAACCTGAAGGAAGCATTGGAATCTAAAACTGGACTCACAGGAGAGGTTCAAATCATAGAAAGTTTGAGTGTCAGTCCTCTTGTACTTAAGTCGGCATTGTGCCTTTTGTATTAAATTCGGATGCAATTTCTGTGTTTCATCGTCAATAAGAAGGTCCAAGGAATAAAGTAAACCTGAAGTGTAGCATCGGAATCTAAAACTGGACTCACAGGGAGGTTCAAGTCACAGAAAGTTAGAGTGTCAGTCCTCTTCTACTTAAGTCGGCATTGGGCCCTTTGTATGAAATTCGGTTGCAATTTCTGTGTTTCATCGTCAATAAGAAGGTCCAAGGTATACAGTAGACCTGAGGTGAAGCTTCGGAATCTAAAACTGGACTCACAGGAGAGGTTCAAATCATAGAAAGTTAGAGTGTCAGTCCTCTTGTGCTTAAGTTTGCATTGTGCCATTTGTATTAAATTCGGATGCAATTTCTGCGTTTCATCGTCAATAAGAAGGTCCAAGGGATCCAGTAAACCTGAAATGAAGCATCGTAATCTAAAACTGGACTCATGGGAGAGGTTTAAAACAAAGAAATTTAAAGTGTCTGTCCTCTTGTAATTAAGTCGGCATAGTGCCTTTTGTATTAAATTCGGATGCAATTTCTGTGTTTCATCGTCAATAAGAAGGTCCAAGGTATACAGTAAACCTGAAGTGAAGCATCGGAAACTAAAACTGGTCTCACAGGAGAGGTTCAAATCATAGAAAGTTAGAGTGTCAGTCCCCTTGTACTGAAGTCGGCATTGTGCCGTTTGTACTAAATTCGGATGCAATATCTGTGTTTCATCGTCAATAAGAAGGTCCAAGGTATACAGTAAACCTGAAGGGGAAGCATCGGAATCTAAAACTGGACTCACAGGACAGGTTCAAATCATAGAAAGTTAGAGTGTCAGTCCTCTTGTACTTAAGTCGGCATTTTGCCTTTTGTATTAAATTCGGTTCCAATTTCTGTGTTTCATCGTCAATAAGAAGGTCCAAGGTATACAGTAGACCTGAGGTGAAGCTTCGGAATCTAAAACTGGACTCACAGGAGAGGTTCAAATCAAAGAAAGTTAGACTGTCAGTCCTCTTGTACTTAAGTCTGCATTGTACCTTTTGTATTAAATTCGGAATCAATTTCTGTGTTTCATCGTCAATAAGAAGGTCCAAGGGATACAGAAAACCTGAAATTAAGCATCGTAATCTAAAACTGGACTCATGGGAGAGGTTTAAATCAAAGAAATTTAAAGTGTCTGTCCTCTTGTAATTAAGTCGGCATAGTGCCTTTTGTATTAAATTCGGATGCAATTTGTGTGTTTCATCGTCAATAAGAAGGTCCAAGGTATACAGTAAACCTGGAGTGAAGCATCGGAAACTAAAACTGGTCTCACAGGAGAGGTTCAAATCATAGAAAGTTAGAGTGTCAGTCCTCTTGTACATAAGTCGGCATTGTGCCGTTTGTACTAAATTCGGATGCAATATCTGTGTTTCATCGTCAATAAGAAGGTCCAAGGTATACAGTAAACCTGAAGGGGAAGCATCGGAATCTAAAACTGGACTCACAGGACAGGTTCAAATCATAGAAAGTTAGAGTGTCAGTCCTCTTGTACTCAAGTCGGCATTGTGCCTTTTGTATTAAAGTCGGATGCAATTTCCGTGGTTCATCGTTAGTAAGAAGATCCAAGGGATACAGTAAACCTGACGTGAAGCATCGGAATCTAAAATTGGACTCACAGGAGAGGTTAAAAACAAAGAAAGTTAGAATGTCTGTCCTCTTGTACTTAAGTCGGCATTGTGCGTTTCGTAGTAAATTCGGATTCAATTTCTGTGTTTCATCGTCAATAAGAAGGTCCAAGGTATACAGTAAACCTGAAGTGAAGCATCGGAATCTAAAACTGGACTCACAGGAGAGGTTTAAATCAAAGAAAGTTAAAGTGTCGGTCACCTTTTACTGAAGTCGGCATTGTGACTTTTGTATTAAAATCGGATGCAATATCTGTGTTTCGTCGTCAATAGCAAGGTCCAAGGGATACAGTAATCCCGAAGTGCAGCATCGGAAACAAAAACTGGACCCACAGGAGAGGTTTAAATCAAAGAAAGTTAGAGTGCCTGTCCTCTTGTACGTAAGTTGGCATTGTGCCTTTCGTATTAAATTCGGATGCAATTTCTGTGTTTCATCGTCAATAAGAAGATCCCACGTATACAGTAAACCTGAAGTGAAGCATCGGAATCTTAAACTGGACTCACAGGAGAGGTTTAAATCAAAGAAAGTTAGAGTGTTTGTCCTCTCGTACTTAAGTCGGCATTGTGCCTTTTGTATTAAATTCGGATGCAATTTCTGTGTTTCATCGTCAATTAGAAGGTCCAAGGGATACAGTAAACCTGAAATGAAGCATTGTAATCTAATACTGGACTCATGGGAGAGGTTTAAATCAAAGAAAGTTAAAGTGTCTGTCCTCTTGTAATTAAGTCGGCATTGTGCCTTTTGTATTAAATTCGGAGGCAATTTCTGTGTTTCATCGACAATAAGAAGGTCCAAGGTATACAGTAATCCTTAAGTGAAGCTTCGGAATCTAAAACTGAACTCACCGGAGAGGTTCAAATCATAGAAAGTTAGAGTGTCAGTCCTCTTCTACTTAAGGCGTCATTGTGCCTTTTGTATGAAATTCTTATGAAATTTCTGTGTTTCAACATCAATAAGAAGGTCCAAGGTATACAGTAGACCTGAAGTGAAGCTTCGGAATCTAAAACAGGACTCACAGGAGAGGTTTAAATCGAAGAAAGTTAGAGTGTCTGTCCTCTTGTACTTAAGTCGGCATTGTGCATTTTGTATTAAATTCGGATGCAATTTCTGTGTTTCATCGTAAATAAGAAGGTCCAAGGGATACAGTAAACCTGACGTGAAGCATCGGAATCTAAAACAGGACTCACAGGAGAGGTTTACATCAAAGAAAGTTAGAGTGTCAGTCCTCTTCTACTTCAGTCGGCATTGTGCCTTTTGTATTAAATATGGATGCAATATCTGTGTTTCATCGTCAATAAGAAGGTCCAAGGTATAGAGTAAACCTGAAGTGAAGCATCGGAATCTAAAACCGGACTCACAGGAGAGGTTCAAATCGTAGAAAGTTAGAGTGTCACTCCTCTTGTACTTAAGTCGGCATTGTGCCTTTTGTATTAAATTCGGATGTAATTTCTGTGTTTCATCGTCAATAAGAATGTCCAAGGTATACAGTAAACCTGAAGTGAAGCTTTGGAATCTAAAACAGGACTCACAGGATAGGTTCAAATCATAGAAAGTTAGAGTGTTACACCTCCTGTACTTATGTCTGCATTGTGCCTTTTGTATTAAATTCGGATGCAATTTCTGGGTTTCATCGTAAAGAAGAAAGTCAAGGTATACCTTAAACCTGAAGTGAAGCATCGGATTCTAAAACTGGACTCACAGGAGGGGTTCAAATCATAGGATGTTAGAGTGCTAGTCCTCTTCTACTTCGGTCGGCATTGTGCCTTTAGTAATAAATTCGAATGCAATTTCTGTGTTTCATCGTCAATAAGAAGGTCCAAGGTATACATAAACCTGAAGTGAAGCATCGGAATCTAAAACCGGACTCACAGGAGAGGTTCAAATCACAGAAAGTAAGAGTGTCAGTCCTCTTGTACTTAAGTCGGCATTGTGCCTTTTGTATTAAATTCGGATTCAATTTCTGTGTTTCATCGTCAATAACAAGGTCCAAGGAATACAGTAAACCTGAAGTGAAGCATCGGAATCTAAAACTGGACTCACAGGAGAGGTTCAAATCAAAGAAAGTTTAGGTGTCAGTCCTCTAGTACTTAAGTCGGGATTGTGCCTTTTGTATTAAATTCGGATGCAATTTCTGTGTTTCATCGTCAATAAGAAGGTCCAAGGGATACAGTAAACCTGAAGTGAAGCATCGGAATCTGAAACTGCAATCGCAGGAGAGGTTCAAATCATAGAAAGTTAGAGTGTCAGTCCACTTGAACTTATGTCGGCATTGAGCTTTTTGTATTAAATTCGGATGCAATTTCTGTTTTTCATCGTCAATAAGAAGGTCCAAGGGATACAGTAAACCTGAAGTGAAGCATCGGAATCTGAAACTGGATTCACAAGACAGGTTCAAATCATAGAAGGTTAGAGTGTCAGTCCTCTTGTACTTAAGACGGCATTGTGCCTTTTGTATTAAATTCGGATGCAATTACTGTGTTTCATCGTTAATAAGAAGGTCCAAGGGATACAGTAAACCTGAAGTGTAGCGTCGGAATCTAAAACTGGACTCACAGGGTGGTTCAAGGCACAGAAAGTTAGAGTGTCAGTCCTCTTCTACTTGAGTCGGCATTGTGCCTTTTGTATTAAATTCGGATGAAATTTCTGTGTTTCATCGTCAATAAGAAGGTCCAAGGTATACAGTAAACCTGAGGTGAAGCACCGGAATCTAAAACTGGACTCACAGGAGAGGTTCAAATCATAGAAAGTTAGAGTGTCAGTCCTCTTGTACTTAAGTCTGCATTGTGCCATTTGTATTAAATTCGGATGCAATGTCTGTGTTTCATCGTCAATAAGAAGGTCCAAGGGATACATTAAACCTGAAATGAAGCATCGGAATCTAAAACTGGACTCACAGGAGAGGTTCAAATCAAAGAAAGTTTAGGTGTCAGTCCTCTAGTACTTAAGTCGGGATTGTGCCTTTTGTATTAAATTCGGATGCAATTTCTGTGTTTCATCGTCAATAAGAAGGTCCAAGGGATACAGTAAACCTGAAGTGAAGCATCGGAATCTGAAACTGCAATCGCAGGAGAGGTTCAAATCATAGAAAGTTAGAGTGTCAGTCCACTTGAACTTATGTCGGCATTGAGCTTTTTGTATTAAATTCGGATGCAATTTCTGTTTTTCATCGTCAATAAGAAGGTCCAAGGGATACAGTAAACCTGAAGTGAAGCATCGGAATGTAAAACTGGACTCACAGGACAGGTTCAAATCATAGAAAGTTAGAGTGTCAGTCCTCTTGTACTTAAGTCGGCATTGTGCCTTTTGTATTAAATTCGGATGCAATTTCTGTGTTTGATCATCAATAAGAAGGTCCAAGGTATACAGTAAACCTGAAGTGAAGCATCGGAATGAAAATCTCAACTCACAGGAGACGTTCAAATCATAGAAAGTTAGAGTGTCAGTCTTCTTGTACATAAGTCGGCATTGTGCCATTTGTATTAACTTCGGATGCAATTTCTGTGTTTCATCGTCAATAAGAAGGTCCAAGGGATACAGTAATCCTGAAGTGAAGCATCGGAATCTAAAACTGGTCTCACAGGAAAGGTTGAAATCATAGAAAGTTAGAGTGTCAGTCCTCTTGTACTTAAGTCTGCATTGTGCCTTTTGTATTAAATTCGGATTCAATTTCTTTGTTCCATCGTCAATAAGACGGTCCAAGGGATACAGAAAACCTGAAATTAAGCATCGTAATCTAAAACTGGACTCATGGGAGAGGTTTAAATCAAAGAAAGTTAAACTGTCTGTCCTCTTGTAATTAAGTCGGCATTGTGCCTTTTGTATTAAATTCGGATGCAATTTCTGTGTTTCATCGTCAATAAGAAGGTCCAAGGTATACAGTAAACCTGAAGTGAAGCATCGGAATCTAAAACTCCTCTCACAGGAGAGGTTAAAATCATAGAAAACTAAAGTGTCAATCCTCTTGTACTGAAGTCGGCATTGTACCGTTTGTACTAAATTCGGATGCAAATTCTGTGTTTCATCGTCAATAAGAAGGTCCAAGGTATACAGTAAACCTGAAGTGAAGCATCGGAATTTAAAACTGGACTCACAGGAGAGGTTCAAATCGAAGAAAGTTAGAGTGTCAGTCCTCTTGTACTTAGGTCGTCATTGTGCCTTTTTTATTAAATTCAGATGCAATTTCTGTGTTCCAACGTCAATAAGAAGGTCTAAGGTATACAGTAGACCTGAAGTGAAGCATCGGAATCTAAAACAGGACTCACAGCAGAGGTTTAAATAAAAGAAAGTTAGAGTGTCTGTCCTCTTGTACTTAAGTCTGCCTTGTGCCATTTGTATTAAATTCGGATGCAATTTCTGTGTTTCATCGTCAATAAGAAGGTCCAATGGATATAAAAAAACCTGAAGTGAAGCATCGGATTCTAAAACTGGACTCACAGGAGACGTTCCAATCATAGAATGTTGGAGTGCCACTCCTCATGTACGTAAGTCGGCATCGTGCCTTTTGTATTAAATTCGGATGCAATTTCTGTGTTTGATCATCAGTAAGAAGGTCCAAGGTATACAGTAAACCTGAAGAGAAGCATCGAAATGTAAAACTCAACTCACAGGAGAGGTTCAAATCATAGAAAATTAGAGTGTCAGTCCTCTTGTACATAAGTCGGCATTGTTCTATTTGAATTAAATTCGGATGCAATTTCTGTGTTTCATTGTCAATAAGAAGGTCCAAGGGATAGAGTACTCATGAAGTGAAGCATCGGAATCTAAAACTGGTCTCACAGGAAAGGCTGAAATCATAGAAAGTTTGAGTGTCAGTCCTCTTCTACTTAAGTCTGCATTGTGCCTTTTGTATTAAATTCGGATTCAATTACTGTGTTTCATCGTCAATAAGAAGGTCCAAGCAATAAAGTAAACCTGAAGTGTAGCATCGGAATCTAAAACTGGACTCCCAGGGAGGTTCAAGTCACAGAAAGTTAGAGTGTCAGTCCTCTTGTACTTAAGTCGGCATTGTGCCTTTTGTATTAAATTCGGATGCAATTTCTGTGTTTGATCATCAATAAGAAGGTCCAAGGTATGCAGCAAACCAGAAGTGAAGCATCGGAATGAAAATCTCAACTCACAGGAGACGTTCAAATCATAGAAAGTTTGAGTGTCAGTCCTCTTGTACTTAAGTCTGCATTGTGCCTTTTGTATTAAATTCGGATTCAATTTCTTTGTTCCATCGTCAATAAGAGGGTCCAAGGGATACAGAAAACCTGAAATTAAGCATCGTAATCTAAAACTGGACTCACGGGAGAGGTTTAAATCAAAGAAAGTTAAACTGTCTGTCCTCTTGTAATTAAGTCGGCATTGTGCCTTTTGTATTAAATTCGGATGCAATTTCTGTGTTTCATCGTCAATAAGAAGGTCCAAGGTATACAGTAAACCTGAAGTGAAGCATCGGAATCTAAAACTGCTCTCACAGGAGAGGTTAAAATCATAGAAAGTTAGAGTAACAGTCCTCTTGTACTGAAGTCGACATTGTGCCGTTTGTACTAAATTCGGATGCAAATTCTGTGTTTCATCGTCAATAAGAGGGTCCAAGGTATACAGTAAACCTGAAGTGAAGCATCGGAATCTGAAACTGCAATCGCAGGAGAGGTTCAAATCATAGAAAGTTAGAGTGTCAGTCCACTTGAACTTATGTCGGCATTGAGCTTTTTGTATTAAATTCGGATGCAATTTCTGTTTTTCATCGTCAATAAGAAGGTCCAAGGGATACAGTAAACCTGAAGTGAAGCATCGGAATCTGAAACTGGATTCACAAGACAGGTTCAAATCATAGAAGGTTAGAGTGTCAGTCCTCTTGTACTTAAGACGGCATTGTGCCTTTTGTATTAAATTCGGATGCAATTACTGTGTTTCATCGTTAATAAGAAGGTCCAAGGGATACAGTAAACCTGAAGTGTAGCGTCGGAATCTAAAACTGGACTCACAGGGTGGTTCAAGGCACAGAAAGTTAGAGTGTCAGTCCTCTTCTACTTGAGTCGGCATTGTGCCTTTTGTATTAAATTCGGATGAAATTTCTGTGTTTCATCGTCAATAAGAAGGTCCAAGGTATACAGTAAACCTGAGGTGAAGCACCGGAATCTAAAACTGGACTCACAGGAGAGGTTCAAATCATAGAAAGTTAGAGTGTCAGTCCTCTTGTACTTAAGTCTGCATTGTGCCATTTGTATTAAATTCGGATGCAATGTCTGTGTTTCATCGTCAATAAGAAGGTCCAAGGGATACATTAAACCTGAAATGAAGCATCGGAATCTAAAACTGGACTCACAGGAGAGGTTCAAATCAAAGAAAGTTTAGGTGTCAGTCCTCTAGTACTTAAGTCGGGATTGTGCCTTTTGTATTAAATTCGGATGCAATTTCTGTGTTTCATCGTCAATAAGAAGGTCCAAGGGATACAGTAAACCTGAAGTGAAGCATCGGAATCTGAAACTGCAATCGCAGGAGAGGTTCAAATCATAGAAAGTTAGAGTGTCAGTCCACTTGAACTTATGTCGGCATTGAGCTTTTTGTATTAAATTCGGATGCAATTTCTGTTTTTCATCGTCAATAAGAAGGTCCAAGGGATACAGTAAACCTGAAGTGAAGCATCGGAATGTAAAACTGGACTCACAGGACAGGTTCAAATCATAGAAAGTTAGAGTGTCAGTCCTCTTGTACTTAAGTCGGCATTGTGCCTTTTGTATTAAATTCGGATGCAATTTCTGTGTTTGATCATCAATAAGAAGGTCCAAGGTATACAGTAAACCTGAAGTGAAGCATCGGAATGAAAATCTCAACTCACAGGAGACGTTCAAATCATAGAAAGTTAGAGTGTCAGTCTTCTTGTACATAAGTCGGCATTGTGCCATTTGTATTAACTTCGGATGCAATTTCTGTGTTTCATCGTCAATAAGAAGGTCCAAGGGATACAGTAATCCTGAAGTGAAGCATCGGAATCTAAAACTGGTCTCACAGGAAAGGTTGAAATCATAGAAAGTTAGAGTGTCAGTCCTCTTGTACTTAAGTCTGCATTGTGCCTTTTGTATTAAATTCGGATTCAATTTCTTTGTTCCATCGTCAATAAGACGGTCCAAGGGATACAGAAAACCTGAAATTAAGCATCGTAATCTAAAACTGGACTCATGGGAGAGGTTTAAATCAAAGAAAGTTAAACTGTCTGTCCTCTTGTAATTAAGTCGGCATTGTGCCTTTTGTATTAAATTCGGATGCAATTTCTGTGTTTCATCGTCAATAAGAAGGTCCAAGGTATACAGTAAACCTGAAGTGAAGCATCGGAATCTAAAACTCCTCTCACAGGAGAGGTTAAAATCATAGGAAACTAAAGTGTCAATCCTCTTGTACTGAAGTCGGCATTGTACCGTTTGTACTAAATTCGGATGCAAATTCTGTGTTTCATCGTCAATAAGAAGGTCCAAGGTATACAGTAAACCTGAAGTGAAGCATCGGAATTTAAAACTGGACTCACAGGAGAGGTTCAAATCGAAGAAAGTTAGAGTGTCAGTCCTCTTGTACTTAGGTCGTCATTGTGCCTTTTTTATTAAATTCAGATGCAATTTCTGTGTTCCAACGTCAATAAGAAGGTCTAAGGTATACAGTAGACCTGAAGTGAAGCATCGGAATCTAAAACAGGACTCACAGCAGAGGTTTAAATAAAAGAAAGTTAGAGTGTCTGTCCTCTTGTACTTAAGTCTGCCTTGTGCCATTTGTATTAAATTCGGATGCAATTTCTGTGTTTCATCGTCAATAAGAAGGTCCAATGGATATAAAAAAACCTGAAGTGAAGCATCGGATTCTAAAACTGGACTCACAGGAGACGTTCCAATCATAGAATGTTGGAGTGCCACTCCTCATGTACGTAAGTCGGCATCGTGCCTTTTGTATTAAATTCGGATGCAATTTCTGTGTTTGATCATCAGTAAGAAGGTCCAAGGTATACAGTAAACCTGAAGAGAAGCATCGAAATGTAAAACTCAACTCACAGGAGAGGTTCAAATCATAGAAAATTAGAGTGTCAGTCCTCTTGTACATAAGTCGGCATTGTTCTATTTGAATTAAATTCGGATGCAATTTCTGTGTTTCATTGTCAATAAGAAGGTCCAAGGGATAGAGTACTCCTGAAGTGAAGCATCGGAATCTAAAACTGGTCTCACAGGAAAGGCTGAAATCATAGAAAGTTTGAGTGTCAGTCCTCTTCTACTTAAGTCTGCATTGTGCCTTTTGTATTAAATTCGGATTCAATTACTGTGTTTCATCGTCAATAAGAAGGTCCAAGCAATAAAGTAAACCTGAAGTGTAGCATCGGAATCTAAAACTGGACTCCCAGGGAGGTTCAAGTCACAGAAAGTTAGAGTGTCAGTCCTCTTGTACTTAAGTCGGCATTGTGCCTTTTGTATTAAATTCGGATGCAATTTCTGTGTTTGATCATCAATAAGAAGGTCCAAGGTATGCAGCAAACCAGAAGTGAAGCATCGGAATGAAAATCTCAACTCACAGGAGACGTTCAAATCATAGAAAGTTTGAGTGTCAGTCCTCTTGTACTTAAGTCTGCATTGTGCCTTTTGTATTAAATTCGGATTCAATTTCTTTGTTCCATCGTCAATAAGAGGGTCCAAGGGATACAGAAAACCTGAAATTAAGCATCGTAATCTAAAACTGGACTCACGGGAGAGGTTTAAATCAAAGAAAGTTAAACTGTCTGTCCTCTTGTAATTAAGTCGGCATTGTGCCTTTTGTATTAAATTCGGATGCAATTTCTGTGTTTCATCGTCAATAAGAAGGTCCAAGGTATACAGTAAACCTGAAGTGAAGCATCGGAATCTAAAACTGCTCTCACAGGAGAGGTTAAAATCATAGAAAGTTAGAGTAACAGTCCTCTTGTACTGAAGTCGACATTGTGCCGTTTGTACTAAATTCGGATGCAAATTCTGTGTTTCATCGTCAATAAGAGGGTCCAAGGTATACAGTAAACCTGAAGTGAAGCATCGGAATTTAAAACTGGACTCACAGGAGAGGTTCAAATCGAAGAAAGTTAGAGTGTCAGTCCTCTTGTACTTAGGTCGTCATTGTGCCTTTTTTATTAAATTCGGATGCAATTTCTGTGTTCCAACGTCAATAAGAAGGTCTAAGGTATACAGTAGACCTGAAGTGAAGCATCGGAATCTAAAACAGGACTCACAGCAGAGGTTTAAATAAAAGGAAGTTAGAGTGTCTGTCCTCTTGTACTTAAGTCTGCATTGTGCCATTTGTATTAAATTCGGATGCAATTTCTGTGTTTCATCGTCAATAAGAAGGTCCAATGGATACAAAAAACCCTGAAGTGAAGCATCGGATTCTAAAACTGGACTCACAGGAGACGTTCCAATCATAGTATGTTGGAGTGTCACTCCTCATGTACGTAAGTCGGCATTGTGCCTTTTGTATTAAATTCGGATGCAATTTCTGTGTTTGATCATCAATAAGAAGGTCCAAGGTATACAGTAAACCTGAAGTGAAGCATCGGAATGTAAAACTCAACTCACAGGAGAGGTTCAAATCATAGAAAGTGAGAGTGTCAGTCCTCTTGTACATAAGTCGGCATTGTTCTATTTGTATTAAATTCGGATGCAATTTCTGTGTTTCATCGTCAATAAGAAGGTCCAAGGGATAGAGTACTCCTGAAGTGAAGCATCGGAATCTAAAACTGGTCTCACAGGAAATGTTGAAATCATAGAAAGTTTGAGTGTCAGTCCTCTTCCACTTAAGTCTGCATTGTGCCTTTTGTTTTAAATTCGGATTCAATTACTGTGTTTCATCGTCAATAAGAAGGTCCAAGCAATACAGTAAACCTGAAGTGTAGCATCGGAATCTAAAACTGGACTCACAGGGAGGTTCAAGTCACAGAAAGTTAGAGTGTCAGTCCTCTTGTACTTAAGTCGGCATTGTGCCTTTTGTATTAAATTCGGATTCAATTTCTGTGTTTCATCGTCAATAAGAAGGTCCAAGGGAAATAGAAAACCTGAAATTAAGCATCGTAATCTAAAACTGGACTCATGGGAGAGGTTTAAATCAAAGAAATTTAAAGTGTCTGTCCTCTTGTAATTAAGTCGGCATTGTGCCTTTTGTATTAAATTGGGATGCAATTTCTGTGTTCCATCGTCAATAAGAAGGCCCAAGGTATACAGTAAACCTGAAGTGAAGCATCGGAATCTAAAACTGGTCTCACAGGAGTAGTTCAAACCATAGAAAGTTAGAGTGTCAGTCCTCTTGTACATAAGTCGGCATTGTGCCGTTTGTACTAAATTCGGATGCAATATCTGTGTTTCATCATCAATAAGAAGGTCCAAGGTATACAGTGAACCTGAAGTGAAGCATCGGAATCTGAAACTGGACTCACAGGACAGGTTCAAATCATAGAATGTTAGAGTGCCTGTCCTCTTGTACTGAAGTCGGCATTGTGCATTTTGTATTAAATTCGGATGTAATTTCTGTGTTTCATCGTCAATAAGAAGGTCCAAGGTATTCAGTAATCCTGAAGTGAAGCTTCGGAATCTAAAACTGGACTCACAGGATAGGTTCAAATCATAGAAAGTTAGAGTGTTACACCTATTGTACTTATGTCTGCATTGTGCATTTTGTATTAAATTCGGATGCAATTTCTGGGTTTCATCGTCAAGAAGAAGGTCAAGGTATACCTTAAACCTGAAGTGAAGCATCGGATTCTAAAACTGGACTCACTGGAGGGGTTCAAATCATAGGATGTTAGAGTGTTAGTCCTCTTCTACTTCGGTCGGCATTGTGCCTGTAGTAATAAATTCGAATGCAATTTCTGTGTTTCATCGTCAATAAGAAGGTCCAAGGTATACATAAACCTGAAGTGAAGCATCGGAATCTAAAACTGGACTCACAGGAGAGGTTCAAATCATAGAAAGTAAGAGTGTCAGTCCTCTTGTACTTAAGTCAGCATTGTGCCTTTTGTATTTAATTTGGATGTAATTTCTGTGTTTCATCGTCAATAAGAAGGTCCAAGGGATACAGAAAAACCTGAAGTGAAGCATCGGATTCTAAAACTTGACTCACAGGAGACGTTCAAATCATAGAATGTTAGAGTGTCAGTCCGCTTGTACTTAAGTCGGCATTGTGCCTTTTGTATTAAATTCGGATGCAATTTCTGTGTTTCATCGTCAATAAGAAGGTCCAAGGGATACAGTAAACCTGAAGTGAAGCATCGGAATCTAAAACTGGTCTCACAGGAGAGGTTCAAATCATAGAAAGTGTAGGTGTCAGTCCTCTAGTACTTAAGTCGGGATTGTGCCTTTTGTATTAAATGCGGATGCAATTTCTGTGTTTGATCGTCAATAAGAAGGTCCAAGGGATACAGTAAACCTGAAGTGAAGCACCGGAATCTCAAACTGGACTCACAAGACATGTTCAAATCATAGAAGGTTAGAGTGTCAGTCCTCTTGTACTTAAGTCGGCATTGTGCCTTTTGTATTAAATTCGGATGCAATTACTGTGGTTCATCGTTAATAAGAAGGTCCAAGGGATACAGTAAACCTGAAGTGAAGCATCGGAATCTAAAACTGGTCTCACAGGATAGGTTCAAATCATAGAAAGTTAGAGTGACAGTCCTCTTGTACTTAAGTCCTCATTGTGCCTTTTGTATTAAACTCCGATGCAGTCTCTGTGTTTCATCGTCAATAAGCGGGTCCAAGGTATACAGTAAACCGGAAGTGAAGAATCGGAATCTGAAACTGCAATCGCAGGAGAGGTTCAAATCATAGAAAGTTAGAGTGTCAGTCCACTTGTACTTATGTCGGCATTGAGCTTTTTGTATTAAATTCGGATGCAATTTCTGTTTTTCATCGTCAATAAGAAGGTCCCAGGGATACAGTAAACCTGAAGTGAAGCATCGGAATGTAAAACTGGACTCACAGGACAGGTTCAAATCATAGAAAATTAGAGTGTCAGTCCTCTTGTACTTAAGTCGGCATTGTGCCTTTTATATTAAATTCGGATGCCATTTCTGTGTTAGATCATCAATAAGAAGGTCCAAGGTATACAGTAAACCTGAAGTGAAGCATCGGAATGAAAATCTCAACTCACAGGAGACGTTCAAATCATAGAAAGTTAGAGTGTGAGTCCTCTTGTACATAAGTCGGCATTGTGCCATTTGCATTAAATTCGGATGCAATTTCTGTGTTTCATCGTCAATAAGAAGGTCCAAGGGATACAGTAATCCTGAAGTGAAGCATCGGAATCTAAAACTGGTCTCACAGAAAGGTTGAAATCATAGAAAGTTAGAGTGTAAGTCCTCTTGTACTTAAGTCTGCATTGTGCATTTTGTACTAAATTCGGATTCAATTTTGTTGTTCCATCGTCAATAAGAAGGGCCAAGGGATACAGAAAACCTGAAATTAAGCATCGTAACCTAAAACTGGACTCACGGGAGAGGTTTTAATCAAAGAAAGTTAAACTGTCTGTCCTCCTGTAATTAAGTCGGCATTGTGCCTTTTGTATTAAATTCGGATGCAATTTCTGTGTTTCTTCGTCAATAAGAAGGTCCAAGGTATACAGTAAACCTGAAGTGAAGCATCGGAATCTAAAACTGCTCTCACAGGAGAGGTTAAAATCATAGAAAGTTAGAGTGTCAGTCTTCTTGTACTGAAGTCGGCATTGTGCCGTTTGTACTAAATTCGGATGCAAATTCTGTGTTTCATCGTCAATAAGAAGGTCCAAGGTATACAGTAAACCTGAAGTGAAGCATCGGAATTTAAAACTGGACTCTCAGGAGAGGTTTAAATCGAAGAAAGTTAGAGTGTCAGTCCTCCTGTACTTAGGTCGTCATTGTGCCTTTTTTATTAAATTCGGATGCAATTTCTGTGTTCCAACGTCAATAAGAAGGTCCAAGGTATACAGTAAACCTGAAGTGAAGCATCGGACTCTAAAACAGGACTCACAGCAGAGGTTTAAATAAAAGAAAGTTAGAGTGTCTGTCCTCTTGTACTTAAGTTGGCATTGTGCATTTTGTATTAAATTCGGATGCAATTTCTGTGTTTCGTCGTAAATAAGAAGGTCCAAGGTATACAGTAAACCTGAAGTGAAGCATCGGACTCTAAAACAGGACTCACAGCAGAGGTTTAAATAAAAGAAAGTTAGAGTGTTTGTCCTCTTGTACTTAAGTCTGCATTGTGCCATTTGTATTAAATTCGGATGCAATTTCTGTGTTTCATCGTCAATAAGAAGGTCCAATGGATACAAAAAACCCTGAAGTGAAGCATCGGATTCTAAAACTGGACTCACAGGAGACGTTCCAATCATAGAATGTTGGAGTGTCACTCCTCATGTACGTAAGTCGGCATTGTGCCTTTTGTATTAAATTCGGATGCAATTTCTGTGTTTGATCATCAATAAGAAGGTCCAAGGTATACAGTAAACCTGAAGTGAAGCATCGGAATGTAAAACTCAACTCACAGGAGAGGTTTAAATCATAGAATGTTAGAGTGTCAGTCCTCTTGTAGATAAGTCGGCATTGTTCTATTTGTATTAAATTCGGATGCAATTTCTGTGTTTCATCGTCAATAAGAAGTACCAAGGGATAGAGTACCCCTGAAGTGAAGCATCGGAATCTAAAACTGGTCTCACAGGAAAGGTTGAAATCATAGGAAGTTAGAGTGTCAGTCCTCTTGTACTTAAGTCGGCATTCTGCCTTTTGTATTAAATTCGGATGCAATTTCTGTGCTTCATCGTTAGTAAGAATGTCCAAGGGATACAGTAAACCTGACGTGAAGCATCGGAATCTAAAATTGGACTCACAGGAGAGGTTCCAATCATAGAATGTTAGAGTGTCTGTCCTCTTGTACTGAAGTCGGCATTGTGCATTTTGTATTAAATTCGGATGTAATTTCTGTGTTTCATCGTCAATAAGAAGGTCCAAGGTATTCAGTGAACCTGAAGTGAAGCTTCGTAATCTAAAACTGGACTCACAGGATAGGTTCAAATCATAGAAAGTTAGAGTGTTACACCTCTTGTACTTATGCCTGCATTGTGCCTTTTGTATTAAATTCGGATGCAATTTCTGGGTTTCATCGTCAAGAAGAAGGTCAAGGTATACCTTAAACCTGATGTGAAGCATCGGATTCTAAAACTGGACTCACAGGAGGGGTTCAAATCATAGGATGTTAGAGTGTTAGTCCTCTTCTACTTCGGTCGGCATTGTGCCTTTAGTAATAAATTCGAATGCAATTTCTGTGTTTCATCGTCAATAAGAAGGTCCAAGGTATACATAAACCTGAAGTGAAGCATCGGAATCTAGAACCGGACTCACAGGAGAGGTTCAAATCATAGAAAGTAAGAGTGTCAGTCCTCTTGTATTAAGTCAGCATTGTGCCTTTTGTATTTAATTTGGATGTAATTTCTGTGTTTCATCGTCAACAAGAAGGTCCAAGGGATACAGAAAAACCTGAAGTGAAGCATCGGATTCTAAAACTAGACTCACAGGAGACGTTCAAATCATAGAATGTTAGAGTGTCAGTCCGCTTGTACTTAAGTCGGCATTGTGCCTTTTGTATTAAATTCGGATGCAATTTCTGTGTTTCATCGTCAATAAGAAGGTCCAAGGAATACAGTAAACCTGAAGTGAAGCTTCGGAATCTAAAACTGGACTCACAGGAGAGGTTCAAATCGTAGAAAGTTTGAGTGTCAGTCCTCTTCTACTTAAGTCGGCATTGTGATTTTTGCATTAAATTCGGATTCAATTTCTGTGTTTCATCGTCAATAACAAGGTCCAAGGAATACAGTAAACCTGAAGTGAAGCATCGGAATCTAAAACTGGACTCACAGGAGAGGTTCAAATCAAAGAAAGTTTAGGTGTCAGTCCTCTAGTACTTAAGTCGGGATTGTGCCTTTTGTATTAAATTCGGATGCAATTTCTGTGTTTCATCGTCAATAAGAAGGTCCAAGGGATACAGTAAACCTGAAGTGAAGCATCGGAATCTCAAACTGGACTCACAAGACAGGTTCAAATCATAGAAGGTTAGAGTGTCAGTCCTCTTGTACTTAAGTCGGCATTGTGCCTTTTGTATTAAATTCGGATGCAATTACTGTGGTTCATCGTTAATAAGAAGGTCCAAGGGATACAGTAAACCTGAAGTGTAGCGTCGGAATCTAAAACTGGACTCACAGGGAGGTTCAAGGCACAGAAAGTTAGAGTGTCAGTCCTCTTCTACTTGAGTCGGCATTGTGCCTTTTGTATTAAATTCGGATGAAATTTCTGTGTTTCATCGTCAATAAGAAGGTCCAAGGTATACAGTAAACCTGAGGTGAAGTACCGGAATCTAAAACTGGACTCACAGGAGAGGTTCAAATCATAGAAAGTTAGAGTGTCAGTCCTCTTGTACTTAAGTCTGCATTGTGCCATTTGTATTAAATTCGGATGCAATGTCTGTGCTTCATCGTCAATAAGAAGGTCCAAGGGATACATTAAAACCTGAAATGATGCATCGTAATCTAAAACTGGACTCATGGGAGAGGTTTAAACCAAAGATAGTTAAAGTGTCAGTTCTCTTGTAATTAAGTCGGCATTGTGCCTTTTGTATTAAATTCGGATGCAATTTCTGTGTTTCATCGTCAATAAGAAGGTCCAAGGTAAACAGTAAACCGGAACTGAAACATTGGAGTCTAAAACTGGACTCACAGGAGAGGTTCAAAACATAGAAAGTTAGAGTGTCAGTCCACTTGTACTTATGTCGGCATTGAACTTTTTGTATTAAATTCGGATGCAATTTCTGTTTTTCATCGTCAATAAGAAAGTCCAAGGGATACAGTAAACCTGAAGTGAAAGCATCGGAATGTAAAACTGGGACTCACAGGACTGGTTCAAATCATAGAAAGTTAGAGTGTCAGTCCGATTGTACTTAAGTCGGCATTGTGCCTTTTGTATTAAATTCGGATGCAATTTCTGTGTTTGATCATCAATAAGAAGGTCCAAGGTATACAGTAAACCTGAAGTGAAGTATCGGAATGAAAAATCTCAACTCACAGGAGACGTTCAAATCATAGAAAGTTAGAGTGTTAGTCCTCTTGTACATAAGTCGGCATTGTGCCATTTGTATTAAATTCGGATGCAATTTCTGTGTTTCATCGTCCAATAAGAAGGTCCAAGGGATACAGTAATCCTGAAGTGAAGCATCGGAATCTAAAACTGGTCTCACAGGAAAGGTTGAAATCATAGAAAGTTAGAGTGTCAGTCCTCTTGTACTTAAGTCCGCATTGTGTCTTTTGTATTAAATTCGGATGCAATTTCTTTGTTCCATCGTCAATAAGAAGGTCCAAGGGATACAGAAAACCTGAAATTAAGCATCGTAATCTAAAACTGGACTCACCGGGAGAGGTTTAAATCAAAGAAAGTTAAACTGTCCTGTCCTCTTGTAATTAAGTCGGCATTGTGCCTTTTGTATTAAATTCGGATGCAATTTCTGTGTTTCATCGTCAATAAGAAGGTCCAAGGTATACAGTAATCCTGAAGTGAAGCATCGGAATCTGAAACTGCTCTCACAGGAGAGGTTAAAATCATAGAAAGTTAGAGTGTCAGTCCTCTTGTACTGAAGTCGGCATTGTGCCGTTTGTACTAAATTCGGATGCAAATTCTGTGTTTCATCGTCAATAAGAAGGTCCAAGGTATACAGTAAACCTGAAGTGAAGCATCGGAATTTAAAAACTTGACTCACAGGAGAGGTTCAAATCGAAGAAAGTTAGAGTGTCAGTCCTCTTGTACTTAGGTCGTCATTGTGCATTTTTTATTAAATTCGGATGCAATTTCTGTGTTCCAACGTCAATAAGAAGGTCCAAGGTATACAGTAGACCTGAAGTGAAGCATCGGAATCTAAAACAGGACTCACAGCAGAGGTTTAAATAAAAGAGAGTTAGATTGTCTGTCCTCTTGTACCTAAGTTGGCATTGTGCATTTTGTATTAAATTCGGATGCAATTTCAGAGTTTCGTCGTAAATAAGAAGGTCCCAAGGTATACAGTAAACCTGAGGTGAAGCATCGGAATCTAAAATTGGACTCACAGGAGAGGTTTAAAGCAAAGAAAGTTAGAGTGTCTGTCCTCTGTACTGAAGTCGGCATTGTGCATTTTGTATTAAATTCGGATGCAATTTCTGTGTTTCATCGTCAATAAGAAGGTCCAAGGTATTCATTAAACCTGAAGTGAAGCGTCGGAATCTAAAACTGGACTCACAGGAGAGGTTTAAATCAAAGAAAGTTAGAGTGCCTGTCCTCTTGTAAGTAAGTTGGCATTGTGCCTTCCGTATTAAATTCGGATACAATTTCTGTGTTTCATCGTCAATAAGAAGGTCCAATGGATACAAAAAACCCTGAAGGGAAGCATCGGATTCTAAAACCTGGACTCACAGGAGACGTTCCAATCATAGAATGTTGGTGTGTCACTCCTCATGTACGTAAGTCGGCATTGTGCCTTTTGTATTAAATTCGGATGCAATTTCTGTGTTTGATCATCAATAAGAAGGTCCAAGGTATACAGTAAACCTGAAGTGAGGCATCGAAATGTAAAACCCAACTCACAGGAGAGGTTCAAATCATAGAAAGTTAGGGTGTCAGTCCTTTTGTACTTAAGTCGGCATTGTGCCATTTGTATTAAATTCGGATGCAATTTCTGTGTTTCATCGTCCATAAGAAGGTCCAAGGGATACAGGAATCCTGAAGTGAAGCATCGGAAATCTAAAACTGGTCTCACAGGAAAGGTTGAAATCATAGAAAGTTTGAGTGTCAGTCCTCTTCTACCTAAATCGGCATTGTGCCTTTTGTATTAAATTCGGATTCAATTTCTGTGTTTCATCGTCAATAAGAAAGTCCAAGGAATACAGTAATCCTGAAGTGAAGCTTCGGAATCTAAAACGGGACTCACGGGAGAGGTTCAAATCATAGAAAGTTAGAGTGTCAGTGTTCTTCTACTTAAGTCATCATTGTGCCTTTTGTATTAAATTCTTATGCAATTTCTGTGTTTCAACATCAATAGGAAGGTCCAAGGTATACAGTAGACCTGAAGTGAAGCTTCGGAAACTAAAACAGGACTCACAGGAGAGGTTTAAATCAAAGAAAGTTAGAGTGTCTGTCCTCTTGTACTTAAGTCGGCATTGTGCCTTTTGTATTAAATTCGGATGCAATTTCTGTGTTCCATCGTCAAGAAGAAGGTCCAAGGTATACATTAAACGTAAAGTGAAGCATCGGAATCGAAAACTGGACTCACAGGAGAGGTTCAAATCATAGAAAGTTAGACTGTCAGTCCGCTTCTACTTCAGTCGGCATTGTGCCTTTTGTATTAAATATGGATGCAATTTCTGTATTTCATCGTCAATAAGAAAGTCCAAGGTATAGAGTAAACCTGAAGTGAAGCATCGGAATCTAAAACCGGACTCACAGGAGAGGTTCAAATCATAGAAAGTTAGAGGGTCAGTCCTATTGTACTTAAGTCGGCATTGTGTTTTTGTATTAAATTCGGATGCAATTTCTGTGTTTCATCGTCAGTAAGAAGGTCCAAGGTATATAGTAAACCTGAAGTGAAGCATCGGAATCTAAAACTGGACTCACGGGGGAGGTTTACATCAAAGAAAGTTAAAGTGTCTGTCCTCTTGTACTTAAGTCGGCATTGTGCCCTTTGTATTAAATTCGGATGCAATTTCTGTGTTTCATAGTCAATAAGAAGGTCCAAGATATACAGTACACCTGAAGTCAAGCATCGGAATCTAAAACTGGACTCACAGGAGAGGTTCCAATCATAGAATGTTAGAGTGTCACTCCTCTTGTACTTGAGTCGGCATTGTGCCTTTTGTATTAAATTCGGATGCAATTTCTGTGTTTCATCGTCAATAAGAAGGTCCAAGGTATACAGTAAACCTGAAGTGAAGCATTGGAATCTAAAACTGGACTCACAGGAGAGGTTCAAATCATAGAAAGTTAGAGTGTCACTCCTCTTGTATTTAAGTCGGCATTGTGCCTTTTGTATTAAATTCGGATGCAATTTCTGTACTTCATCGTTAATAAGAAGGTCCAAGGGATACAGTAAACCTGAAGTGAAGCATCGGAATCTAACACTGGACTCACAGGAGAGGTTCAAATCATAGAAAGTTAGAGTGTCAGTCCTCATGTACTTAAGTCGGCATTGTTACATTTGTATTAAATTCGGATGCAATTTCTGTGTTTCATCGTCAATAAGATGGTCCAAGGTATACGGTAATCCTGAAGTGAAGCATCGAAATCTAAAACTGGACTCACAGGAGAAGTTCAAGTCATAGAAAGTTAGAGTGTCAGTCATCTTCTACTTAAGTCGTCATTTATGCCTTTTGTATTAAATTCGGATGCAATATCTGTGTTTCAACGTCAATAAGAAGGTCCAACGTATACAGTAGACCTGAAGTGAAGCATCGGAATCTAAAACAGGACACACAGGAGAGGTTTAAATCAAAGAAAGTTAGAGTGTCTGTCCTCTTGTACTTAAGTCGGCACTGTGCATTTTGTATTAAATTCGGATGCAATTTCAGTGTTTCATCGTAAATAAGAAGGTCCAAGGTATACAGTAAACCAGACGTGAATCATCGGAATCTAAAACTAAACTCACAGGAGAGGTTTAAATCAAAGGAAGTTAGAGTGTCTGTCCTCTTGTACTTAAGTCTTCATTGTGCCTTTTGTATTAAATTCGGATGCAATTTCTGTGTTTCATCGTCATTAACAGGGTCCAAGGGATACTGTAAACCTGAAGTGAAGCATCGGAATCTAAAACTGGTCCCACAGGAGATGTTTAAATCAAAGAAAGTTAGAATGTCTGTCCTCTTCTACTTAAGTCGGCATAGTGCCTTTTGTATTAAATTGGGATGCAATTTCTGTGATTCATCGACAATAAGAAGGTCCAAAGGATACAGTTAATCTGAAATGAAGTATCGGAATCTAAAACTGGACTCACTGTAGAGGTTCAACTCATAGAAAGTTAGAGTGTCAGTCCTATTGTACTTAAGTCGGCATTGTGTCTTTTGTATTAAATTCGGATGCAATTTCTGTGTTTCATCGTCAATAAGAAGGTCCAAGGTATACAGTAAACCTGAAGTGAAGCATCGGAATCTAAAACTGGACTCACATTAGAGGTTCAAATCATAGAATGTTAGAGTGTCAGTCCTCTTGTACTTAAGTCGGCATTGTGCATTTTGTATTAAACTCGGTCGCATTTTCTGTGTTTCATCGTCAATAAGAAGGTCCAAGGGATTCAGAAAAACCTGAAGTGAAGCATTGGATTCTAAAACCTGACTTACAGGAGAGGTTCCAGACTTAGAAAGTTAGAGTGTCACTCCTCTTGTACTTAAGTCGGCATTGTGCCTTTTGTATTAAATTCGGATGCAATTTCTGTGTTTGATCACCAATAAGATGGTCCACGGTATACTGTAAACCTGAAGTGAAGCATCGGAATCTAAAACTCAACTCACAGGAGAGGTTCAAATTATAGAAAGTTAGAGTGTCAGTCCTCTTCTACTTAAGTCGGCATTGTGCCTTTTGTAGTACATTAGGATGCAATTTCTGTGTTTCATCGTCAATAACAAGGTCCAAGGTATACAGTAAACCTGAAGTGAAGCATCGGAATCGAAAAGGGGACTCACAGAAGAGGTTCAAAATACAGAAAGTTAGAGTGTCAGTCCTCTTGTACTTAAGTCGGCATTGTGCCTTTTGTATTAAATTCGGATTCAATTTCTGTGTTTCATCGTCAATAAGAAGGTCCAAGGGATACAGAAAACCTGAAATTAAGCATCGTAATCTAAAACTGGACTCATGGGAGAGGTTTAAATCAAAGAAATTTAAAGTGTCTGTCCTCTTGTAATTAAGTCGGCATTGTGCCTTTTGTATTAAATTGGGATGCTATTTCTGTGTTTCATCGTCAATAAGAAGGTCCAAGGTATACAGTAAACCTGAAGTGAAGCTTCGGAATCTAAAACTGGTCTTACTGGAGAGGTTCAAGTCATAGAAAGTTAGAGTGTCAGTCCTCTTGTACATAAGTCGGCATTGTGCCGTTTGTACTAAATTCGGATGCAATATCTGTGTTTCATCGTCAATAAGAAGGTCCAAGGCATACAGTAAACCTGAAGTGAAGCATCGTAATCTGAAACTGGACTCACAGGACAGGTTCAAATCATAGAAAGTTAGAGTGTCAGTTCTCTTGTACATAAGTCGGCATTGTGCCTTTTGTATTAAATTCGGATGCAATTTCTTTGCTTCATCGTTAGTAAGAAGGTCCAAGGGATACAGTAAACCTGACGTGAAGCATCGGAAACTAAAATTGGACTCACAGGAGAGGTGTAAATCAAAGAAAGTTAGAGTGTCTGTCCTCTTGTACTGAAGTTGGCATTGTGCATTTTGTATTAAATTCGGATGCAATTTCTGTGTTTCATCGTCAATAAGAAGGTCCAAGGTATACAGTAAACCTGAAGTGAAGCATCGGAATCTAAAACTGGACTCACAGGAGAGGTTTAAATCAAAGAAAGTTAAAGTGTCGGTCACCTTTTACTGAAGTCGGCATTGTGCCTTTTGTATTAAAATCGGATGCAATATCTGTGTTTCGTCGTCAATAGCAAGACCCAAGGGATACAGTAATCCCGAAGTGCAGCATCGGAATCAAAAACTGGACCCACAGGAGAGGTTTAAAACAAAGAAAGTTAGAGTGCCTGTCCTCATGTAAGTAAGTTGGCATTGTGCCTTTCGTATTAAATTCGGGTGCAATTTCTGTGTTTCATCGTCAATAAGAAGATCCCAGGTATACAGTAAACCTGAAGTGAAGCATCGGAATCTTAAACTGGACTCACAGGAGAGGTTTAAATCAAAGAAAGTTAGAGTGTTTGTCCTCTCGTACTTAAGTCGGCATTGTGCCTTTTGTACTTAATTCGGATGCCATTTCTGTGTTTCATCGTCAATAAGACGGTCCAATGGATGCTGAAATCGCTGAAGTGAAGCATCGGATTCTAAAACTGGACTCACAGGAGAGGTTCAAATCATTGAAAGTTAGAGTGTCAGTCCTCTTGTACTTACGTCTGCATTGGGCCTTTTGTATTAAATTCGGATGCAATTTCTGTGTTTCATCGTCAATTAGAAGGTCCAAGGGATACAGTAATCCTGAAGTGAAGCTTCGGAATCTAAAACTGGACTCACAGGAGAGGTTCAAATCATAGAAAGTTAGAGTGTCTGTCCTCTTCTACTTAAGTCGTTATTGTGCCTTTTGTATTAAATTCTTGTGCAATTTCTGTGTTTCAACATCAATAGGAAGGTCCAAGGTATACAGTAGACCTGAAGTGAAGCTTCGGAATCTGAAACAGGACTCACAGGAGAGGTTTAAATCAAAGAAAGTTAGAGTGTCTGTCCTCTTGTACTTAAGTCGGCATTGTGCCTTTTGTATTAAATTCGGATGCAATTTCTGTGTTTCTTCGTCAAGAAGAAGGTCCAAGGTATACAGTAAACCTAAAGTGAAGCATCGGAATCGAAAACTGGACTCACAGGAGAGGTTCAAATCATAGAAAGTTAGACTGTCAGTCCTCTTCTACTTCAGTCGGCATTGTGCCTTTTGTATTAAATATGGATGCAATTTCTGTATTTCATCGTCAATAAGACGGTCCAAGGTATAGAGTAAACCTGAAGTGAAGCATCGGAATCTAAAACCGAACTCACAGGAGAGGTTCAAATCATAGAAAGTTAGAGTGTCAGTCCTATTGTACTTAAGTCGGCATTGTGCCTTTTGTATTAAATTCGGATGCAATTTCTGTGTTTCATCGTCAGTAAGAAGGTCCAAGATATACAGTAAACCTGAAGTCAAGCATCGGAATCTAAAAATGGACTCACAGGAGAGGTTCCAATCATAGAATGTTAGATTGTCACTCCTCTTGTACTTGAGTCGGCATTGTGCCTTTTGTATTAAATTCGGATGCAATTTCTGTGTTTCATCGTCAATAAGAAGGTCCAAGGTATACAGTAAACCTGAATTGAAGCATCGGAATCTAAAACTGGACTCACAGGAGAGGTTCAAATCATTGAAAGTTAGAGTGTCACCCTCTTGTACTTAAGTCGGCATTGTGCCTTTTGTATTAAATTCGGATGCAATTTCTGTACTTCATCGTTAGTAAGAAGGTCCAAGGGATACAGTAAACCTGAAGTGAAGCAACGGAATCTAACACTGGACTCACAGGAGAGGTTCAAATCATAGAAAGTTGGAGTGTCAGTCCTCATGTACTTAAGTCGGCATTGTTACATTTGTACTAAATTCGGATGCAATTTCTGTGTTACATCGTCAATAAGATGGTCCAAGGAATACGGTAATCCTGAAGTGAAGCATCGGAATCTAAAACTGGACTCACAGGAGAAGTTCAAATCATAGAAGGTTAGAGTGTCAGTCATCTTCTACTTAAGTCGTCATTTATGCCTTTTGTATTAAATTCGGATGCAATATCTGTGTTTCAGCGTCAATAAGAAGGTCCAAGCTATACAGTAGACCTGAAGTGAATCATCGGAATCGAAAACAGGACACACAGGAGAGGTTTAAATCAAAGAAAGTTAGAGTGTCTGTCCTCTTGTACTTAAGTCGGCACTGTGCAATTTGTATTAAATTCGGATGCAATTTCTGTGTTTCATCGTAAACAAGAAGGTCCAAGGAGTACAGTAAAGATGACGTGAATCATCGGAATATAAAACTGGACTCACAGGAGAGGTGTAAATCAAAGAAAGTTAGAGTGTCTGTCCACTTGTACTTAAGTCGGCACTGTGCATTTTGTATTAAATTCGGATGCAATTTCTGTGTTTTATCGTAAATAAGAAGGTCCAAGGTATACAGTAAACCTGACGTGAATCATCGGAATCTAAAACTACACTCACAGGAGAGGTTTAAATCAAAGAAAGTTAGAGTGTCTGTCCTCTTGTACTGAAGTCGGCATTGTGCCTTTTGTATTAAATTCGGATGCAATTTCTGTGTTTCATCGTCATTAACAACGTCCAAGGGATACAGTAAACCTGAAGTGAAGCATCGGAATCTAAAACTGGTCCCAAAGGAGAGGTTTAAATCAAAGAAAGTTAGAATGTCTGTCCTCTTCTACTTAAGTCGGCATTGTGCCTTTTGTATTAAATTGGGATGCAATTTCTGTGTTTCATCGTCAATAAGAAGGTCCAAGGGATACAGTTAATCTGAAATGAAGTATCGGAATCTAAAACTGGACTCACAGTAGAGGTTCAACTCATAGAAAGTTAGGGTGTCAGTCCTCTTCTACTTACGTCGGCATTGTGCCATTTGTATTAAATCTATATGCAATTTCTGTGTTTCATCGTCAATAAGAAGGTCCAAGGTATACAGTAAACCTGAAGTAAAGAATCGGAAAATAAAACTGGACTCACTGGAGAGGTTCAAATCATAGAAAGTTAGAGTGTCAGTCCTCTTGTACTTAAGTCGGCATTGTGCCCTTTGTATTAAATTCGGATGCAATTTCTGTGTTTCATCGTCAATAAGTAGGTCCAAGGTATACAGTAAACCTGAAGTGAAGCATCGGAATCTAAAACTGGACTCACAGGAGAGGTTCAAATCATAGAAAGTTAGAGTGTCTGTCCTCTTGTACTTAAGACGGCATTGTGCATTTTGTATTAAATTCTAATGCTATTTCTGTGTTTCATCGTAAATAAGAAGGTCCAAGGGATACAGTAAACCTGACGTGAAGCATCGGATCTAAAACTGGACTCACAGGAGAGGTTTAAATCAAAGGAAGTTAGAGTGTCTGTCCTCTTGTACTTAAGTCAGCATTGTGCCTTTTGTATTAAATTCGGATGCAATTTCTGTGTTTCATCGTCAAGAAGAAGGTCCAAGGTATACAGTAAACCTGAAGTGAAGCATCGGAATCGAAAACTGGACTCACAGGAGAGGTACAAATCATACAACGTTAGAGCGTCAGTCCTCTTCTACTTAAGTTGACATTGTGCCTTTTGTATTAAATTCGGATGCAATTTCTGTGTTTCATCGTCAATAAGAAGGTCCAAGGTATACAGTAAACCTGAAGTGAAGCATCGGAATCTAAAACTGGACTCACAGGAGAGATTGAATCAAAGAAAGTTAGAGTGTCTGTCCTCTTTTACTTAAGTCGGCATTGTGCCTTTTGTATTAAATTCCGATGCAACTTCTGTGTTCCATGGTCATTAAGAAGGTCCAAGGCATACAGTAAACCTGAAGTAAAGTATCGGAATCTAAAACTGGTCCCACTGGCGAGGTTCAAATCATAGAAAATTAGAGTGTCAGTCCTCTTGTACTTAAGTCTGCGTTGTGCCTTTTGTATTAAATTGGGATGCAATTTTTGTCTTTCATCGTCAATAAGAAGGTCCAAGGGATACAGTTAATCTGAAATGAAGCATCGGAATCTAAAAATGGACTCATAGGAGAGGTTTAAATCAAAGAAAGTTAGAGTGTCTGTCCTCTTGTACTTAAGTCGGCATTGTGCCTTTTGTATTAAATTCGGATGCAATTTCTGTGTTTCATCGTCAATAAGAAGGTCCAAGGTATACAGTAAACCTGAAGTTAAGCATCGGAAGCTAAAACTGGTCTCACACGAGAGGTTCAAATCATAGAAGATTAGAGTGTCAGTCCTCTTGTACTTCATTTCGCATTGTGCCTTTTGTATTAAATTTGGATGCAATTTCTGCGCTTCATCGTTAATAAGAAGGTCCAAGGGATACAGTAAACCTGAAGTGAAGCATCGGAATCTAAAACTGGACTCACAGGAGAGGTTCAAATCATAGAAAGTTAGAGTGTCTGTCCTCTTGTACTTAAGTCGGCATTGTGCCTTTTGTATTAAATTCAGATGCAATTTTTGTGTTTCATCGTCAAGAAGAAGGTCCAAGGTATACAGAAAACCTGAAGTCAAGCATCGGAATAGAAAACTGGACTCACAGGAGTGGTTCAAATCATAGAAAGTTAGAGTGTCAGTCCTCTTCTACTTAAGTCGGCATTGTGCCTTTTGTATTAAATTCGGATGCAATTTCTGTGTTTCATCGTCAATACGAAGGTCCAAGGTATACAGTAAACCTGAAGTGAAGCATCGGAATCTAAAACTGGCCTCACAGGAGAGGTTCAAATCATAGAAAGTTTGAGTGTCAGTCCTCTTGTATTTAAGTCGGCATTGTGCATTTTGTATTAAACTCGGATGCAATTTCTGTGTTTCATCGTCAATAAGAAGGTCCAAGGGATACAGAAAAGCCTGAAGTGAAGCATCGGATTCTAAAACCTGACTTACAGGAGAGGTTCCAGCCTTAGAAAGTTAGAGTGTCACTCCTCTTGTTCTTAAGTCGGCATTGTGCCTTTTGTATTAAATTCGGATGCAATTTCTGTGTTTGATCATCAATAAGATGGTCCACGGTATACAGTAAACTTGAAGTGAGGCATCGGAATCTAAAACTGGACTCACAGAAGAGGTTCAAAACACAGAAAGTTAGAGTGTCTGTCCTCTTGTACTTAAGTCGGCATTTTACCTTTTGTATTAAATTCGGATGCAATTCTGTGTTTCATCGTTAATAAGAAGGTCCAAGGTATACAGTAAACCAGAGGTGAAGCATCGGAATCTAAAATTGGACTCACGGGAGAGGTTCAAATCATAGAAAGTTAGGGTGTCAGTCCACTTCTACTTACGTCGTCATTGTGCCTTTTGTATTAAATTCGGATCCAATTTCTGTGTTTCAACGTCAAACAGAAGGTCCAAGGTATACAGTAGACCTGAAGTGAAGCATCGGAATCTAAAATAGGACTTACAGGAGAGGTTTAAATCAATGAATGTTAGAGTGTCTGTCCTCTTGTACTTAAGTCGGCATTGTGCATTTTGTATTAAATTCAAATGCAATTTCTGTGTTTCATCGTAAATAAGAAGGTCCAAGGTATACAGTAAACCTGAAGTGAAGCATCGGAATCTAAAACTGGACTCACAGGAGAGATTGAATCAAAGAAAGTTAGAGTGTCTGTCCTCTTGTACTTAAGTCAGCATTGTGCCTTTTGTATTAAATTCGGATGCAATTTCTGTGTTTCATCGTCAAGAAGAAGGTCCAAGGTATACAGTAAACCTGAAGTGAAGCATCGGAATAAATAACTGGACTCACAGGAGAGGTACAAATGATACAAAGTTAGAGTGTCAGTCCTCTTCTACTTAAGTCGGCATTGTGGCTTTTGTATTAAATTCGGATGCAATTTCTGTGTTTCATCGTCAATAAGAAGGACCAAGATATACAGTAAACCAGAAGTGAAGCATCGGAATCTAAAACTGGACTCACAGGAGAGATTGAATCAAAGAAAGTTAGAGTGTCTGTCCTCTTGTACTTCAGTTCGCATTGTGGCTTTTGTATTAAATTCGGATGCAATTTCTGCGCTTCATCGTTAATAAGAAGGTCCAAGGGATACAGTAAACCTGAAGTGAAGCATCGGAATCTAAAATTGGACTCACAGAAGAGGTTCAAAACACAGAAAGTTAGAGTGTCTGTCCTCTTGTACTTAAGTCGGCATTTTACCTTTTGTATTAAATTCGGATGCAATTCTGTGTTTCATCGTTAATAAGAAGGTCCAAGGTATACAGTAATCCTGATGTGAAGCATCGGAATATAAAACCGGACTCACAGGAGAGGTTCAAATCATAGAAAGTTAGAGTGTCACTCTTCTTCTACTTAAGTCGTCATTGTGCCTTTTGTATTAAATTAGGATGCAAATTCTGTGTTTCAACGTCAATAAGAAGATCCAAGGTATACAATTGACCTGAAGTAATGCATCGGAATCTAAAACAGGGCACACAAGAGGGGTTTAAATCAAAGAAAATTGGAGTATCTGTCCTCTTGTACTTAAGTCGGCATTGTGCATTTTGTATTAAATTCGGATGCAATTTTTGTGTTTCATCGTCAAGAAGAAGGTCCAAGGTATACAGTAAACCTGAAGTCAAGCATCAGAATCGAAAACTGGACTCACAGGAGAGGTTCAAATCATAGAAAGTTAGAGTGTCAGTCCTCTTCTACTTAAGTCGGCATTGTACCTTTTGTATTAAATTCGGATGCAATTTCTGTGTTTCATCGTCAATACGAAGGTCCAAGGTATACAGTAAACCTGAAGTGAAGCATCGGAATCTAAAACTGGACTCACAGGAGAGGTTGAATCAAAGAAAGTTAGGGTGGCTGTCCTCTTGTACTTAAGTCGGCATTGTGCCCTTTGTATTAAATTCGGATGCAATTTCTGTGTTTCATCGTCATTAAGAATGTCCAAGGGATACAGTAAACCTGAAGTGAGGCATCGGATTTAAAACTGGTCCCACAGGAGAGGTTTAATTCAAAGAATGTTAGAGTGTCTGTCCTCTTGCACTTAAGTCGGCATTGTGCCTTTTGTATTAAATTCGGATGCAATTTCTGTGTTTCATCGTCAATCAGAAGGTCCAAGGGATTTATGCCTTTTGTATTAAATTCGGATGCAATTTCTATGTTGGTCATCAATAAGAAGGTCCAAGGTATACAGTAAACCTGAAGTGAAGCATTGGAACCTAAAACTCAACTCACAGGAGAGGATCAAATCATACAAATTTAGAGTGTCAGTCCTCTTGTACTTAAGTGGGCATTGTGCCTTTTGTATTAAATTCGGATGTAATTTCTGTGTTTCATCTTCAATGAGATGGTAAAAGGGATACAGTAAACCTGAAGTGAAGCATCGGAATCTAAAACTCAACTCACTGGAGAGGTTCAAATCATAGAAAGTTAGAGTGTCAGTCCTCTTGTACTTAAGTCGGCATTGTGACATTTGTATTAAATTCGGACGCAATTTCTGTGTTTCATCGTCAATAAGATGAACTAAGGTATACAGTAATCCTGAAGTGAAGGATCGGAATCTAAAACTGGACTCACAGGAGAGGTTCAAATCATAGAATGTTAGAGTGTCAGTCCTCTTCTACTTAAGTCGTCATTGTGCCTTTTGTATTAAATTGGGAAGCAATTTCTGTGTTTCATCGTCATTACGAAGGTCCAAGGGATACAGTAAATCTGAAATGAAACATCGGAATCTAAAACTGGACTCATAGGAGAGGTTTAAATCAAAGAAAGTTAGAGTGTCAGTCCTCTTGTACTTAAGTCGGCTTTGTGCCTTTTGTATTATATTCGGATGCAATCTCTGTGTTTCATCGTCAATAAGAAGGTAAAAGGGACACAGTAAACCTGAAGTGAAGCATCGGAATCTAAAACTCAACTCACAGGAGAGGTTCAAATCATAGAAAGTTACGGTGTCAGTCCTCTTGTACTTAAGTCGGCAATGTGCCATTTGTATTAAATTCGGATGCAATTTCTGTGTTTCATCGTCAATAAGAAGGTCCAAGGTATACAGTAAACCTGAAATGAAGCATCGTACACTAAAACTGGACTCACAGGAGAGGTCCAAATCATAGAAAGTTAGAGTGTCAGTCCTCTTGTACCTAAGTCGGCATTGTGACTTTTGTATTAAATTCGGATGCAATTTCTGTGTTTCAATTTCAATAAGAAGGTCCAAGGGATACAGTAAACCAGAAGTGAAGCATCAGAATCTATAACTGGACTCACAGGAGAAGTTCAAATCATAGAGAGTTAGATTGTCAGTCCACTTCTACTTACGTCGTCAGTGTGCCTTTTGTATTAAATTCGGATGCAATTTCTGTGATACAACGTCAAACAGAAGGTCGAAGGTACACAGTAGACCTGAAGTGCAGCATCGGAATCAAAAACAGGACTCACACGAGAGGTTTAAATCAATGAAAGTTAGAGTGTCTGACCTCTTGTACTTAAGTCGGCATTGTGCATTTTGTAATAAATTCGGATGCAATTTCTGTGTTTCATCGTAAATAAGAAGGTCCAAGGGATACAGTAAACCTGATGTGAAGCATCGGAATCTAAAACTGGACTCACAGGAGAGGTTTAAATCAAAGGAAGTTAGAGTGTCTGTCCTCTTGTACTTAAGTCGGCATTGTGCGTTTTGTATTAAATTCGGATGCAATTTCTGTGTTTCATCGTCAAGAAGAAGGTCCAAGGTATACAGTAAACCTGAAGTGAAGCATCGGAATCGAAAACTGGACGCACAGGAGAGGTACAAATCATAGAAAGCTAGATTGTCAGTCCTCTGTTACTTAAGTCGGCATTGTGCCTTTTGTATTAAATTCGGATGCAATTTCTGTGTTTCATCGTCAATAGGAATGTCCAAGGTATACAGTAAACCTGAAGTGAAGCATCGGAATCTAAAACTGGACTCACAGGAGAGGTTGAATCAAATAAAGTTAGAGTGTCTGTCCTCTTGTACTTAAGTCGGCATTGTGCCTTTTGTATTAAATTCCGATGCAATTTCTGTTTTTCATGGTCATTAAGAAGGTCCAAGGGATACAGTAAACTTGAAGTGAAGCATCGGAATCTAAAACTGGTCCCACAGGAGAGGTTCAAATCCTAGAAAATTAGTGTGTCAGTCCTCTTGTACTTAAGTCTGCATAGTGCCTTTTGTATTAAATTGGGATGCAATATCTGTGTTTCATCGTCAATAAGAAGGTCCAAGTGATACAGTAAATCTGAAATGAAGCATCGGAATCTAAAACTGGACTCATAGGAGAGGTTTAAATCAAAGAAATTAGAGTGTCTGTCCTCTTGTACTTAAGCCGGCATTGTGCATTTTGTATTAATTTCGGATGCCATTTCTGTGTTTCATCGTCAATGAGAAGGTCCAAGTTATACAGTAAACATGAAGTGAAGCATCGGAATCTAAAACTGGTCTCACAAGAGAGGTTCAAATCATAGAAAGTTACAGTGTCAGTCCTCTTGTATTTATGTCGCATTTGCCATTTGTATTAAATTCGGATGCAATTTCTGTGTTTCATCGTCAATAAGAAGGTCCAAGGTATACAGTAAACCTGAAGTGAAGCATCGTACACTAAAACTGGACTCACAGGAGAGGTTCAAATCATAGAAATTTAGAGTGTCAGTCCTCTTGTACTTAAGTCGTCATTGTGTCTTTTGTATTAAATTCGGATGCAATTTCTGTGTTTCATTGTCAATAAGAAGGTCCAAGGGATACAGTAAACCAGAAGTGAAGCATCAGAATCTAAAACTGGACTCACAGGACAGGTACAAGTCATAGAAGGTTAGAGTGTCAGTCCTCTTGTACTTCAGTTCGCACTGTGCCTTTAGTATTAAATTCGGATGCAATTTCTGTGCTTCATCGTTAATAAGAAGGTTTAAGGGATACAGTAAACCTGAAGTGAAGCATCGGAACCTAAAACTGGCCTCACAGGAGAGGTTCAAATCATAGAAAGTTAGAGTGTCAGTCCTCTTGTACTTAAGTTGGCATTGTGACTTTTGTATTAAATTGGGACGCAATTTCTGTGTTTCATCGTCAATAAGATGGACCAAGGTATACAGTAATCCTGAAGTGAAGCATCGGAATCTAAAACTGGACTCACAGGAGAGGTTCAAATCATAGAAAGTAAGAGTGTCAGTCCTCTTCTACTTAAGTCGTCATTGTGCCTTTTGTATTAAATTCGGATCTGATTTCTGTGTTTCAACGTCAATAAGAAGGTCCAAGGTATGCAATAGACCTGAAGTAATGCATCGGAATCTAAAACAGTTCTCACAGGAGAGGTTTTAATCAAAGAAAATTGGAGTGTCTGTCCTCTTATACTTAAGTCGGCATTGTGCATTTTGTTTAAATTCGGATGCAATTTCTGTGTTTCATCGTAAATTAGAAGGTCCAAGGGATACAGTAAACCTGACGTGAAGCATCGGAATCTAAAACTGGACTCACAGGAGAGGTTTAAATCAAAGAGAGTTAGAGTGTCTGTCCTCTTGTACTTCAGTCGGCATTGTGCCTTTTGTATTAAATTCGGATGCAATTTTTGTGTTTCATCGTCAAGAAGAAGGCCCAAGGTATACAGTAAACTTGAAGTCAAGCATGGGAATCGAAAACTGGACTCACAGGAGAGGTTCAAATCGTAGATAGTTAGAGTGTCAGTCCTCTTCTATTCATGTCGGCATTGTGCCTTTTGTATTAAATACGGATGCAATTTCTGTGTTTCATCTTCAATACAAAGGTCCAAGGTATACAGTAAACCTGAAATGAAGCATCGGAATCTAAAACTGGACTCACAGGAGAGATTGAATCAAAGAAAGTTAGAGTGTCTGTCCTCTTGTACTTAAGTCGGCATTGTGCCTCTTGTATTAAAGTTGGATGCAATATCTGTGTTTCATCGTCAATAAGAAGGTCCAAGGAATTTATGCCTTTTGTATTAAATTCGGATGCAATTTCTGTGTTGGTCATCAATAAGAAGGTCCAAGGTATACAGTAAACCTGAAGTGAAGCATCGGAATCTAAAACTCAACTCACGGGAGAGGATCAATTCATAGAAAGTTAGAGTGTCACACCTCTTATACTTACGTCGGCATTGTGCCTTTTGTATTAAATTCGGATGCAACTTCTGTGTTTCATCGTCAGTAAGAAGGTAAAAGGGATACAATAAACCTGAAGTGTAGCATCGGAATCTAACACTCAACTCACAGGAGAGGTTCAAATCATAGAAAGTTACAGTGTCAGCCCTCTTGTACTTAAGTCGGCATTGTGCCTTTTGTATTAAATTCAAATGCAATTTCTGTGTTTCATCGTCAAGAAGAAGGTCCAAGGTATACAGTAAACCTGAAGTGAAGCATCGGAATCGAAAACTGGACTCACAGTAGTGGTTCAAATCATAGAAAGTTAGAGTGTCAGTCCTCATCTACTTAAGTCGGCATTGTGCCTTTTGTATTAAATTCGGATGCAATTTCTGTGTTTCATCGTCAATACGAAGGTCAAAGGTATACAGTAAACCTGAAGTGAAGCATCGGAATCTAAAACTGGACTCATAGGAGAGGTTGAATCAAAGAAAGTTAGAGTGTCAGTCCTCTTGTACTTAAGTCGGCATTGTGCCTTTTGTATTAAATTCGGATGTAATTTCTGTGTTTCATCGTCAATAAGAAGGTAAAAGGGATACAGTAAACTTGAAGTGAAGCAGCGGAATCTAAAGCTCAACTCACAGGAGAGGTTCAAATCATAGAAAGTTACAGTGTCAGTCCTCTTGTACTTAAGTCGGCATTGTGCCTTTTGTATTAAATTCAGATGCAATTTCTGTGTTTCATCGTCAAGAAGAAGGTCCAAGGTATACAGTTAACCTGAAGTCAAGCATCGGAATCGAAAACTGGACTCACAGTAGTGGTTCAAATCATAGAAATTTAGAGTGTCAGTCCTCTTCTACTTAAGTCGTCATTGTGCCTTTTGTATTAAATTCGGATGTGATTTCTGTGTTTCAACGTCAATAAGAAGGTCCAAGGTATACAATAGACCTGAAGTAATGCATCGGAATCTGAAACAGGGCTCACAGGAGAGGTTTTAATCAAAGAAAATTGGAGTGTCTGTCCTCTTATACTTAAGTCGGCATTGTGCATTTTGTTTAAATTCGGATGCAATTTCTGTGTTTCATCGTAAATTAGAAGGTAGAAGGGATACAGTATACCTGACGTGACGCATCGGAATCTAAAACTGGACTCACAGGAGAGGTTTCAATCAAAGAAAGTTAGAGTGTCAGTCCTCTTGTACTTCAGTCGGCATTGTGCCTTTTGTATTAAATTCGGATGCAATTTTTGTGTTTCATCGTCAAGAAGAAGGTCCAAGGCATACAGTAAACCTGAAGTCAAGCATGGGAATCGAAAACTGGACTCACAGGAGAGGTTCAAATCATAGATAGTTAGAGTGTCAGTCCTCTTCTATTCATGTCGGCATTGTGCCTTTTGTATTAAATACGGATGCAATTTCTGTGTTTCATCGTCAATACGAAGGTCCAAGGTATACAGTAAGCCTGAAGTGAAGCATCAGAATCTAAAACTGGACTCACAGGAGAGATTGAATCAATGAAAGTTAGAGTGTCTGTCCTCTTGTACTTAAGTCGGCATTGTGATTTTTGTATTAAATTCGGATGCAATTTCTGTGTTGGTCATCAATAAGAAGGTCCAAGGTATACAGTAAACCTGAAGTGAAGCATCGGAATCTAAAACTCAACTCACGGGAGAGGATCAATTCATAGAAAGTTAGAGTGTCACACCTCTTATACTTAAGTCGGCATTGTGATTTTTGTATTAAATTCGGATGCAATTTCTGTGTTTCATCGTCAATAAGAAGGTAAAAGGGATACAGTAAACCTGAAGTGAAGCATCGGAATCTAACACTCAACTCACAGGAGAGGTTCAAATCATAGAAAGTTACAGTGTCAGCCCTCTTGTACTTAAGTCGGCATTGTGCCTTTTGTATTAAATTCAGATGCAATTTCTGTGTTTCATCGTCAAGAAGAACATCCAATGTATACAGTAAACCTGAATTCAAGCATCGGAATCGAAAACTGGACTCACAGTAGTGGTTCAAATCATAGAAAGTTAGAGTGTCCGTCCTCATCTACTTAAGTCGGCATTGTGCCTTTTGTATTAAATTCGGATGCAATTTCTGTGTTTCATCGTCAATACGAAGGTCAAAGGTATACAGTAAACCTGAAGTGAAGCATCGGAATCTAAAACTGGACTCACAGGAGAAGTTGAATCAAAGAAAGTTAGAGTGTCTGTCCTCTTGTTCTTAAGTCGGCATTGTGCCTTTTGTATTAAATTCGAATGCAATATCTGTGTTTCATCGTCATTAAGAAGGTCCAAGGGATGCAGTAAACCTGAAGTGAAGCATCGGATTATAAAACTGGTCCCACAGGAGAGGTTTCAATCAAAGAATGTTAGAGTGTCTGTCCTCTTGTACTTAAGTGGGCATTGTGCCTTTGTATTAAATTCGGATGCAAATTCTGTGTTTCGTCGTCAATAAGAGGGTCCAAGGTATTTATACCTTTTGTACTAAATTCGGATGCAATATCTGTGTTGGTCATCAATAAGAAAGTCCAAGGTATACTGTAAACCTGAAGTGAAGCATCGGAATCTAAAACTCAACACACAGGAGAGGTTCAAATCATAGAAAGAGTGTCAGTCCTCTTGTACTTAAGTCGGCATTGTGCCTTTTGTACTAAATTCGGAGGCACTTTCTGTGTTTCATCGTCAATAAGAAGGCCCAAGGTATACAGTAAACCTGAAGTGAAGCATCGGAATCTAAAACTCAACTCACAGGAGAGGTTCATATCATAGAAAATTACAGTGTCAGTCCTCTTGTACTTAAGTCGGCATTGTGCCTTTTGTATTAAATTCAGATTCAATTTCTGTGTTTCAGCGTCAATAAGAAGGTCCAAGGGATACAGTAAACCTGTAGTGAAGCATCGGAATCTAAAACTGGACTCACAGGAGAGGTTCAGATCAAAGAAAGTTAGAGTGTCAGTCCTCTTCTACTTAAGTCGGCATTGTGCCTTTTGTATTAAATTCGGATGCAATTTTTGTGTTTCATCGTCAATAATAAGGTCCAAGGTATACAGTAAACCTGAAGTGAAGCATCGGAATCTAAAACTGGACTCACAGGAGAGGTTTAAATCAAAGAAAGTTAGAGTGTCTGTCCCCTTGTACTTAAGTCGGCATTATGCCGTTTGTATTAAATTCGGATGCAATTTCTGTGTTTCATCGTCAAGAAGAAGGTCAAAGGTATACAGTAAGCTTGAAGTGAAGCATCGGAATCGAAAACTGGACTCACAGGAGAGGTTCAAATCATAGAAAGATAGAATGTCAGTAATCTTCTACTTAAGTCGGCATTGTGCTTTTGTATTAAATTCGGATGCAATTTCTGTGTCTCATCGCCAATAAGATGGTCCAAGGTATACAGTCAAACCTGAAGTGAAGCATCAGAATCTAAAACTATACTCACAGGAGAGGTTGAATCAAAGAAAGTTAGAGTGTCTGTTCTCTTGTACTTAAGTCGGCATTGTGCCTTTTTATTAAATTCGGATGCAATTTCTGTGATTCATCGTCATTAAGAAGGTCCAACGGATACAGTAAACCTGAAGTGAAGCATCAGAATCTAAAACTGGTCCCACAGGAGAGGTTTAAATCAAACAAAGTTATAGTGTCAGTCCTCTTGTACTTAATTCGGCATTGTGCCTTTTGTATTAAATTCGGATGCAATTTCTGTGTTTCATCGTCAATAAGAAGGTCCAAGGTATACAGTAAAATTGAAGTGAAGAATCGGAATCTAAAACTGGACTCACAGGAGAGGTTCAAATGGTTGAAAGTTAGAGTGTCAGTCCTCTTGTACTTAAGTCGGTTTTGTGCCTTTTGTATTACATTCGGATGTTATTTCTGTGTTTCATCGTCAATAAGAAGTTAAAAGGGATACAGTAAACCTGAAGTGAAGCATCGGAATCTAAAACTGGACTCACAGGAGAAGTTGAAATCAACGAAAGTTAGAGTGTCTGTCCTCTTGTACTTAAGTCGGCATTGTGCCTTTTGTATTAAATTCGGACGCAATTTTTGTGTTTCATCGTCAAGAAGAAGGTCCAAGGTATACAGTAAACCTGAAGTCAAGCATCGGAATCGGAAATTGGACTCACAGGAGAGGTTCAAATCATAGAACGTTAGAGTGTCAGTCCTCTTCTACTTAAGATGGCATTGTGCCTTTTGTATTAAATTCGGATGCAAATTCTGTGTTTCATCGTCAATACGAAGGTCCAAGGCATACTGTAAACCTGAAGTGAAGCATCGGAATCTAAAACTGGACTCACAGGAGAGGTTGAATCAAAGAAAGTTAGAGTGTCTGTCCTTATGTATTTAAGTTGGTGTTGTCCTTTTGTATTAAATTCGGAGGCAATTTCTGTGTTTCATCGCCAAGAAGAAGATCGAAGGGATTTATGCCTTTTGTATTAAATTCGGATGCAATATCTGTGTTGGTCATCAATAAGAAGCTCCAAGGTATACAGTAAACCTGAAGTGAAACATCGGAATCTAAAACTCAACTCACAGGAGAGGATCAAATCATAGAAAGTTAGAGTGTCAGTCCTCTTGTACTTAAGACGGCATTGTGCCTTTTGTATTAAATTCGGATGCAATTTCTGTGTTTCGTCGTCAATAAGAAGGTAAAAGGGATACAGAAAACTTGAAGTGAAGCAGCGGAATCTTAAGCTCAACTCACAGGAGAAGTTCAAATCATAGAAAGTTACAGTGTCAGTCCTCTTGTACTTAAGTCGGCATTGTGCCTTTTGTATTAAATTCAGATGCAATTTCTGTGTTTCATCGTCAAGAAGAAGGTCCAAGGTATACAGTAAACCTGAAGTGAAGCATCGGAATCTAAAACTGGATTCACAGGGGGGTTGAATCAAAGAAAGTTAGAGTGTCTTTCCTCTTTTACTTAAGCCGGCATTGTGCCTTTTGTATTAAATTCGGATGCAATATCTGTGTTTCATCGTCATTAAGAAGGTCCAAGGGATACAGTGAACCTGAAGTGAAGCATCGGATTCTGAAACTGGTCCCACAGGAGAGGTTTAAATGAAAGAATGTGAGAGTGTCTGTCCTCTTGTACTTAAGTCGGCATTTTGCCTTTTGTATTAAATTCGGATGCAAATTCTGTGTTTCATCGTCAATAAGAAGGTCCAAGGTATTTATGCCTTTTGTACTAAATTCGGATGCAATTTCTGTGTTGGTCATCAATAAGAAGGTCCAAGGTATACTGTAAACCTGAAGTGAAGCATCGGAATCTAAAACTCAACTCACAGGAGAGGTTCAAATCATAGAAAGTTAGAGTGTCAGTCCTCTTGTACTTAAGTCGGCATTGTGCCTTTTGTACTAAATTCGGATGCAATTTCTGTGTTTCATCGTCAATAAGAAGGTCCAAGGTAAACAGTAAACATGAAGTGAAGCATCGGAATCTAAAACTCAACTCACAGGAGAGGTTCAAATCATAGAAAGTTACAGTGTCAGTCCTCTTGTACTTAAGTCGGCATTGTACCTTTTGTATGAAATTCAGATTCAATCTCTGTGTTTCAGCGTCAATAAGAAGGTCCAAGGGATACAGTAAACCTGAAGTGAAGCATCGGAATCTAAAACTGGACTCACAGGGGAGGTTCAGATCAAAGAAAGTTAGAGTGTCAGTCCTCTTCTACTTAAGTCGGCATTGAGACTTTTATATTAAATTCGGATGCAATTTTTGTGTTTCATCGTCAATAAGAAGGTCCAAGGTATACAGTAAACCTGAAGTGAAGCATCGGAACCTAAAACTGGACTCACAGGAGAGGTTTAAATCAAAGAAAGTTAGAGTGTCTGTTCTCTTGTACTTAAGTCGGCATTATGCCTTTTGTATTAAATTCGGATGCAATTTCTGTGTTTCATCGTCACGAAGAAGGTCAAAGGTATACAGTAAACCTGAAGTGAAGCATCGGAATCGAAAACTGGACTCACATGAGAGGTTAAAATCTTAGAAAGATTGAGTGTCAGTCCTCTTCTACTTAAGTCGGCATTGTGCCTTTTGTATTAAATTCGGATGCAATTTCTGTGTTTCATCGCCAATAAGATGGTCGAAGGTATACAGTCAAACCGGAAGTGAAGCAACGGAATCTAAAACTATACTCACAGGAGAGGTTGAATCAAAGAATGTAAGTGTGTCTGTCCTCTTGTACTTAAGTCGGCATTGTGCCTTTTGTATTAAATTTGGATCCAATTTCTGTGTTTCATCGTCATTAAGAAGGTCCAATGGATACAGTAAACCTGAAGTGAAGCATCGGAATCTAAAACTGGTCCCACAGGAGAGGATTAAATCAAACAAAAATAGAGTGTCAGTCCTCTTGTACTTAATTCGGCATTGTGCCTTTTGTATTAAATTTGGATGCAATTTCTGTGATTCATCGTCAATAAGAAGGTCCAAGGTATACAGTAAAATTGAAGTGAAGAATCGGAATCTAAAACTGGACTCACAGGAGAGGTTCAAATGGTTGAAAGTTAGAGTGTCAGTCCTCTTGTACTTAAGTCGGCATTTTGCCTTTTGTATTAAATTCGGATGCAATTTCTGTGTTGGTTATCAATAAGAAGGTCCAAGGTATACAGTAAACCTGAAGTGAAGCATCGGAATCTAAAACTCAACTCACAGGGGAGGATTACATCATAGAAAGTTAGAGTGTCAGTCCTCTTGTACTTAAGTCGGCATTGTGCCTTTTGTATTACATTCGGATGCTATTTCTGTGTTTCATCGTCAATAAGAAGTTAAAAGGGATACAGTAAACCTGAAGTGAAGCATCGGAATCTAAAACTGGACTCACGGGAGAAGTTGAAATCAAAGAAAGTTAGAGTGTCTGTCCTCTTGTACTTAAGTCGGCATTGTGCCTGTTGTATTAAATTCGGATGCAATTTTTGTGTTTCATCGTCAAGAAGAAGGTCCAAGGTATACAGTAAACCTGAAGTCAAGCATCGGAATCGAAAACTGGACTCACAGGAGAGGTTCAAATCATAGAACGCTAGAGTGTCAGTCCTCTTCTACTTAAGACGGCATTGTGCCTTATGTATTAAATTCGGAGGCAATTTCTGTGTTTCATCGTCAAGAAGAAGATCGAAGGGATTTATGCCTTTTGCATTAAATTCGGATGCAATTTCTGTGTTGGTCATCAATAAGAAGGTCCAAGGTATACAGTAAACCTGAAGTGAAGCATCGGAATCTAAAACTCAACTCACAGGAGAGGATCAAATCATAGAAAGTTAGAGTGTCAGTCCTCTTGTACTTAAGTCGGCATTGTGCCTTTTGTATTAAATTCGGATGCAATTTCTGTGTTTCATCGTCAATAAGAAGGTAAAAGGGATACAGTAAACTTGAAGTGAAGCAGCGGAATCTAAACCTCAACTCACAGGAGAGCTTCAAATCATAGAAAGTTACTGTGTCAGTCCTCTTGTACTTAAGTCGGCATTGTGCCTTTTGTATTAAATTCAGATGCAATTTCTGTGTTTCATCGTCAAGAAGAAGGTCCAAGGTATACAGTAAACCTGAAGTCAAGCATCGGAATCGAAAACTGGACTCACAGTAGTGGTTCAAATCATAGAAAGTTAGAGTGTCAGTCCTCTTCTACTTAAGTCGGCATTGTGCCTTTTGTATTAAATTCGGATGCAATTTCTGTGTTTCATCGTCGATACGAAGGTCAAAGCTATACTGTAAACCTGAAGTGAAGCATCGGAATCTAAAACTGGACTCACAGGAGAGGTTGAATCAAAGAAAGTTAGAGTGTCTGTCCTCTTGTACTTAAGTCGGCATTGTGCCTTTTGTATTATATTCGGATGCAAATTCTGTGTTTCATCGTCAATAAGAAGGTCCAAGGTATTTATGCCTTTTGTACTAAATTCGGATGCAATTTCTGTGTTGGTCATCAATAAGAAGGTCCAAGATATACTGTAAACCTGAAGTGAAGCATCGGAATCTAAAACTCAACTCACAGGAGAGGTTCAAATCCAAGATAGTTAGAGTGTCAGTCCTCTTGTACTTAAGTCGACATTGTGCCTTTTGTACTAAATTGGGATGCAATTTCTGTGTTTCATAGTCAATAAGTAGGTCCAAGTTATACAGTAAACCTGAAGTGAAGCATCGGAATCTAAAACTCAACTCACAGGAGAAGTTCAAATCATAGAAAGTTACAGTGTCAGTCCTCTTGTACTTAAGTCGGCATAGTGCCTTTTGTATTAAATTCAGATTCAATTTCTGTGTTTCAGCGTCAATAAGAAGGTCCAAGGGATACAGTAAACCTGAAGTGAAGCATCGGAATCTAAAACTGGACTCACAGGAGAGGTTCAGATCAAAGAAAGTTAGAGTGTCAGTCCTCTTCTACTTAAGTCGGCATTGTGCCTTTTGTATTAAATTCGGATGCAATTTCTGTGTTTCATCGTCACGAAGAAGGTCAAAGGTATACAGTAAACCTGAAGTGAAGCATCGGAATCGAAAACTGGACTCACATGAGAGGTTCAAATCTTAGAAAGATAGAGTGTCAGTCCTCTTCTACTTAAGTCGGCATTGTGCCTTTTGTATTAAATTCGGATGCAATTTCTGTGTTTCATCGCCAATAAGATGGTCGAAGGTATACAGTCAAACCGGAAGTGAAGCATCGGAATCTAAAACTATACTCACAGGAGAGGTTGAATCAAAGAATGTAAGAGTGTCTGTCCTCTTGTACTTAAGTCGGCATTGTGCCTTTTGTATTAAATTCGGATCCAATTTCTGTGTTTCATCGTCATTAAGAAGGTCCAAGGGATACAGTAAACCTGAAGTGAAGCATCGGAATCTAAAACTGGTCCCACAGGAGAGGATTAAATCAAACAAAGTTAGAGTGTCAGTCCTCTTGTACTTAATTCGGCATTGTGCCTTTTGTATTAAATTTGGATGCAATTTCTGTGATTCGTCGTCAATAAGAAGGTCCAAGGTATACAGTAAAATTGAAGTGAAGAATCGGAATCTAAAACTGGACTCACAGGAGAGGTTCAAATGGTTGAAAGTTAGAGTGTCAGTCCTCTTGTACTTAAGTCGGCATTTTGCCTTTTGTATTAAATTCGGATGCAATTTCTGTGTTGGTTATCAATAAGAAGGTCCAAGGTATACAGTTAACCTGAAGTGAAGCATCGGAATCTAAAACTCAACTCACAGGAGAGGTTCAAATCATAGATAGTTAGAGTGTCAGTCCTCTTGTACTTAAGTCGACATTGTGCCTTTTGTACTAAATTCGGATGCAATTTCTGTGTTTCATAGTCAATAAGAAGGTCCAAGGTATACAGTAAACCTGAAGTGAAGCATCGGAATCTAAAACTCAACTCACAGGAGAGGTTCAAATCATAGAAAGTTACAGTGTCAGTCCTCTTGTACTTAAGTCGGCATTGTGCCTTTTGTATTAAATTCAGATTCAATTTCTGTGTTTCAGCGTCAATAAGAAGGTCCAAGGGATACAGTAAACCTGAAGTGAAGCATCGGAATCTAAAACTGGACTCACAGGAGAGGTTCAGATCAAAGAAAGTTAGAGTGTCAGTCCGCTTCTACTTAAGTCGGCATTGTGCCTTTTGTATTAAATTCGGATGCAATTTTTGTGTTTCATCGTCAATAAGAAGGTCCAAGGTGTACAATAAACCTGAAGTGAAGCATCGGAATCTAAAACTGGACTCAAAGGAGGGGTTTAAATCAAAGAAAGTTAGAGTGTCTGTCCTCTTGTACTTAAGTCGGCATTATGCCTTTTGTATTAAATTCGGATGCAAGTTCTGTGTTTCATCGTCAAGAATAAGGTCAAACGTATAGAGTAAACCTGAAGTGAAGCATCGGAATCGAAAACTCGACTCACAGGAGAGGTTCAAATCATAGAAAGATAGAGTGTCAGTCCTCTTCTACTTAAGTCGGCATTGTGCCTTTTGTATTAAATTCGGATGCAATTTCTGTGTTTCTTCGCCAATAAGGTGGTCCAAGGTATACAGTCAAACCTGAAGTGAAGCATCGGATTCTAAAACTGGACTCACAGGAGAGGTTGAATCAAAGAAAGTTAGAGTGTCTGTCCTCTTGTACTAAAGTCGGCATTGTGCCTTTTGTATTAAATTCGGATGCAATTTCTGTGTTTCATCGTCATTAAGAAGGCCAAAGGGATACAGTAAACCTGAAGTGAAGCATCGGAATCTAAAACTGGTCCCACAGAAGAGGTTTAAATCAAACAAAGTAAGAGTGTCAGTCCTCTTGTACTTAATTCGGAATTGTGCCTTTTGTATTAAATTCGGAATGCAATTTCTGTGTTGGTCATCAATAAGAAGGTCCAAGGTATACAGTAAACCTGAAGTGAAGCACCGGATTCTAAAACTGGTCGCAAAGGAGAGGTTTAAATCAAAGAATGTTAGAGTGTCTGTCCTCTTGTACTTAAGTCGGTATTGAGCCTTTTGTATTATATTCGGAGGCAATTTCTGTGTTTCATCGTCAAGAAGAAGATCGAAGGGATTTATGCCTTTTGTATTAAATTCGGATGCAATTTCTGTGTTGGTCATCAATAAGAAGGTCGAAGGTATACAGTAAACCTGAAGTGAAGCATCGGAATCTATAACTCAAGTCACAGGAGAGGATAAAATCATAGAAAGTTAGAGTGTCAGTCCTCTTGTACTTAAGTCGGCATTGTGCCTTTTGTATTAAATTCGGATGCAATTTCTGTGTTTCATCGTCAATAAGAAGGTCCAAGGTATACAATAAACCTGAAGTGTAGCATTGGAATCTAAAACTGGTGTCACTGGAGAGGTTCAAATCATAGAAAGTTAGAGTGTCAGTCCTCTTGTACTTAAGTCGTCATTGTGCATTTTGTATTAAATTCGGATCCAATATCTGTGTTTCATCGTCAATAAGAAGGTCCAAGGGATACAGTAAACCTGAAGTGAAGCATCGGAATCTAAAACTGGACTCCTGGGAGAGGTTCAAATCATAGAAAGTTAGAGTGTCAGTCCTCTTCTACTTAAGTCGTCATTGTGCCTTTTGTATTAAATTCGGATGCAATTTCTGTGTTTCAACGTCAATAAGAAGGTCCAAGGTATACAGTAGACCTGAAGTAAAGCATCGGAATCTAAAACAGGACTCACAGGAGAGGTTTAAATCAAAGAAAGTTGGAGTGTCTGTCCTCTTGTACTTAAGTCGGCTTTGTGCATTTTGTATTAAATTCGGATGCAATTTCTGTGTTTCATCATAAATAAGAACGTTCAAGGGATACAGTAAACATGACGTGAAGGATCGGAATCTAAAACTGGACTCACAGGAGAGGTTTAAATCAAAGAAAGTTAGAGTGTCAGTCCTCTTGTACTTAAGTCGACATTGTGCCTTTTGTACTAAATTCGGATGCAATTTCTGAGTTTCATCGTCAATAACAAGGTCCAAGGTATACAGTAAACCTGATGTGAAGCATCGGAATCTAAAACTCAACTCACAGGAGAGGTTCAAATCATAGAAAGTTACAGTGTCAGTCCTCTTGTACTTAAGTCGGCATTGTGCCTTTTGTATTAAATTCAGATTCAATTTCTGTGTTTCAGCGTCAATAAGAAGGTCCAAGGGATACAGTAAACCTGAAGTGAAGCATCGGAATCTAAAACTGGACTCACAGGAGAGGATCAGATCAAAGAAAGTTAGAGTGTCAGTCCTCTTCTACTTAAGTCGGCATTGTGCCTTTTGTATCAAATTCGGATGCAATTTTTGTGTTTCATCGTCAATAAGAAGGTCCAAGGTATACAGTAAACCTGAAGTGAGGCATCGGAATCTAAAACTGGACTCACAGGAGAGGTTTAAATCAAAGAAAGTTAGAGTGTCTGTCCCCTTGTACTTACGTCGGCATTATGCCTTTTGTATTAAATTCGGATGCAAGTTCTGTGTTTCATCGTCAAGAATAAGGTCAAACGTATACAGTAATCCTGAAGTGAAGCATCGGAATCGAAAACTGGACTCACAGGAGAGGTTCAAATCATAGAAAGATAGAGTGTCAGTCGTCTTCTACTTAAGTCGGCATTGTGCCTTTTGTATTAAATTCGGATGCAATTTCTGTGTTTCATCGCCAATAAGGTGGTCCAAGGTATACAGTCAAACCTGAAGTGAAGCATCGGATTCTAAAAGTGGACTCACAGGAGAGGTTGAATCAAAGAAAGTTAGAGTGTCTGTCCTCTTGTACTAAAGTCGGTATTGTGGCTTTTGTATTAAATTCGGATGCAATTTCTGTGTTTCATCGTCATTAAGAAGGCCAAAGGGATACAGTAAACATGAAGTGAAGCATCGGAATCTAAAACTGGTCCCACAGGAGAGGTTTAAATCAAACAAAGTAAGAGTGTCAGTCCTCTTGTACTTAATTCGGAATTGTGTCTTTTGTATTAAATTCGGATACAATTTCTGTGTTTCATCATCAATAAGAAGGTCCAAGGTATACAGTAAAATTGAAGTGAAGAATCGGAATCTAAAACTGGACTCACAGGAGAGGTTCAAATGGTTGAAAGTTAGAGTGTCAGTCCTCTTGTACTTAAGTCGGCATTGTGCCTTTTGTATTAAATTCGGATGCAATTTCTGTGTTGGTCATCAATAAGAAGGTCCAAGGTATACAGTAAACCTGAAGTGAAGCATCGGATTCTAAAACTGGTCGCAAAGGAGAGGTTTAAATCAAAGAATGTTAGAGTGTCTGTCCTCTTGTACGTAAGTCGGTATTGTGCCTTTTGTATTATATTCGGAGGCAATTTCTGTGTTTCATCGTCAAGAAGAAGATCCAAGGGATTTATGCCTTTTGTATTAAATTCGGATGCAATTTCTGTGTTGGTCATCAATAAGAAGGTCCAAGGTATACAGTAAACCTGAAGTGAAGCATCGGAATCTAAAACTCAACTCACAGGAGAGGATAAAATCATAGAAAGTTAGATTGTCAGTCCTCTTGTACTTAAGTCGGCATTGTGCCTTTTGTAATAAATTCGGATGCAATTTCTGTGTTTCATTGTCAATAAGAAGGTAAAAGGGATACAGTAAACCTGAAGTTAAGCAACGGAATCTAAAGCTCAACTCACAGGAGAGGTTCAAATCATAGAAAGTTACAGTGTCAGTCCTCTTGCCCTTAAGTCGGCATTGTGCCTTTTGTATTAAATTCAGATGCAATTTCTGTGTTTCAGCGTCAATAAGAAGGTCCAAGGGATACAGTAAACCTGAAGTGAAGCATCGGAATCTAAAACTGGACTCACAGGAGAGGTTCAGATCATAGAAAGTTTGAGTGTCAGTCCTCTTGTACTTAAGTCGGCTTTGTGCCTTTTGTATTACATTCGGATGCAAATTCTGTGTTTCATCATAAATAAGAACGTTCAAGGGATACAGTAAACCTGACGTGAAGGATCGGAATCTAAAACGGGACTCACAGGAGAGGTTTAAATCAAAGAAAGTTAGAGTGTCAGTCCTCTTGTACTTAAGTCGACATTGTGCCTTTTTTACTAAATTCGGATGCAATTTCTGTGTTTCATCGTCAATAAGAAGGTCCAAGGTATACAGTAAACCTGAAGTGAAGCATCGGAATCTAAAACTCAACTCACAGGAGAGGTTCAAATCATAGAATGTTACAGTGTCAGTCCTCTTGTACTTAAGTCGGCATTGTGCCTTTTGTATTAAATTCAGATTCAATTTCTGTGTTTCAGCGTCAATAAGAAGGTCCAAGGGATACAGTAAACCTGAAGTGAAGCATCGGAATCTAAAACTGGACTCACAGGAGAGGTTCAGATCAAAGAAAGTTAGAGTGTCAGTCCTCATCTACTTAAGTCGGCATTGTGCCTTTTGTATTAAATTCGGATAAAATTTTTGTGTTTCATCGTCAATAAGAAGGTCCAAGGTATACAGAAAACCTGAAGTGAAGCATCGGAATCTAAAACTGGACTCACAGGAGAGGTTTAAATCAAAGAAAGTTAGAGTGTCTGTCCTCTTGTACTTAAGTCGGCATTATGCCTTTTGTATTAAATTCGGATGCAAGTTCTGTGTTTCATCGTCAAGAATAAGGTCAAACGTATACAGTAAACCTGAAGTGAAGCATCGGAATCGAAAACTGGACTCACAGGAGAGGTTCAAATCATAGAAAGATAGAGTGTCAGTCCTCTTCTACTTAAGTCGGCATTGTGCCTTTTGTACTAAATTCGAATGCAATTTCTGTGTTGGTCATCAATAAGAAGGTCCAAGGTATACAGTAAACCTGAGGTGAAGCATCGGAATCTGAAACTGGACTCACAGGAGAGGTTCAAATCATCGAAAGTTAGAGTGTCAGTCCTCTTGTACTTAAGTCTGCATAGTGCCTTTTGTATTAAATTCGGATGCAGTTTCTGTGTTTCATCGTCAATAAGAAGGTCCAAGGTATACAATAAACCTGAAGTGTAGCATTGGAATCTAAAACTGGTGTCAATGGAGAGGTTCAAATCATAGAAAGTTGGAGTGTCAGTCCTCTTGTACTTAAGTCGGCATTGTGCCTTTTGTATTACATTCGGATGCAATATCTGTGTTTCATCGTCAATAAGAAGGTCCAAGGGATACAGTAAACCTGAAGTGAAGCATCGGAATCTAAAACAGGACTCACAGGAGAGGTTTAAATCAAAGAAAGTTGGAGTGTCTGTCCTCTTGTACTTAAGTCGGCTTTGTGCATTTTGTATTAAATTCGGATGCAATTTCTGTGTTTCATCATAAATAAGAACGTTCAAGGGATACAGTAAACCTGACGTGAAGGATCGGAATCTAAAACTGGACTCACAGGAGAGGTTTAAATCAAAGAAAGTTAGAGTGTCAGTCCTCTTGTACTTAAGTCGACATTGTGCCTTTTTTACTAAATTCGGATGCAATTTCTGTGTTTCATCGTCAATAAGAAGGTCCAAGGTATACAGTAAACCTGAAGTGAAGCATCGGAATCTAAAACTCAACTCACAGGAGAGGTTCAAATCATAGAATGTTACAGTGTCACTCCTCTTGTACTTAAGTCGGCATTGTGCCTTTTGTATTAAATTCAGATTCAATTTCTGTGTTTCAGCGTCAATAAGAAGGTCCAAGGGATACAGTAAACCTGAAGTGAAGCATCGGAATCTAAAACTGGACTCACAGGAGAGGTTCAGATCAAAGAAAGTTAGAGTGTCAGTCCTCATCTACTTAAGTCGGCATTGTGCCTTTTGTATTAAATTCGGATAAAATTTTTGTGTTTCATCGTCAATAAGAAGGTCCAAGGTATACAGAAAACCTGAAGTGAAGCATCGGAATCTAAAACTGGACTCACAGGAGAGGTTTAAATCAAAGAAAGTTAGAGTGTCTGTCCTCTTGTACTTAAGTCGGCATTATGCCTTTTGTATTAAATTCGGATGCAAGTTCTGTGTTTCATCGTCAAGAATAAGGTCAAACGTATACAGTAAACCTGAAGTGAAGCATCGGAATCGAAAACTGGACTCACAGGAGAGGTTCAAATCATAGCAAGATAGAGTGTCAGTCCTCTTCTACTTAAGTCGGCATTGTGCCTTTTGTACTAAATTCGAATGCAATTTCTGTGTTGGTCATCAATAAGAAGGTCCAAGGTATACAGTAAACCTGAAGTGAAGCATCGGATTCTAAAACTGGTCGCAAAGGAGAGGTTTAAATCAAAGAATGTTAGAGTGTCTGTCCTCTTGTACTTAAGTCGGTATTGTGCCTTTTGTATTATATTCGGAGGCAATTTCTGTGTTTCATCGTCAAGAAGAAGATCGAAGGGATTTATGCTTTTTGTATTAAATTCGGATGCAATTTCTGTGTTGGACATCAATAAGAAGGTCCAAGGTATACAGTAAACCTGAAGTGAAGCATCGGAATCTAAAACTCATCTCACAGGAGAGGATAAAATCATAGAAAGTTAGATTGTCAGTCCTCTTGTACTTAAGTCGGCATTGTGCCTTTTGTATTAAATTCGGATGCAATTTCTGTGTTTCATCGTCAATAAGAAGGTAAAAGGGATACAGTAAACCTGAAGTTAAGCAACGGAATCTAAAGCTCAACTCACAGGAGAGGTTCAAATCATAGAAAGTTACAGTGTCAGTCCTCTTGTCGATAAGTCGGCATTGTGCCTTTTGTATTCAGATGCAATTTCTGTGTTTCAGCGTCAATAAGAAGGTCCAAGGGATACAGTAAACCTGAAGTGAAGCATCGGAATCTAAAACTGGACTCACAGGAGAAGTTCAGATCATAGAAAGTTTGAGTGTCAGTCCTCTTGTACTTAAGTCGGCTTTGTGCCTTTTGTATTACATTCGGATGCAATTTCTGTGTTTCATCGTCAATAAGGAGCTCCAAGGTATACAGTAAACCTGAGGTGAAGCATCGGAATCTGAAGCTGGACTCACAGGAGAGGTTCAATTCATCGAAAGTTAGTGTGTCAGTCCTCTTGTACTTAAGTCTGCATAGTGCCTTTTGTATTAAATTCGGATGCAGTTTCTGTGTTTCATCGTCAATACGAAGTTCCAAGGTATACAATAAACCTGAAGTGTAGCATTGGAATCTAAAACTGGTGTCACTGGAGAGGTTCAAATCATAGAAAGTTAGAGTGTCAGTCCTCTTGTACTTAAGTCGTCATTGTGCATTTTGTATTAAATTCGGATGCAATATCTGTGTTTCATCGTCAATAAGAAGGTCCAAGGGATACAGTAAACCTGAAGTGAAGCATCGGAATCTAAAACAGGACTCACAGGAGAGGTTTAAATCAAAGAAAGTTGGAGTGTCTGTCCTCTTGTACTTAAGTCGGCTTTGTGCATTTTGTATTAAATTCGGATGCAATTTCTGTGTTTCATCATAAATAAGAACGTTCAAAGGATACAGTAAACCTGACGTGAAGGATCGGAATCTAAAACTGGCCTCACAGGAGAGGTTTAAATCAAAGAAAGTTAGAGTGTCATTCCTCTTGTACTTAAGTCGACATTGTGCCTTTTTTACTAAATTCGGATGCAATTTCTGTGTTTCATCGTCAATAAGAAGGTCCAAGGTATACAGTAAACCTGAAGTGAAGCATCGGAATCTAAAACTCAACTCACAGGAGAGGTTCAAATCATAGAAAGTTACAGTGTCAGTCCTCTTGTACTTAAGTCGGCATTGTGCCTTTTGTATTAAATTCAGATTCAATTTCTGTGTTTCAGCGTCAATAAGAAGGTCCAAGGGATACAGTAAACCTGAAGTGAAGCATCGGAATCTAAAACTGGACTCACAGGAGAGGTTCAGATCAAAGAAAGTTAGGGTGTCAGTCCTCTTCTACATAAGTCGGCATTGTGCCTTTTGTATTAAATTCGGATGCAATTTTTGTGTTTCATCGTCAATAAGAAGGTCCAAGGTATACAGTAAACCTGAAGTGAAGCATCGGAATCTAAAACTGGACTCACAGGAGAGGTTTAAATCAAAGAAAGTTAGAGTGTCTGTCCTCTTGTACTTAAGTCGGCATTATGCCTTTTGTATTAAATTTGGATGCAAGTTCTGTGTTTCATCGTCGAGAATAAGGTCAAACGTATACAGTAAACCTGAAGTGAAGCATCGGAATCGAAAACTGGACTCACAGGAGAGGTTCAAATCATAGAAAGATAGAGTGTCAGTCCTCTTCTACTTAAGTCGGCATTGTGCCTTTTGTATTAAATTCGGATGCAATTTCTGTGTTTCATCGCCAATAGGGTGGTCCAAGGTATACAGTCAAACCTGAAGTGAAGCATCGGATTCTAAAAGTGGACTCACAGGAGAGGTTGAATCAAAGAAAGTTAGAGTGTCTGTCCTCTTGTACTAAAGTCGGCATTGTGCCTTTTGTATTAAATTCGGATGCAATTTCTGTGTTTCATCGTCAAGAAGAAGGTCCAAGGTATACAGTAAACCTGAAGTGAAGCATCGGAATCGAAAACTGGACTCACAGGAGAGGTTCAAATCATAGAAAGTTAGAGTGTCAGTCATCTACTACTTAAGTCGGCATTGTGCCTTTTGTATTAAATTCGGATGCAATTTCTGTGTTTCATCGTCAATAAGAAGGTCCAAGGTATACAGTAAACCTGAAGTGAAGCATCGGAATCTGAAACTGGACTCACAGGAGAGGTTGAATCAAAGAAAGTTAGAGTGTCTGTCCTCTTGTACTTAAGTCGGCATTGTGCCTTTTGTATTAAATTCGGATGCAATTTCTGTGTTTCACGTCATTAGGGATACAGTAAACCTGAAGTGAAGCGTTGGATTCTAAAACTGGTCATACAGGAGAGGTTTAAATCAAAGTATGTTAGAGTGTCAGTCCACTTGTACTTAAGTCGGCATTGTGCCTTTTGTATTAAATTCGGATTCAAATCCTGTGTTTCATCGTCAATAAGAAGGTCCAAGGGATTTATGCCTTTTGTATTAAATTCTGATGCAATTTCTGTGTTGGTCATCAATAAGAAGGTCCAAGGTATACAGTAAACCTGAAGTGAAGCATCGGAATCTAAAACTCAACTCACAGGAGAGGATCAAATCATAGAAAGTTAGAGTGTCAGACCTCTTGTACTTAAGTCGGCATTTGCCATTTGTATTAAATTCGGATGCAATTTCTGTGTTTCATCGTCAATAAGAAGGTCCAAGGTATACAGTAAAATTGAAGTGAAGAATCGGAATCTAAAACTGGACTCACAGGAGAGGTTCAAATGGTTGAAAGTTAGAGTGTCAGTCCTCTTGTACTTAAGTCGGCATTGTGCCTTTTGTATTAAATTCGGACGCAATTTCTGTGTTGGTCATCAATAAGAAGGTCCAAGGTATACAGTAAACCTGAAGTGAAGCATCGGATTCTAAAACTGGTCGCAAAGGAGAGGTTTAAATCAAAGAATGTTAGAGTGTCTGTCCTCTCGTACTTAAGTCGGTATTGTGCCTTTTGTATTATATTCGGAGGCAATTTCTGTGTTTCATCGTCAAGAAGAAGATCGAAGGGATTTATGCCTTTTGTATTAAATTCGGATGCAATTTCTGTGTTGGTCATCAATAAGAAGGTCCAAGGTATACAGTAAACCTGAAGTGAAGCATCGGAATCTAAAACTCAACTCACAGGAGAGGATAAAATCATAGAAAGTTAGATTGTCAGTCCTCTTGTACTTAAGTCGGCATTGTGCCTTTTGTATTAAATTCGGATGCAATTTCTGTGTTTCATCGTCAATAAGAAGGTAAAAGGGATACAGTAAACCTGAAGGTAAGCAACGGAATCTAAAGCTCAACTCACAGGAGAGGTTCAAATCATAGAAAGTTACAGTGTCAGTCCTCTTGTCCTTAAGTCGGCATTGTGCCTTTTGTATTAAATTCAGATGCAATTTCTGTGTTTCAGCGTCAATAAGAAGGTCCAAGGGACACAGTAAACCTGAAGTGAAGCATCGGAATCTAAAACTGGACTCACAGGAGAGGTTCAGATCATAGAAAGTTTGAGTGTCAGTCCTCTTGTACTTAAGTCGGCTTTGTGCCTTTTGTATTGCATTCGGATGCAATTTCTGTGTTTCATCGGCAATAAGGTGCTCCAAGGTATACAGTAAACCTGAGGTGAAGCATCGGAATCTGAAACTGGACTCACAAGAGAGGTTCAAATCATCGAAAGTTAGAGTGTCAGTCCTCTTGTACTTAAGTCTGCATAGGGCCTTTTGTATTAAATTCGGATGCAGTTTCTGTGTTTCATCGTCAATAAGAAGGTCCAAGGTATACAATAAACCTGAAGTGTAGCATTGGAATCTAAAACTGGTGTCACTGGAGAGGTTCAAATCATAGAAAGTTAGAGTGTCAGTCCTCTTGTACTTAAGTCGGCTTTGTGCATTTTGTATTAAATTCGGATGCAATTTCTGTGTTTCATCATAAATAAGAACGTTCAAGGGATACAGTAAACCTGACGTGAAGGATCGGAATCTAAAACTGGACTCACAGGAGAGGTTTAAATCAAAGAAAGTTTGAGTGTCAGTCCTCTTGTACTGAAGTCGGCAATGTGCCTTTTGTATTAAATTCGGATGCAATTTCTGTGTTTCATCGTCAAGAAGAAGGTCCAAGGTATACAGTAAACCTGAAGTGAAGCATCGGAATCTAAAACTCAACTCACAGGAGAGGATCAAATCATAGAAAGTTAGAGTGTCAGACCTCTTGTACTTAAGTTGGCATTTGCCATTTGTATTAAATTCGGATGCAATTTCTGTGTTTCATCGTCAATAAGAAGGTCCAAGGTATACAGTAAACCTGAAGTGAAGCATTGGATTCTAAAACTGGTCCCACAGGAGAGGTGTAAATCAAAGTATGTTAGAGTGTCGGTCCTCTTGTACTTAAGTCGGCATTGTGCCTTTTGTATTAAATTCGGATGCAATTTCTGTGTTTCATCGTCAATAAGAAGGTCCAAGGGATTTATGCCTTTTGTATTAAATTCGGATGCAATTTCTGTGTTGGTCATCAATAAGAAGGTCCAAGGAATACAGTAAACCTGAAGTGAAGCATCGGAATCTAAAACTCAACTCACAGGAGAGGATCAAATCATAGAAAGTTAGAGTGTCAGACCTCTTGTACTTAAGTCGGCATTTGCCATTTGTATTAAATTCGGATGCAATTTCTGTGTTTCATCGTCAATAAGAAGGTCCAAGGTATACAGAAAACCTGAAGTGAAGCATCGTACACTCAAACTGGACTTACAGGAGAGGTTCAATTCATAGAAAGTTAGAGTGTCAGTACTCTTGTACTTATGTCGGCATTGTGACTTTTCTGTTAAATTCGGATGCAATTTCTGTGTTTCATTGTCAATAAGAACGTCCAAGGGATACAGTAAACCAGAAGTGAAGCATCAGAATCTAAAACTGGACTCACGGGACAGGTACAAGTCATAAGAGGTTAGAGTGTCAGTCCTCTTGTACTTCAGTTCGCATTGTGCCTTTTGTATTAAATTGGGATGCAATTTCTGTGCTTCATCGTTAATAGGAAGGTCCAAGGGATACAGTAAACCTGAAGTGAAGCATCGGAATCTAAAACTGGACACACAGGAGAGGTTCAAATCATAGAAAGTTAGAGTGTCAGTCCTCTTGTACTTAAGTCGGCATTTGCCATTTGTATTAAATTCGGATGCAATTTCTGTGTTTCATCGTAAATAAGAAGGTCCAAGGGATACAGTAAACCTGACGTGAAGCATCGGAATCTAAAACTGGACTCACAGGAGAGGTTTAAATCAAAGGAAGTTAGGATGTCTGTCCTCTTGTACTTCAGTCGGCATTGTGCCTTTTGTATTAAATTCGGATGCAATTTTTGTGTTTCATCGTCAAGAAGAAGGTCCAAGGTATACAGTAAACCTGAAGTCAAGCATGGGAGTCGAAAACTGGACTCACAGGAGAGGTTCAAATCATAGAAAGTTAGAGTGTCAGTCCTCTTCTGCTCATGTCGGCATTGTGTCTTTTGTATTAAATTCGGATGCGATTTCTGTGTTTCATCGTCAATACGAAGGTCCAAGGTATACAGTAAACCTGAAGTGAAGCATCGGAATCTAAAACTGGACTCACAGGAGAGGTTGAATCAAAGAAAGTTAGAGTGTCTGTCCTCTTGTACTTAAGTCGGCATTGTGCCTTTTGTATTAAATTCGGATGCAATTTCTGTGTTTCACGTCATTAGGGATACAGTAAACCTGAAGTGAAGCGTTGGATTCTAAAACTGGTCCCACAGGAGAGGTTTAAATCAAAGTATGTTAGAGTGTCAGTCCACTTGTACTTAAGTCGGCATTGTGCCTTTTGTATTAAATTCGGATTCAAATCCTGTGTTTCATCGTCAATAAGAAGGTCCAAGGGATTTATGCCTTTTGTATTAAATTCTGATGCAATTTCTGTGTTGGTCATCAATAAGAAGGTCCAAGGTATACAGTAAACCTGAAGTGAAGCATCGGAATCTAAAACTCAACTCACAGGAGAGGATCAAATCATAGAAAGTTAGAGTGTCAGACCTCTTGTACTTAAGTCGGCAATTGCCATTTGTATTAAATTCGGATGCAATTTCTGTGTTTCATCGTCAATAAGAAGGGCCAAGGTATACAGAAAACCTGAAGTGAAGCATCGTACACTCAAACTGGACTTACAGGAGAGGTTCAAATCATAGAAAGTTAGAGTGTCAGTACTCTTGTACTTATGTCGGCATTGTGACTTTCCTGTTACATTCGGATGCAATTTCTGTGTTTCATTGTCAATAAGAAGGTCCAAGGGATACAGTAAACCAGAAGTGAAGCATCGGAATCTAAAACTGGTCCCACAGGAGAGGTTTAAATCAAACAAAGTTAGAGTGTCTGTCCTCTTGTACTTAAGTCGTCATTGTGCCTTTTGTATTGAATTCAGATGCAATTTCTGTGTTTCATCGTCATTAAGAAGGTCCAAGGATACAGTAAACCTGAAGTGAAGCATCGGAATCTAAAACTGGTCCCACAGGAGAGGTTTAAATCAAACAAAGTTAGAGTGTCTGTCCTCTTGTACTTAAATCGGCATTGTGCCTTTTGTATTAAATTCGGATGCAATTTCTGTGCTTCATCGTTAATAGGAAGGTCCAAGGGATACAGTAAACCTGAAGTGAAGCATCGGAATCTAAAACTGGACACACAGGAGGGGTTCAAATCATAGAAAGTTAGAGTGTCAGTCCTCTTGTACTTAAGTCGGCATTTGCCATTTGTATTAAATTCGGATGCAATTTCTGTGCTTCATCGTAAATAAGAAGGTCCAAGGGATACAGTAAACCTGACGTGAAGCATCGGAATCTAAAACTGGACTCACAGGAGAGGTTTAAATCAAAGGAAGTTAAGAGGTCTGTCCTCTTGTACTTCAGTCGGCATTGTGCCTTTTGTATTAAATTCGATTGCAATTTTTGTGTTTCATCGTCAAGAAGAAGGTCCAAGGTATACAGTAAACCTGAAGTCAAGCATGGGAATCGAAAACTGGACTCACAGGAGAGGTTCAAATCATAGAAAGTTAGAGTGTCAGTCCTCTTCTACTCATGTCGGCATTGTATCCTTTGTATTAAATTCGGATGCAATTTCTGTGTTTCATCGTCAATACGAAGGTCCAATTTATACAGTAAACCTGAAGTGAAGCATCGGAATCTAAAACTGGACTCACAGGAGAGGTTGAATCAAAGAAAGTTAGAGTGTCAGACCTCTTGTACTTAAGTCGGCATTGTGCCATTTGTATTAAATTCGGATGCTATTTCTGTGTTTCATCGTCAATAAGAAGGTAAAAGTTATACAGTAAACCTGAAGTGAAGCATCGGAATCTAACACTCAACTCACAGGAGAGGTTCATATCATAGAAAGTTACAGTGTCAGTCCTCTTGTACTTAAGTCGGCATTGTGCCTTTTGTATTAAAATCAGATGCAATTTCTGTGTTTCATCGTCAAGAGGAAGGTCCAAGGTATACAGTAAACCTGAAGTCAAGCTTCGGAATCGAAAACTGGACTCACAGTAGGGGTTCAAATCATAGAAAGTTAGAGTGTCAGTCCTCTTCTACTTAAGTCGGCATTGTGCCTTTTGTATTAAATTCAAATGCAATTTCTGTGTTTCATCGTCAATACGAAGGTCAAAGGTATACAGTAAACCTGAAGTGAAGCATCGGAATCTAAAACTGGACTCACAGGAGAGGTTGAATCAAAGAAAGTTAGAGTGTCTGTCCTCTTGTACTTAAGTCGGCATTGTGACTTTTGTATTAATTTCGGATGCAATTTCTGTGTTTCATCGTCAATAAGAAGGTCCAAGGTATTTATGCCTTTTGTATTAAATTCGGATGCAATTTCTGTGTTGGTCATCAATACGAAGGTCCAAGGTATACCGTAAACCTGAAGTGAAGCATCGGAATCTAAAACTCAACTCACAGGAGAGGATCAAATCATAGAAAGTTAGAGTGTCAGTCATCTACTACTTAAGTCGGCATTGTGCCTTTTGTATTAAATTCAGATGCAATTTCTGAGTTTCATCGTCATTAAGAAGGTCCAAGGGATCCAGTAAACCTGAAGTGAAGCATCGGAATCTAAAACTGGTCCCACAGGAGAGGTATAAATCAAACAAAGTTAGAGTGTCTGTCCTCTTGTACGTAAGTCGGCATTGTGCTTTTTGTACTAAATTCGGATGCAATTTCTGTGTTTCATCGTCAATAAGAAGGTCCAAGGTATTTATGCCTTTTGTATTAAATTCGAATGCAATTTCTGTGTTGGTCATCAATAAGAAGGTCCAAAGTATACCGTAAACCTGAAGTGAAGCATCGGAATCTAAAACTCAACTCACAGGAGAGGATCAAATCATAGAAAGTTAGAGTGTCTGTCCTCTTGTACTTAAGTCGGCTTTGTGCATTTTGTATTAAATTCGGATGCAATTTCTGTGTTTCATCGTAAATAAGAACGTTCAAGGGATACAGTAAACCTGACGTGAAGCTTCGGAATCGAAAACTGGACTCACAGGAGAGGTTCAAATCATAGAAAGTTAGAGTGTCAGTCATCTACTACTTAAGTCGGCATTGTGCCTTTTGTATTAAATTCGGATGCAATTTCTGTGTTTCATCGTCAATAAGAAGGTCCAAGGTATACAGAATTCCTGAAGTGAAGCATCGTACACTCAAACTGGACTTACAGGAGAGGTTCAATCATAGAAAGTTAGAGTGTCAGTACTCTTGTACTTATGTCGTCATTGTGACTTTTCTGTTAAATTCGGAGGCAATTTCTGTGTTTCATTGTCAATAAGAAGGTGCAAGGGATACAGTAAACCAGAAGTGAAGCAGCAGAATCTAAAACTGGACTCACAGGACAGGTACAAGTCATAGAAGGTTAGAGTGTCAGTCCTCTTGTACTTCAGTTCGCATTGTGCCTTTTGTATTAAATTCGGATGCAATTTCTGTGCTTCATCGTTAATAGGAAGGTCCAAGGGATACAGTAAACCTGAAGTGAAGCATCGGAATCTGAAACTGGACTCACAGGAGAGGTTCAAATCATAGAAACTTAGAGTGTCAGTCCTTTTGTACTTAAGTCGGCATTGTGACTTTTGTATTAAATTGGGACGCAATTTCTGTGTTTCATCGTCAATAAGATGGACCAAGCTATACAGTAAGCCTGAAGTGAAGCATCGGAATCTAAAACTGGACTCACAGGAGAGGTTGAATCAAAGAAAGTTTGAAAGTCTGTCCTCTTGTACTTAAGTCGGCATTGTGCCTTTTGTATTAAATTCAGATGCAATTTCCGTGTTTCATCGACATTAATAAGGTCCAAGGGATACAGTAAACCTGAAGTGAAGCATCGGAATCTAAAACTGGTCCCACAGGAGAGGTATAAATCAAACAAAGTTAGAGTGTCTGTCCTCTTGTACTTAAGTCGGCATTGTGCCTTTTGTATTAAATTCGGATGCAATTTCTGTGTTTCATCGTCAATAAGAGGGACCAAGGTATACAGTAAACCTGACGTGGAGCATTGGATTCTGAAACTGGTCCCACAGGAGAGGTTTAAATCAAAGTATGTTAGAGTGTCTGTCCTCTTGTACTTAAGTCGGCATTGTGCCTTTTGTATTTAATTCGGATGCAATTTCTGTGTTTCATCGTCAATAAGAAGGTCCAAGGGATTTATGCCTTTTGTATTAAATTCGGATGCAATTTCTGTGTTGGTCATCAATAAGAAGGTCCAAGGTATACAGTAAACCTGAAGTAAAGCATCGGAATCTAAAACTCAACTCACAGGAGAGGATCAAATCATAGAAAGTTAGAGTGTCAGATCTCTTGTACTTAAGTCGACATTTCCCATTTGTATTAAATTCGTATGCAATTTCTGTGTTTCATCGTCAATAAGAAGGTCCAAGGTATACAGAATTCCTGAAGTGAAGCATCGTACACTGAAACTGGACTTACAGGAGAGGTTCAATCATAGAAAGTTAGAGTGTCAGTACTCTTGTACTTATGTCGTCATTGTGACTTTTCTGTTAAATTCGGAGGCAATTTCTGTGTTTCATTGTCAATAAGAAGGTGCAAGGGATACAGTAAACCAGAAGTGAAGCAGCAGAATCTAAAACTGGACTCACAGGACAGGTACAAGTCATAGAAGGTTAGAGTGTCAGTCCTCTTGTACTTCAGTTCGCATTGTGCCTTTTGTATTGAATTCGGATGCAATTTCTGTGCTTCATCGTTAATAGGAAGGTCCAAGGGATACAGTAAACCTGAAGTGAAGCATCGGAATCTGAAACTGGACTCACAGGAGAGGTTCAAATCATAGAAACTTAGAGTGTCAGTCCTTTTGTACTTAAGTCGGCATTGTGACTTTTGTATTAAATTGGGACGCAATTTCTGTGTTTCATCGTCAATAAGATGGACCAAGCTATACAGTAAGCCTGAAGTGAAGCATCGGAATCTAAAACTGGACTCACAGGAGAGGTTCAAATCATAGAAAGTCAGAGTGTCAGTTCTCTTCTACTTAAGTTGTCATTGTGCCTTTTGTATTAAATTCGGATGCAGTTTCTGTGTTTCAACGTCAATAAGAAGGTCCAAGGTATACAATAGACCTGAAGTAATGCATCGGAATCTAAAACAGGGCTCACAGGAGAGGTTTTAATCAAAGAAAGTTGGAGTGTCTGTCCTCTTGTACTTAAGTCGGCATTGTGCATTTTGTATTAAATTCGAATGCAATTTCTGTGTTTCATCGTAAATAAGAAGGTCCAAGGTATACAGTAAACCTGAAGTGAAGCATCGGAATCTAAAACTGGACTCACAGGAGAGGTTGAATCAAAGAAAGTTAGAGTGTCTGTCCTCTTGTACTTAAGTCGGCATTGTGCCTTTTGTATTAAATACGGATGCAATTTCTGTGTTTCATCGTCATTAGGGATACAGTAAACCTGAAGTGAAGCATTGGATTCTAAAACTGCTCCCACAGGAGAGGTTTAAATCAAAGTATGTTAGAGTGTCAGTCCACCTGTACTTAAGTCGGCATTGTGCCTTTTGTATTAAATTCGGATGCAAATCCTGTGTTTCATCGTCAATAAGAAGGTCCAAGGCATTTATGCCTCTTGTATTAAATTCGGATGCAATTTCTGTGTTGGTCATCAATAAGAAGGTCCAAGGTATACAGTAAACCTGAAGTGAAGCATCGGAATCTAAAACTCAACTCACAGGAGAGGATCAAATCATAGAAAGTTAGAGTGTCAGACCTCTTGTACTTAAGTCGGCATTGTGCCATTTGTATTAAATTCGGATGCAATTTCTGTGTTTCATCGTCAATAAGAAGGTAAAAGGGATACAGTAAACCTAAAGTGAAGCATCGGAATCTAACACTCAACTCACAGGAAAGGTTCAAATCATAGAAAGTTAAGGTGTCAGTCCTCTTGTACTTAAGTCGGCATTGTGCCTTTTGTTTTAAATTCATATGCAATTTCTGTGTTTCATCGTCAAGAAGAATGTCCAAGGTATACAGTAAACCTGAAGTCAAGCATCGGAATCGAAAACTGGACTCACAGTAGGGGTTCAAATCATAGAAAGTTAGAGTGTCAGTCCTCTTCTACTTAAGTCGGCATTGTGCCTTTTGTATTAAATTCGGATGCAATTTCTGTGTTTCATCGTCAATACGAAGGTCAAAGGTATACAGTAAACCTGAAGTGAAGCATCGGAATCTAAAACTGGACTCACAGGAGAGGTTGAATCAAAGAAAGTTAGAGTGTCAGTCCTCTTGTACTTATGTCGGCATTGTGCCTTTTATACTAAATTCGGATGCAATTTCTGTGTTTCATCGTCAATAAGAAGGTCCAAGGTATACAGTAAACCTGAAGTGAAGCATCGGAATCTAAAAACTCAACTCACAGGAGAGGTTCAAATCATACAAAGTTACAGTGTCAGTCCTCTTGTATTTAAGTCGGCATTGTGCCTTTTGTATTAAATTCCTATGCAATTTCTGTGTTGGTCATCAATAAGAATTTCCAAGGTATACAGTAAACCTGAAGTGTAGCATGGGAATCAAAAACTGGTCCCACAGGAGAGGTTTAAATCAAAGTATGTTAGAGTGCCTGTCCTCTTGTACTTAAGTCGGCATTGTGCCTTTTGTATTAAATTCAGATGCAATTTCTGTGTTTCATTGTCATTAAGAAGGTCCAAGGGATACAGTAAACCTGAAGTGAAACATTGGATTCCAAAACTGGTCCCACAGGAGAGGTTTAAATCAAAGTATGTTAGAGTGCCTGTCCTCTTGTACTTAAGTCGGCATTGTGCCTTTTGTATTAAATTCGGATGCAATTTCTGTGTTTCATCGTCAATAAGAAGGTCCAAGGTATACAGAAAACCTGAAGTGAAGCATCGTACACTCAAACTGGACTTACAGGAGAGGTTCAAATCATAGTAAGTTAGAGTGTCAGTACTCTTGTACTTGTGTCGGCATTGTGACTTTTCTGTTAAATTCGGATGCTATTTCTGTGTTTCATTGTCAATAAGAAGGTCCAAGGGATACAGTAACCCACAAGTGAAGCATCAGAATCTAAAACTGGACTCACAGGACAGGTACAAGTCATAGTAGGTTAGAGTGTCAGTCCTCTTGTACATCAGTTCGCATTGTGCCTTTTGTATTAAATTCGGATGCAATTTCTGTGCTTCATCGTCAATAAGATGGACCAAGGTATACAGTAATCCTGAAGTGATGCATCGGAATCTAAAACTGGACTCACAGGAGAGATTCAAATCATAGAAAGTCAGAGTGTCAGTCCTCTTCTACTTAAGTTGTCATTGTGCCTTTTGTATTAAATTCGGATGCAATTTCTGTGTTTCAACGTCAATAAGAAGGTCCAAGGTATACAATAGACCTGAAGTAATGCATCGGAATCTAAAACAGGGCTCACAGGAGAGGTTTTAATCAAAGAAAGTTGGAGTGTCTGTCCTCTTGTACTTAAGTCGGCATTGTGCATTTTGTATTAAATTCGGATGCAATTTCTGTGTTTCATCGTAAATAAGAAGGTCCAAGGGATACAGTAAACCTGACGTGAAGCATCGGAATCTAAAACTGGACTCACAGGAGAGGTTTAAATCAAAGAAAGTTAGGGTGTCTGTCCTCTTGTACTTCAGTCGGCATTGTGTGTTTTGTATTAAATTCGGATGCAATTTTTGTGTTTCATCGTCAAGAAGAAGGTCCAAGGTATACAGTAAACCTGAAGTCAAGCATGGGAATCGAAAACGGGACTCACAGGAGAGATTCAAATCATAGAAAGTTAGAGTGTCAGACCTCTTGTACTTAAGTCGGCATTGTGCCTTTTGTATTAAATTCGGATGCAATTTCTGTGTTTCATCGTCATTAGGGATACAGTAAACCTGAAGTGAAGCATTGGATTCTAAAACTGGTCCCACAGGAGAGGTTTAAATCAAAGTATGTTAGAGTGTCAGTCCACCTGTACTTAAGTCGGCATTGTGCCTTTTGTATTAAATTCGGATGCAAATCCTGTGTTTCATCGTCAATAAGAAGGTCCAAGGCATTTATGCCTCTTGTATTAAATTCGGATGCAATTTCTGTGTTGGTCATCAATAAGAAGGTCCAAGGTATACAGTAAACCTGAAGTGAAGCATCGGAATCTAAAACTGGACTCACAGGAGAGGTTGAATCAAAGAAAGTTAGAGTGTCTGTCCTCTTGTACTTAAGTCGGCATTGTGCCTTTTGTATTAAATTCGGATGCAATTTCTGTGTTTCATCGTCATTAGGGATACAGTAAACCTGAAGTGAAGCATTGGAGTCTAAAACTGGTCCCACAGGAGAGGTTTAAATCAAAGTATGTTAGAGTATCAGTCCACCTGTACTTAAGTCGGCATTGTGCCTTTTGTATTAAATTCGGATGCAAATCCTGTGTTTCATCGTCAATAAGAAGGTCCAAGGCATTTATGCCTCTTGTATTAAATTCGGATGCAATTTCTGTGTTGGTCATCAATAAGAAGGTCCAAGGTATACAGTAAACCTGAAGTGAAGCATCGGAATCTAAAACTCAACTCACAGGAGAGGATCAAATCATAGAAAGTTAGAGTGTCAGACCTCTTGTACTTAAGTCGGCATTGTGCCATTTGTATTAAATTCGGATGCAATTTCTGTGTTTCATCGTCAATAAGAAGGTAAAAGGGATACAGTAAACCTGAAGTGAAGCATCGGAATCTAACACTCAACTCACAGGAGAGGTTCAAATCATAGAAAGTTAAGGTGTCAGTCCTCTTGTACTTAAGTCGGCATTGTGCCTTTTGTTTTAATTTCATATGCAATTTCTGTGTTTCATCGTCAAGAAGAATGTCCAAGGTATACAGTAAACCTGAAGTCAAGCATCGGAATCGAACACTGGACTCACAGTAGGGGTTCAAATCATAGAAAGTTAGAGTGTCAGTCCTCTTCTACTTAAGTCGGCATTGTGCCTTTTGTATTAAATTCGGATGCAATTTCTGTGTTTCATCGTCAATACGAAGGTCAAAGGTATACAGTAAACCTGAAGTGAAGCATCGGAATCTAAAACTGGACTCACAGGAGAGGTTGAATCAAAGAAAGTTAGAGTGTCAGTCCTCTTGTACTTATGTCGGCATTGTGCCTTTTATACTAAATTCGGATGCAATTTCTGTGTTTCATCGTCAATAAGAAGGTCCAAGGTATACAGTAAACCTGAAGTGAAGCATCGGAATCCTAAAACCCAACTCACAGGAGAGGTTCAAATCATACAAAGTTACAGTGTCAGTCCTCTTGTATTTAAGTCGGCATTGTGCCTTTTGTATTAAATTCCTATGCAATTTCTGTGTTGGTCATCAATAAGAATTTCCAAGGTATACAGTAAACCTGAAGTGTAGCATGGGAATCAAAAACTGGTCCCACAGGAGAGGTTTAAGTCAAAGTATGTTAGAGTGCCTGTCCTCTTGTACTTAAGTCGGCATTGTGCCTTTTGTATTAAATTCAGATGCAATTTCTGTGTTTCATTGTCATTAAGAAGGTCCAAGGGATACAGTAAACCTGAAGTGAAACATTGGATTCCAAAACTGGTCCCACAGGAGAGGTTTAAATCAAAGTATGTTAGAGTGCCTGTCCTCTTGTACTTAAGTCGGCATTGTGCCTTTTGTATTAAATTCGGATGCAATTTCTGTGTTTCATCGTCAATAAGAAGGTCCAAGGTATACAGAAATCCTGAAGTGAAGCATCGTACACTCAAACTGGACTTACAGGAGAGGTTCAAATCATAGTAAGTTAGAGTGTCAGTACTCTTGTACTTATGTCGGCATTGTGACTTTTCTGTTAAATTCGGATGCTATTTCTGTGTTTCATTGTCAATTAGAAGGTCCAAGGGATACAGTAACCCACAAGTGAAGCATCAGAATCTAAAACTGGACTCACAGGACAGGTACAAGTCATAGAAGGTTAGAGTGTCAGTCCTCTTGTACATCAGTTCGCATTGTGCCTTTTGTATTAAATTCGGATGCAATTTCTGTGCTTCATCGTTAATAGGAAGGTCCAAGGGATACAGTAATCCTGAAGTGAAGCATCGGAATCTAAAACTGGACTCACAGGAGAGGTTCAAAACATAGAAAGTTAGAGTGTCAGTCCTCTTGTACTTAAGTCGGCATTGTGACTTTTGTATTAAATTGGGAGGCAATTTCTGTGTTTCATCGTCAATAAGATGGACCAAGGTATACAGTAATCCTGAAGTGATGCATCGGAATCTAAAACTGGACTCACAGGAGAGATTCAAATCATAGAAAGTCAGAGTGTCAGTCCTCTTCTACTTAAGTTGTCATTGTGCCTTTTGTATTAAATTCGGATGCAATTTCTGTGTTTCAACGTCAATAAGAAGGTCCAAGGTATACAATAGACCTGAAGTAATGCATCGGAATCTAAAACAGGGCTCACAGGAGAGGTTTTAATCAAAGAAAGTTGGAGTGTCTGTCCTCTTGTACTTAAGTCGGCATTGTGCATTTTGTATTAAATTCAGATGCAATTTCTGTGTTTCATCGTCAAGAAGAAGGTCCAAGGTATACAGTAAACCTGAAGTCAAGCATCGGAATCGAAAACTGGACTCACAGTAGGGGTTCAAATCATGGAAAGTTAGAGTGTCAGTCCTCTTCTACTTAAGTCGGCATTGTGCCTTTTGTATTAAATTCGGATGCAATTTCTGTGTTTCATCGTCAATACGAAGGTCAAAGGTATACAGTAAAATTGAAGTGAAGCATCGGAATCTAAAACTGGACTCACAGGAGAGGTTGAATCAAAGAAAATTAGAGTGTCTGCCCTCTTGTACTTAAGTCGGCATTGTGACTTTTGTATTAATTTCGGATGCAATTTCTGTGTTTCATCGTCAATAAGAAGGTCCAAGGTATTTATGCCTTTTGTATTAAATTCGGATGCAATTTCTGTGTTGGTCATCAATAAGAAGGTCCAAGGTATACTGTAAACCTGAAGTGAAGCATCGGAATCTAAAACTCAACTCACAGGAGAGGTTCAAATCACAGAAAGTTACAGTGTCAGTCCTCTTGTACTTAAGTCGGCATTGTGCCTTTTGTATTAAATTCAGATTCAATTTCTGTGTTTCATCGTCTATAAGAAGGTCCAAGGTATACAGTAAACCTGAAGTGAAGCATCGGAATCTAAAACTGGATTTACAGGAGAGGTTCAAATCACAGAAAGATAGAGGGTCAGTCCTCTTGTACTTAAGTCGGCTTTGTGCCTTTTGTATTATATACGGATGCAATTTCTGTGTTTCATCGTCAACAAGAAGGTAAAAGGGACACAGTAAACCTGAAGTTAAGCATCGGAATCTAAAACTCAACTCACAGGAGAGGTTCAAATCATTGAAAGTTACGGTGACAGTCCTCTTGTACTTAAGTCGGCATTGTGACTTTTGTATTAAATTCAGATGCAATTTCTGTGTTTCAGCGTCAATAAGAAGGTCCATGGGATACAGTAAACCAGAAGTGAAGCATCGGAATCTAAAACTGGACTCACAGGAGAGGTTCAGATTATAGAAAGTTAGAGTGTCAGTCCTCTTCTGCTTAAGTCTGCATTTTGCCTTTTGTATTAAATTCGGATGCAATTTCTGTGTTTCATCGGCAATAAGAAGGTCCAAGGTATACAGTAAACCGGAAGTGAAGCATCGGAACCTAAAACTGGACTCACAGGAGAGGTTCAATTCACAGAAAGTTAGAGTGTCAGTCCTCTTGTACTTAAGTCGGCATTGTGCCTTTTGTATTACATTCGGATGCAATGTCTGTGTTTCATGGTCAATAAGAAGGTCCAAGGTATACAGTAAACCTGAAGTGTAGCATCGGAATCTAAAACTGTTCTCGTAGGAGAGGTTCAAATCATAGAAAGTTAGAGTGTCAGTACTCTTGTACTTAGGTCGGCATTGTGCCTTTTGTATTAAATTCGGATGCAATATCTGTGTTTCATCGTCAATAAGAGGGTCCAAGGGATACAGTAAACCTGAAGTGAAGCATCGGAATCTTAAATTGGACTCACAGGACAGGTCCAAATCATAGAAAGTTAGAGTGTCAGTCCTCTTGTACATAAGTCGGCATTGTGCCTTTTTGTATTAAATTCGAATGCAATGTCTGTGCTTCATCGTTAATAAGAAGGTCCAAGGTATACAGTAAACCTGAAGTGAAGAATCGGAATCTAGAACTGGACTCACAGGAGAGGTTCAAATCATAGAAAGTTAGAGTGTCAGTCCTCTTGTACCTTAGTCGGCATTGTGCCTTTTGTATTAAATTCGTATGCAATTTCTGTGTTGGTCATCAATAAGAATTTCCAAGGTATACAGTAAACCTGAAGTGAAGCATCGGAATCTAAAATTCAACTCACAGGGAAGGATCAAATCATAGAAAGTAAGAGTGTCAGTCCTCTTGTACTTAAGTCGGCATTGTGACTTTTGTATTAAATTCGGATGCAATTTCTGTGTTTCATCGTCAATAAGAAGTTAAAAGGGATACAGTAAACCTGAAGTGAAGCATTGGAATCTAAAACTGGACTCACAGGAGAGGTTTAAATCAAAGAAAGTTAGTGTGTCTGTCCTCTTGTACTTAAGTCGGCATTGTGCATTTTGTATTAAATTCAAATGCAATTTTTGTGTTTCATCGTCAAGAAGAAAGTCCTAGGTATACAGTAAACCTGAAGTGAAGCATCGGAATCTGAAACTGGACTCGCAGGAGTGGTTGAATCAAAGAAAGTTAGAGTGTCTGTCCTCTTGTACTTAAGTCGGCATTGTGCCTTTTGTATTAAATTCAGATGCAATTTCTGTGTTTCATACTCAATAAAAAGGTCCAACAGATTTATGCCTTTTGTATTAAATTCGGATGCAATATCTGTGTTGGTCATCAATAAGAAGGTCCAAGGTATACAGTAAACCTGAAGTGAAGCATCGGAATCTAAAACTCAACTCACAGGAGAGGATCAAATCATAGAAAGTTAGAGTGTCAGTCCTCTTGTACTTAAGTCGGAATTGCGCCTTTTGTATAAAATTCGGATGCAATTTCTGTGTTTCATCGTCAATAAGAAGGTAAAAGGGATACAGTAAACCTGAAGTGAAGCATTGGAATCTAAAACTCAACTCACAGGAGAGATTCAAATCATAGGAAGTTAGAGTGTCTGTCCTCTTGTACTTAAGTCGGCATTGTGCCTTTTGTATTAAATTCGGATGCAATTTCTGTGTTTCATCGTCATTAGGGATACAGTAAACCTGAAGTGAAGCATTGCATTCTAAAACTTGTCCCACAGGAGAGGTTTAAATCAATGTATGTTAGAGTGTCAGTCCACTTGTACTTAAGTCGGCATTGTGCCTTTTGTATTAAATTCGAATGCAAATCCTGTGTTTCATCGTCAATAAGAAGGTCCATGGGATTTATGCCTTTTGTAATAAATTCGGATGCAATTTCTGTGTTGGTCATCAATAAGATGGTCCAAGGTATACAGTAAACCTGAAGTGAAGCATCGGAATCTAAAACTCAACTCACAGGAGAGGATCAAATCATAGAAAGTTAGAGTGTCAGACCTCTTGTACTTAAGTCGGCATTGTGCCATTTGTATTAAATTCGGATGCAATTTCTGTGTTTCATCGTCAATAAGAAGGTAAAAGGGATACAGTAAACCTGAAGTGAAGCATCGGAATCTAACACTCAACTCACAGGAGAGTTTAAAATCATAGAAAGTTACAGTGTCAGACCTCTTGTACTTAAGTCGGCATTGTGCCTTTTGTATTAATTTCAGATGCAATTTCTCTGTTTCATCGTCAAGAAGAAGGTCCAAGGTATACAGTAAACCTGAAGTCAAGCATCGGAATCGAAAACTGGACTCACAGTAGGGGTTCAAATCATGGAAAGTTAGAGTGTCAGTCCTCTTCTACTTAAGTCGGCATTGTGCCTTTTGTATTAAATTCGGATGCAATTTCTGTGTTTCATCGTCAATACGAAGGTCAAAGGTATACAGTAAAATTGAAGTGAAGCATCGGAATCTAAAACTGGACTCACAGGAGAGGTTGAATCAAAGAAAATTAGAGTGTCTGCCCTCTTGTACTTAAGTCGGCATTGTGACTTTTGTATTAATTTCGGATGCAATTTCTGTGTTTCATCGTCAATAAGAAGGTCCAAGGTATTTATGCCTTTTGTATTAAATTCGGATGCAATTTCTGTGTTGGTCATCAATAAGAAGGTCCAAGGTATACTGTAAACCTGAAGTGAAGCATCGGAATCTAAAACTCAACTCACAGGAGAGGTTCAAATCATAGAAAGTTACAGTGTCAGTCCTCTTGTACTTAAGTCGGCATTGTGCCTTTTGTATTAAATTCAGATTCAATTTCTGTGTTTCATCGTCTATAAGAAGGTCCAAGATATACAGTAAACCTGAAGTGAAGCATCGGAATCTAAAACTGGACTCACAAGAGAGGTTCAAATCACAGAAAGATAGAGGGTCAGTCCTCTTGTACTTAAGTCGGCTTTGTGCCTTTTGTATTATATTCGGATGCAATTTCTGTGTTTCATCGTCAACAAGAAGGTAAAAGGGACACAGCAAACCTGAAGTTAAGCATCGGAATCTAAAACTCAACTCACAGGAGAGGTTCAAATCATTGAAAGTTACGGTGACAGTCCTCTTGTACTTAAGTCGGCATTGTGACTTTTGTATTAATTTCGGATGCAATTTCTGTGTTTCATCGTCAATAAGAAGGTCCAAGGTATTTATGCCTTTTGTATTAAATTCGGATGCAATTTCTGTGTTGGTCATCAATAAGAAGGTCCAAGGTATACTGTAAACCTGAAGTGAAGCATCGGAATCTAAAACTCAACTCACAGGAGAGGTTCAAATCATAGAAAGTTACAGTGTCAGTCCTCTTGTACTTAAGTCGGCATTGTGCCTTTTGTATTAAATTCAGATTCAATTTCTGTGTTTCATCGTCTATAAGAAGGTCCAAGGTATACAGTAAACCAGAAGTGAAGCATCGGAATCTAAAACTGGACTCACAGGAGAGGTTCAGATTATAGAAAGTTAGAGTGTCAGTCCTCTGCTGCTTAAGTCTGCATTTTGCCTTTTGTATTAAATTCGGATGCAATTTCTGTGTTTCATCGGCAATAAGAAGGTCCAAGGTATACAGTAAACCGGAAGTGAAGCATCGGAATCTAAAACTGGACTCACAGGAGAGGTTCAAATCACAGAAAGTTAGAGTGTCGGTCCTCTTGTACTTAAGTCGGCTTTGTGCCTTTTGTATTATATTCGGATGCAATTTCTGTGTTTCACCGTCAAGAAGAAGGTCCAAGGTATACAGTAAACCGGAAGTGAAGCATCGGAATCTAAAACTGGACTCACAGGAGAGGTTCAAATCACAGAAAATTAGAGTGTCAGTCCTCTTGTACTTAAGTCGGCATTGTGCCTTTTGTATTAGATTCGGATGCAATGTCTGTGTTTCATCGTCAATAAGAAGGTCCAAGGTATACAGTAAACCTGAAGTGTAGCATCGGAATCTAAAACTGTTCTCGTAGGAGAGGTTCAAATCATAGGAAGTTAGAGTGTAAGTACTCTTGTACTTAGGTCGGCATTGTGCCTTTTGTATTAAATTCGGATGCAATATCTGTCTTTCATCGTCAATAAGAGGGTCCAAGGGATACAGTAAACCTGAAGTGAATCATCGGAATCTTAAATTGGACTCACAGGACAGGTCCAAATCATAGAAAGTTAGAGTGTCAGTCCTCTTGTACCTTAGTCGGCATTGTGCCTTTTGTATTAAATTCGTATGCAATTTCTGTGTTGGTCATCAATAAGAATTTCCAAGGTATACAGTAAACCTGAAGTGAAGCATCGGAATCTAAAACTCAACTCACAGGGAAGGATCAAATCATAGAAAGTAAGAGTGTCAGTCCTCTTGTACTTAAGTCGGCATTGTGACTTTTGTATTAAATTCGGATGCAATTTCTGTGTTTCATCGTCAATAAGAAGTTAAAAGGGATACAGTAAACCTGAAGTGAAGCATTGGAATCTAAAACTGGACTCACAGGAGAGGTTTAAATCAAAGAAAGTTAGTGTGTCTGTCCTCTTGTACTTAAGTCTTCATTGTGCATTTTGTATTAAATTCAAATGCAATTTTTGTGTTTCATCGTCAAGAAGAAAGTCCTAGGTATACAGTAAACCTGAAGTGAAGCATCGGAATCTGAAACTGGACTCACAGGAGTGGTTGAATCAAAGAAAGTTAGAGTGTCTGTCCTCTTGTACTTAAGTCGGCATTGTGCCTTTTGTATTAAATTGAGATGCAATTTCTGTGTTTCAGCGTCAATAAGAAGGTCCAAGGGATACAGTAAACCTGAAGTGAAGCATCGGAATCTAAAACTGGAATCACAGGAGAGGTTCAGATCATAGAAAGTTAGAGCGTCAGTCCTCTTCTACTTAAGTCGGCATTGTGCCTTTTGTATTAAATTCGGATGCAATTTCTGTGTTTCATCGTCAATAAGAAGGTCCAAGGTATACAGTAAACCTGAAGTGAAGCATCGGAATCTAAAACTGGACTCACAGGCGAGGTTCAAATCACAGAAAGTTAGAGTGTCAGTCCTCTTGTACTTAAGTCGGCTTTGTACCTTTTGTATTATATTCGGATGCAATTTCTGTGTTTCATCGTCAATAAGAAGGTCCAAGGTATACAGTAAACCTGAGGTGTAGCATCGGAATCTAAAACTGGACTCACAGGAGAGGTTCAAATCATAGAAAGTTAGAGTGTCAGTCCTCTTGTACTTAAGTCTGCATAGTGCCTTTCGTATTACATTCGGATGCAATTTCTGTGTTTCATCGACAATAAGATGGTCCAAGGGATACAGTAAACCTGAAATGAAGCATCGGAATCGAAAACTGGATCATAGGAGTGATTTAAATCAAAGAAAGTTAGAGTGTCTGTCCTCTTGTACTTAAGTCGGCATTGTGCCTTTTGTATTAAATTCGGATACAATTTCTGTGTTTCATCGTCAATAAGAAGGTCCAAGGTATACAGTAAACCTGAAGTGTAGCATGGGAATCAAAAACTGGTCTCACAGGAGAGGTTCAAATCATAGAAAGTTAGAGTGTCAGTCCTCTTGTACCTGAGTCGGCATTGTGCCTTTTGTATTAAATTCGTATGCAATTTCTGTGTTGGTCATCAATAAGAAGGTCCAAGGTTTACAGTAAACCTGAAGTGAAGCATCGGAATCTAAAACTCAACTCACAGGTGAGGTTCAAATCATAGAAAGTTACAGTGTCAGTCCTCTTGTACTTAAGTCGGCATTGTGCCTTTTGTATTAAATTCAGATGCAATTTCTGTGTTTCAGCGTCAATAAGAAGGTTTAAGAGATACAGTAAACCTGAAGTGAAGCATCGGAATCTAAAACTGGACTCACAGGAGAGGTTCAAATCATAGAAAGTTAGAGTGTCAGTCCTCTTGTACTTAAGTCGGCATTGTGCCTATTGTATTAAATTCAGATTCAATTTCTGTGTTTCAGCGTCAATAAGAAGGTCCAAGGGATACGGTAAACCTGAAGTGAAGCATCGGAATCTAAAACTGGACTTACAGGAGAGGTTCAGATCAAAGAAAGTTAGAGTGTCAGTCCTCTTCTACTTAAGTCGGCATTGTGCCTTTTGTATTAAATTCGGATGCAATTTTTGTGTTTCATCGTCAATAAGAAGGCCCAAGGTATACAGTAAACCTGAAGTGAAGCATCGGAATCTAAAACTGGACTCACAGGAGAGGTTCAAATCACAGAAAGTTAGAGTGTCAGTGCTCTTGTACTTAAGTCGGCTTTGTGCCTTTTGTATTATATTCGGATGCAATTTCTGTGTTTCATCGCCAATAAGAAGGAAAAAGGGACACAGCAAACCTGAAATGAAGCCTCGGAATCAAAAACTGGACTCATAGGAGAGGTTTAAATAAAAAAAAGTTAGAGTGTCTGTCGTCTTGTACTTATGTCGGCATTGTGTCTTTTGTATTAAATTCGGATGCAATTTCTGTGTTTCATCGTCAATAAGAAGGTCCAAGGCATACAGTAAACCTGAAGTGTAGCATCGGAATCTAGAACTGGTCTCATAGGAGAGGTTCAAATCATAGAAAGTTAGAGTGTCAGTCCTCTTGTACTTACGTCGGCATTGTGCCTTTTGTATTAAATTCGGATGCAATTTTTGTGTTTCATCGTCAATAAGAAGGAAAAAGGGACACAGTAAACCTGAAGTGAAGCATCGGAATCTAAAACTCAACTCATAGGAGAGGTTCAAATCATAGAAAGTTACGGTGTCAGTCCTCTTGTACTTAAGTCGGCATTGTGCCTTTTGTATTAAATTTGGATGCAATTTCTGTGTTTCATCGTCAACAACAAGGTCCATGGTTTACAGTAAACCTGAAGTGAAGCATCGGAATCTAAATCTCAACTCACAGGAGAGGTTCAAATCATAGAAAGTTACAGTGTCAGTCCTCTTGTACTTAAGTCGGCATTGTGCCTTTTGTATTAAATTCAGATGCAATTTCTGTGTTTCAGCGTCAATAAGAAGGTTTAAGGGATACAGTAAACCTGAAGTGAAGCATCGGAATCTAAAACTAGACTCACAGGAGAGGTTCAGATCATAGAAAGTTAGAGTGTCAGTCCTCTTCTACTTATGTCGGCATTGTGCCTTTAGTATTAAATTCGGATGCTATTTCTGTGTTTCATCGTCAATAAGAAGGTCCAAGGTATACAGTTAACCGGAAGTGAAGCATCGGAATCTAAAACTGGACTCACAGGAGAGGTTCAAGTCACAGAAAGTTAGAGTGTTAGTCCTCTTGTACTTAAGTCGGCTTTGTACCTTTTGTATTATATTCGGATGCAATTTCTGTGTTTCATCGTCAATAAGAAGGTCCAAGTTATACAGTAAATCTGAGGTGTAGCATCGAAATCTAAAACTAGACTCACAGGTGAGGTTCAAATCATAGAAAGTTAGAGTGTCAGTCCTCTTGTACTTAAGTCGGCATTGTGCCTTTTGTATTAAATTCAGATTCATTTTCTGTGTTTCAGCGTCAATAAGAAGGTCCAAGGGATACGGTAAACCTGAAGTGAAGCATCGGAATCTAAAACTGGACTCACAGGAGAGGTTTAAATCAAAAAAGTTAGAGTGTCTGTCCTCTTGTACTTTTGTCGGCATTGTGCCTTTTGTATTACATTCGGATGCAATGTCTGTGTTTCATCGTCAATAAGAAGGTCCAAGGTATACAGTAAACCTGAAGTGTAGCATCGGAATCTAAAACTGTTCTCGTAGGAGAGGTTCAAATCATTGAAAGTTAGAGTGTCAGTACTCTTGTACTTAGGTCGGTATTGTGCCTTTTGTATTAAATTCGGATGCTATTTCTGTGTTTCATCGTCAATAAGAAGGTCCAAGGTATACAGTAAACCAGAAGAGAAGCATCGGAATCTAAAACTCAACTCACAGGGAAGGATCAAATCATAGAAAGTAAGAGTGTCAGTCCTCTTGTACTTAAGTCGGCATTGTGCCTTTTGTATTAAATTCGGATGCAATTTCTGTGTTTCATCGTCAATAAGACGTTAAAAGGGATACAGTAAACCTGAAGTGAAGCATTGGAATCTAAAACTGGACTCTCAGGAGAGGTTTAAATCAAAGAAAGTTAGTGTGTCTGTCCTCTTGTACTTAAGTCGGAATTGTGCCTTTTGTATAAAATTCGGATGCAATTTCTGTGTTTCATCGTCAATAAGAAGGTAAAAGGGATACAGTAAACCGGAAGTGAAACATCGGAATCTAAAACTCAATTCACAGGAGAGGTTCAAATCGTAGAAAGTTACAGTGTCAGTCCTCTTGTACTTAAGTCGGCATTGTGCCTTTTGTATTAAATTGAGATGCAATTTCTGTGTTTCAGCGTCAATAAGAAGGTCCAAGGGATACAGTAAACCTGAAGTGAAGCATCGGAATCTAAAACTGGAATCACAGGAGAGGTTCAGATCATAGAAAGTTAGAGCGTCAGTCCTCTTCTACTTAAGTCGGCATTGTGCCTTTGGTTAAATTCGGATGCAATTTCTGTGTTTCATCGTCAATAAGAAGGTCCAAGGTATACAGTAAACCTGAAGTGAAGCATCGGAATCTAAAACTGGACTCACAGGAGAGGTTCAAATCACAGAAAGTAGAGTGTCAGTCCTCTAGTACTTAAGTCGGCTTTGTACCTTTTGTATTATATTCGGATGCAATTTCTGTGTTTCATCGTCAATAATAAGGTCCAAGGTATACATTAAACCTGAGTTGTAGCATCGAAATCTAAAACTGGACTCACAGGAGAGGTTCAAATCATAGAAAGTTAGAGTGTCAGTCCTCTTGTACTTAAGTCTGCATTGTGCTTTTGTATTACATTCGGATGCAATTTCTGTGTTTCATCGTCAATAAGATGGGCCAAGCGATACAGTAAACCTGAAATGAAGCATCGGAATCGAAAACTGGATCATAGGAGTGATTTAAATCAAAGAAAGTTAGAGTGTCAGTCCTCTTGTACGTATGTCTGCATTGTGCCTTTTGTATTAAATCCGGACGCAATTTCTGCGCTTCATCGTCAAAAAGAAGGTCCAAGTTACACAGTAAACCTGAAGTGAAGCATCGGAATCTAGAACCGGACTCACAGGAGCGGTTCAAATCATAGAAAGTTAGAGTGTCAGTCCTATTGTACTTAAGTCGGTATTGTGCCTTTTGTAATAAATTCGGATGCAATTTCTGTGTTTCATCGTCAATAACAAGGTCCAAGGTTTACAGTTAACCTGAAGTGAAGCATCGGAATCTAAAACTCAACTCACAGGAAAGGTTCAAATCATAGAAAGTTACAGTGTCAGTCCTCTTGTACTTATGTCTGCATTGTGCCTTTTGTATTAAATTCAGATCCAATATCTGTGTTTCAGCGTCAATAAGAAGGTTTAAGAGATACAGTAAACCTGAAGTGAAGCATCAGAATCTAAAACTGGACTCACAGGAGAGGTTCAAATCATAGAAAGTTAGAGTGTCAGTCCTCTTGTACTTAAGTCGGCATTGTGCCTTTTGTATTAAATTCAGATTCAATTTCTGTGTTTCAGCGTCAATAAGAAGGTCCAAGGGATACGGTAAACCTGAAGTGAAGCATCGGAATCTAAAACTGGACTCACAGGAGAGGTTCAGATCAAAGAAAGTTAGAGTGTCAATCCTATTCTACTTAAGTCGGCATTGTGCCTTTTGTATTAAATTCGGATGCAATTTTTGTGTTTCATCGTCAATAAGAAGGCCCAAGGTATACAGTAAACCTGAAGTGAAGCATCTGAATCTAAAACTGGACTCACAGGAGAGGTTCAAATCACAGAAAGTTAGAGTGTCAGTCCTCATGTACTTAAGTCGGCTTTGTGCCTTTTGTATTATATTCGGATGCAATTTCTGTGTTTCATCGTCAATAAGAAGGAAAAAGGGACACAGTAAACCTGAAGTGAAGCATCGGAATCTAAAACTCAACTCACAGGAGAGGTTCAAATCATAGAAAGTTACGGTGTCAGTCCTCTTGTACTTAAGTCGGCATTGTGACTTTTGTATTAAATTCAGATGCAATTTCTGTGTTTCAGCGTCAATAAGAAGGTCCAAGGTATACAGTAAACCAGAAGTGAAGCATCGGAATCTAAAACTGGACTCACAGGAGAGGTTCAGATCACAGAAAGTTAGAGTGTCAGTCCTCTTCTACTTAAGTCATCATTGTGCCTTTTGTATTAAATTCGGATGCAATTTCTGTGTTTCATCGTCAATAAGAAGGTCCAAGGTATGCAGTAAACCTGAAGTGACGCATCTGAATCTAAAACTGGACTCATAGGAGAGGTTCAAATCACAGAAAGTTAGAGTGTCAGTCCTCTTGTACTTATGTCGGCTTTGTGCCTTTTGTATTATATTCGGATGCAATTACTGTGTTTCACCGTCAATAAGAAGGTCCAAGGTATACAGTAAACCTGAGGTTAAGCATCGGAATCTAAAAGTGGACTCATAGGAGAGGTTTAAATCAAAAAAAGTTAGAGTGTCTGTCCTCTTGTACTTATGACGGCATTGTGCCTTTTGTATTAAATTCGGATGCAATTTCTGTGTTTCATCGTCAATAAGAAGGTCCAAGGTATACAGTAAACCTGAAGTGTAGCATCGGAATCTAAAACTGGTCTCGTAGGAGAGGTTCAAATCATAGAAGGTTACAGTGTCAGTCCTCTTGTACTTAAGTCGGCATTGTGCCTTTTGTATTAAATTCAGATGTAATTTCTGTGTTTCAGCGTCAATAAGAAGGTTTAAGGGATACAGTAAACCTGAAGTGAAGCATCGGAATCTAAAACTGGACTCACAGGAGAGGTTCAGATCATAGAAAGTTAGAGTGTCAGTCCTCTTCTACTTAAGTCGGCATTGTGCCTTTAGTATTAAATTCGGATGCTATTTCTGTGTTTAATCGTCAATAAGAATCCCCAAGGTATACAGTAAACCGGAAGTGAAGCATCGGAATCTAAAACTAAACTCACAGGAGAGGTTCAAATCACAGAATGTTAGAGTGTCAGTCCTCTTGTACTTAAGTCGGCTTTGTACCTTTTGTATTATATTCGGATGCAATTTCTGTGTTTCATCGTCAATAAGAAGGTCCAAGGTATACAGTAAACCTGAGGTGTAGCATCGAAATCTAAAACTGGACTCACAGGAGAGGTTCAAATCATAGAAAGTTAGAGCGTCAGTTCTCTTGTACTTAAGTCGGCATTGTGCCTTTTGTATTAAATTCAGATTCGATTTCTGTGTTTCAGCGTCAATAAGAAGGTCCAAGGGATACGGTAAACTTGAAGTGAAGCATCGGAATCTAAAACTGGACTCACAGGAGAGGTTCAGATCAAAGAAAGTTAGAGTGTCAGTCCTCTTCTACTTAAGTCGGCATTGTGCCTTTTGTAATAAATTCAGATGCAATTTTTGTGTTTAATCGTCAATAAGAAGGCCCAAGGTATACAGTAAACCTGAAGTGAAGCATCGGAATCTAAAACTTGACTCACAGGAGAGGTTCAAATCACAGAATGTTAGAGTGTCAGTCCTCTTGTACTTAAGTCGGCTTTGTGCCTTTTGTATTATATTCGGATGCAATTTCTGTGTTACATCGTCAATAAGAAGGAAAAAGGGACACAGTAAACCTGAAGTGAAGCATGTGAATCAAAAACTCAACTCACAGGAGAGGTTCAAATCATAGAAAGTAACGGTGTCAGTCCTCTTGTACTTAAGTCGGCATTGTGACTTTTGTATTAAATTCAGATGCAATTTCTGTGTTTCAGCGTCAATAAGAAGGTCCAAGGTATACAGTAAACCAGAAGTGAAGCATCGGAATCTAAAACTGGACTCACAGGAGAGGTTCAGATCATAGAAAGTTAGAGTGTCAGTCCGCTTCTACTTAAGTCGGCATTGTGCATTTTGTATTAAATTCGGATGCAATTTCTGTGTTTCATCGTCAATAAGAAGGTCCAAGGTATACAGTAAACCTGAAGTGAAGCATCTGAATCTAAAACTGGACTCATAGGAGAGGTTCAAATCACAGAAAGTTAGAGTGTCAGCCCTTTTGTACTTAAGTCGGCTTTGTGCCTTTTGTATTATATTCGGATGCAATTACTGTGTTTCACCGTCAATAAGAAGGTCCAAGGTATACAGTAAACCTGAGGTGAAGAATCGGAATCTAAAACTGGACTCACAGAGAGGTTCAAATCATAGAAAGTTAGAGTGTCTGTCCTCTTGTACTTATGTCGGCATTGTGCCTTTTGTATTAAATTCGTATGCAATTTCTGTGTTGGTCATCAATAAGAATTTCCAAGGTATACAGTAAACCTGAAGTGAAGCATCGGAATCTAAAACTCAACTCACAGGGAAGGATCAAATCATAGAAAGTTAGAGTGTCAGTCCTCTTGTACTTAAGTCGGCATTGTGCCTTTTGTATTAAATTCGGATGCAATATCTGTGTTTCATCGGAAAATAAGATGTTAAAAGGGATACAGTAAACCTGAAGTGAAGCATCGGAATCTAAAACTGGACTCACAGGAGAGGTTTAAATCAAAGAAAGTTAGTGTGTCTGTCCTCTTGTACTTAAGTCGGCATTGTGCATTTTGTATTAAATTCAAATGCAACTTTTGTGTTTCATCGTCAGGAAGAAAGTCCTAGGTATACAGTAAACCTGAATTCAAGCATCGGAATCGATAACTGGACTCACAGGAGAGGTTCAAATCATAGAAAGTTTGAGTGTCAGTCCTCTTCTACTTAGGTCGGCATTGTGCCTTTTGTATTAAATTCGGATGCAATTTTAGTGTTTTATCGTCAATACGAAGGTCCCCGATATACAGTAAACCTGAAGTGAAGCATCGGAATCTAAAACTGGACTCACAGGAGAGGTTGAATCAAAGAAAGTTAGAGTGTCTGTCCTCTTGTACTTAAGTCGGCATTGTGCCTTTTGTATTAAATTCGAATGCAATTTCTGTGTTTCATCGTCATTTAGAAGGTCCATGGGGTACAGGAAACCTGAAGTGATGCATCGGATTCTAAAACTGGTCCCACAGGAGAGGTTGAATCAAAGAAAGTTAGTGTGTCTGTCTTCTTGTACATAAGTCGGCATTGTGCATTTTGTATTAAATTCAAATGCAACTTTTGTGTTACATCGTCAAGAAGAAAGTCCTAGGTATACAGTAAACCTGAATACAAGCATCGGAATCGATAACTGGACTCACAGGAGAGGTTCAAATCGTAGAAAGTTTGACTGTCAGTCCTCTTCTACTTAAGTCGGCATTGTGCCTTTTGTATAAAATTCGGATGCAATTTCTGTGTTTCATCGTCAATAAGAAGGTAAAAGGGATACAGTAAACCGGAAGTGAAACATCGGAATCTAAAACTCAATTCACAGGAGAGGTTCAAATCGTAGAAAGTTACAGTGTCAGTCCTCTTGTACTTAAGTCGGCATTGTGCCTTTTGTATTAAATTGAGATGCAATTTCTGTGTTTCAGCGTCAATAAGAAGGTCCAAGGGATACAGTAAACCTGAAGTAAAGCATCGGAATCTAAAACTGGACTCACAGGAGAGGTTCAAATCACAGAAAGTTAGAGTGTCAGTCCTCTAGTACTTAAGTCGGCTTTGTACCTTTTGTATTATATTCGGATGCAATTTCTGTGTTTCATCGTCAATAATAAGGTCCAAGGTATACATTAAACCTGAGTTGTAGCATCGAAATCTAAAACTGGACTCACAGGAGAGGTTCAAATCATAGAAAGTTAGAGTGTCAGTCCTCTTGTACTTAAGTCTGCATTGTGCTTTTGTATTACATTCGGATGCAATTTCTGTGTTTCATCGTCAATAAGATGGTCCAAGGGATACAGTAAACCTGAAATGAAGCATCGGAATCGAAAACTGGATCATAGGAGTGATTTAAATCAAAGAAAGTTAGAGTGTCAGTCCTCTTGTACGTATGTCTGCATTGTGCCTTTTGTATTAAATCCGGACGCAATTTCTGCGCTTCATCGTCAAAAAGAAGGTCCAAGTTACACAGTAAACCTGAAGTGAAGCATCGGAATCTAGAACCGGACTCACAGGAGCGGTTCAAATCATAGAAAGTTAGAGTGTCAGTCCTATTGTACTTAAGTCGGTATTGTGCCTTTTGTAATAAATTCGGATGCAATTTCTGTGTTTCATCGTCAATAACAAGGTCCAAGGTTTACAGTTAACCTGAAGTGAAGCATCGGAATCTAAAACTCAACTCACAGGAGAGGTTCAAATCATAGAAAGTTACAGTGTCAGTCCTCTTGTACTTAAGTCTGCATTGTGCCTTTTGTATTAAATTCAGATGCAATATCTGTGTTTCAGCGTCAATAAGAAGGTTTAAGAGATACAGTAAACCTGAAGTGAAGCATCAGAATCTAAAACTGGACTCACAGGAGAGGTTCAAATCATAGAAAGTTAGAGTGTCAGTCCTCTTGTACTTAAGTCGGCATTGTGCCTTTTGTATTAAATTCAGATTCAATTTCTGTGTTTCAGCGTCAATAAGAAGGTCCAAGGGATACGGTAAACCTGAAGTGAAGCATCGGAATCTAAAACTGGACTCACAGGAGAGGTTCAGATCAAAGAAAGTTAGAGTGTCAATCCTATTCTACTTAAGTCGGCATTGTGCCTTTTGTATTAAATTCGGATGCAAATTTTGTGTTTCATCGTCAATAAGAAGGCCCAAGGTATACAGTAAACCTGAAGTGAAGCATCTGAATCTAAAACTGGACTCACAGGAGAGGTTCAAATCACAGAAAGTTAGAGTGTCAGTCCTCATGTACTTAAGTCGGCTTTGTGCCTTTTGTATTATATTCGGATGCAATTTCTGTGTTTCATCGTCAATAAGAAGGAAAAAGGGACACAGTAAACCTGAAGTGAAGCATCGGAATCTAAAACTCAACTCACAGGAGAGGTTCAAATCATAGAAAGTTACGGTGTCAGTCCTCTTGTACTTAAGTCGGCATTGTGACTTTTGTATTAAATTCAGATGCAATTTCTGTGTTTCAGCGTCAATAAGAAGGTCCAAGGTATACAGTAAACCAGAAGTGAAGCATAGGAATCTAAAACTGGACTCACAGGAGAGGTTCAGATCACAGAAAGTTAGAGTGTCAGTCCTCTTCTACTTAAGTCGGCATTGTGCCTTTTGTATTAAATTCGGATGCAATTTCTGTGTTTCATCGTCAATAAGAAGGTCCAAGGTATGCAGTAAACCTGAAGTGACGCATCTGAATCTAAAACTGGACTCATAGGAGAGGTTCAAATCACAGAAAGTTAGAGTGTCAGTCCTCTTGTACTTATGTCGGCTTTGTGCCTTTTGTATTATATTCGGATGCAATTACTGTGTTTCACCGTCAATAAGAAGGTCCAAGGTATACAGTAAACCTGAGGTTAAGCATCGGAATCTAAAAGTGGACTCATAGGAGAGGTTTAAATCAAAAAATGTTAGAGTGTCTGTCCTCTTGTACTTATGACGGCATTGTGCCTTTTGTATTAAATTCGGATGCAATTTCTGTGTTTCATCGTCAATAAGAAGGTCCAAGGTATACAGTAAACCTGAAGTGTAGCATCGGAATCTAAAACTGGTCTCGTAGGAGAGGTTCAAATCATAGAAGGTTACAGTGTCAGTCCTCTTGTACTTAAGTCGGCATTGTGCCTTTTGTATTAAATTCAGATGTAATTTCTGTGTTTCAGCGTCAATAAGAAGGTTTAAGGGATACAGTAAACCTGAAGTGAAGCATCGGAATCTAAAACTGGACTCACAGGAGAGGTTCAGATCATAGAAAGTTAGAGTGTCAGTCCTCTTCTACTTAAGTCGGCATTGTGCCTTTAGTATTAAATTCGGATGCTATTTCTGTGTTTCATCGTCAATAAGAATCCCCAAGGTATACAGTAAACCGGAAGTGAAGCATCGGAATCTAAAACTAAACTCACAGGAGAGGTTCAAATCACAGAAAGTTAGAGTGTCAGTCCTCTTGTACTTAAGTCGGCTTTGTACCTTTTGTATTATATTCGGATGCAATTTCTGTGTTTCATCGTCAATAAGAAGGTCCAAGGTATACAGTAAACCTGAGGTGTAGCATCGAAATCTAAAACTGGACTCACAGGAGAGGTTCAAATCATAGAAAGTTAGAGCGTCAGTTCTCTTGTACTTAAGTCGGCATTGTGCCTTTTGTATTAAATTCAGATTCGATTTCTGTGTTTCAGCGTCAATAAGAAGGTCCAAGGGATACGGTAAACTTGAAGTGAAGCATCGGAATCTAAAACTGGACTCACAGGAGAGGTTCAGATCAAAGAAAGTTAGAGTGTCAGTCCTCTTCTACTTAAGTCGGCATTGTGCCTTTTGTAATAAATTCAGATGCAATTTTTGTGTTTAATCGTCAATAAGAAGGCCCAAGGTATACAGTAAACCTGAAGTGAAGCATCGGAATCTAAAACTTGACTCACAGGAGAGGTTCAAATCACAGAATGTTAGAGTGTCAGTCCTCTTGTACTTAAGTCGGCTTTGTGCCTTTTGTATTATATTCGGATGCAATTTCTGTGTTACATCGTCAATAAGAAGGAAAAAGGGACACAGTAAACCTGAAGTGAAGCATGTGAATCAAAAACTCAACTCACAGGAGAGGTTCAAATCATAGAAAGTAACGGTGTCAGTCCTCTTGTACTTAAGTCGGCATTGTGCCTTTTGTATTAAATTCAGATGCAATTTCTGTGTTTCAGCGTCAATAAGAAGGTCCAAGGTATACAGTAAACCAGAAGTGAAGCATCGGAATCTAAAACTGGACTCACAGGAGAGGTTCAGATCATAGAAAGTTAGAGTGTCAGTCCTCTTCTACTTAAGTCGGCATTGTGCCTTTTGTATTAAATTCGGATGCAATTTCTGTGTTTCATCGTCAATAAGAAGGTCCAAGGTATACAGTAAACCTGAAGTGAAGCATCTGAATCTAAAACTGGACTCATAGGAGAGGTTCAAATCACAGAAAGTTAGAGTGTCAGCCCTTTTGTACTTAAGTCGGCTTTGTGCCTTTTGTATTATATTCGGATGCAATTACTGTGTTTCACCGTCAATAAGAAGGTCCAAGGTATACAGTAAACCTGAGGTGAAGAATCGGAATCTAAAACTGGACTCACAGAGAGGTTCAAATCATAGAAAGTTAGAGTGTCTGTCCTCTTGTACTTATGTCGGCATTGTGCCTTTTGTATTAAATTCGTATGCAATTTCTGTGTTGGTCATCAATAAGAATTTCCAAGGTATACAGTAAACCTGAAGTGAAGCATCGGAATCTAAAACTCAACTCACAGGGAAGGATCAAATCATAGAAAGTTAGAGTGTCAGTCCTCTTGTACTTAAGTCGGCATTGTGCCTTTTGTATTAAATTCGGATGCAATATCTGTGTTTCATCGGAAAATAAGATGTTAAAAGGGATACAGTAAACCTGAAGTGAAGCATCGGAATCTAAAACTGGACTCACAGGAGAGGTGTAAATCAAAGAAAGTTAGTGTGTCTGTCCTCTTGTACTTAAGTCGGCATTGTGCATTTTGTATTAAATTCAAATGCAACTTTTGTGTTTCATCGTCAGGAAGAAAGTCCTAGGTATACAGTAAACCTGAATTCAAGCATCGGAATCGATAACTGGACTCACAGGAGAGGTTCAAATCATAGAAAGTTTGAGTGTCAGTCCTCTTCTACTTAGGTCGGCATTGTGCCTTTTGTATTAAATTCGGATGCAATTTTAGTGTTTTATCGTCAATACGAAGGTCCCCGATATACAGTAAACCTGAAGTGAAGCATCGGAATCTAAAACTGGACTCACAGGAGAGGTTGAATCAAAGAAAGTTAGAGTGACTGTCCTCTTGTACTTAAGTCGGCATTGTGCCTTTTGTATTAAATTCGAATGCAATTTCTGTGTTTCATCGTCATTTAGAAGGTCCATGGGGTACAGGAAACCTGAAGTGATGCATCGGATTCTAAAACTGGTCCCACAGGAGAGGTTGAATCAAAGAAAGTTAGTGTGTCTGTCTTCTTGTACATAAGTCGGCATTGTGCATTTTGTATTAAATTCAAATGCAACTTTTGTGTTTCATCGTCAAGAAGAAAGTCCTAGGTATACAGTAAACCTGACTACAAGCATCGGAATCGATAACTGGACTCACAGGAGAGGTTCAAATCGTAGAAAGTTTGAGTGTCAGTCCTCTTCTACTTAAGTCGGCATTGTGCCTTTTGTATTAATTTCGGATGCAATTTTAGTGTTTCATCGTCAATACGAAGGTCCAGGATATACAGTAAACCTGAAGTGAAGCATCGGAATCTAAAACTGGACTCACAGGAGAGGTTGAATCAAAGAATGTTAGAGTGTCTGTCCTCTTGTATTTAAGTCGGCATTGTGCCTTTTGTATTAAATTCAGATGCAATTTCTGTGTTTCATAGTCAACAAGAGGGTCCAAGGGATTTATGCCTTTTGTATTTAATTCGGATGCAATTTCTGTGTTTCATCGTCAATAATAAGGTAAAAGGGATACAGTATACCTGAAGTGAAGCATCGGAATCTAAAACTGGACTCAAAGGAGAGGTAAAATCACAGAAAGTTAGAGTGGCAGTCCTCTTGTACTTAAGTCGGCTTTGTACCTTTTGTATTATATTCGGATGCAATTTCTGTGTTTCATCATCATTAAGAAGGTCCAAGGTATACAGTAAACCTGAGGTGTAGCATCGAAATCTAAAACTGGACTCACCGGAGAGGTTCAAATCATAGAAAGTTAGAGCGTCAGTTCTCTTGTACTTAAGTCGGCATTGTGCCTTTTGTATTAAATTCAGATTCGATTTCTGTGTTTCAGCGGCAATAAGAAGGTCCAAGGGCTACGGTAAACCTGAAGTGAAGCATCGTAATCTAAAACTGGACTCACGGGAGAGGTTTAAATCATAGAAAGTTAGAGCGTCAGTTCTCTTGTACTTAAGTCGGCTTTGTGCCTTTTGTATTATATTCGGATGCAATTTCTGTGTTACATCGTCAATAAGAAGGAAAAAGGGACACAGTAAACCTGAAGTGAAGCATGTGAATCAAAAACGCAACTCACAGGAGAGGTTCAAATCATAGAAAGTTACGGTGTCAGTCCTCTTGTACTTAAGTCGGCATTGTGACTTTTGTATTAAATTCAGATGCAATTTCTTTGCTTCAGCGTCAATAAGAAGGACCAAGGTATACACTAAACCAGAAGTGAAGCATCGGAATCTAAAACTGGACTCACAGGAGAGGTTCAGATCATAGAAAATTAGAGTGTCAGTCCTCTTCTACTTAAGTCGGCATTGTGCCTTTTGTATTAAATTCGGATGCAATTTCTGTGTTTCATCGTCAATAAGAAGGTCCAAGGTATACAGTAAACCTGAAGTGAAGCATCTGAATCTAAAACTGGACTCATAGGAGAGGTTCAAATCACAGAAAGTTAGAGTGTCAGTCCTCTTGTACTTAAGTCGGCTTTGTGCCTTTTGTATTATATTCGGATGCAATTACTGTGTTTCACCGTCAATAAGAAGGTCCAAGGTATACAGTAAACCTGAGGTGAAGAATCGGAATCTAAAACTGGACTCACAGAGAGGTTCAAATCATAGAAAGTTAGAGTGTCTGTCCACTTGTACTTATGTCGGCATTGTGCCTTTTGTATTAAATTCGGATGCAATTTCTGTGTTTCATCGTCAATAAGAAGGTCCAAGGTATACAGTAAACCTGAAGTGTAGCATCGGAATCTAAAACTGGTCTCATAGGAGAGGTTCAAATCATAGAAAGTTGGAGTGTCAATCCTCTTGTACTTACGTCGGCATTGTGCCTTTTGTATTAAATTCGGATGCAATTTTAGTGTTTCATCGTCAATACGAAGGTCCAGGATATACAGTAAACCTGAAGTGAAGCATCGGAATCCAAAGCTGGACTCACAGGAGAGGTTAAATCAAAGAAAGTTAGAGTGTATGTCCTCTTGTACTTAAGTCGGCATTGTGCCTTTTGTATTAAATTCGGATGCAATTTCTGTGTTTCATCGTCATTTAGAAGGTCCAAGGGGTACAGTAAACCTGAAGTGATGCATCGGATTCTAAAACTGGTCCCTCAGGAGAGGTTGAATCAAAGAAAGTTAGAGTGGCAGTCCTCTTGTACTTAAGTCGGCTTTGTACCTTTTGTATTATATTCGGATGCAATTTCTGTGTTTCAACATCATTAAGAAGGTCCAAGGTATACAGTAAACCTGAAGTGAAAGATCGGAATCTAAAACTGGACTCACAGGAGAGGTTCAAATCATAGAAAGTTAGAGTGTCAGTCCTCTAGTACATAAGTCGGCATTGTGCCTTTTGTATTAAATTCGGATGCAATTTCTGTGTTTCATCGTCATTAAGAAGGTCCAAGGGGTACAGTAAACCTGAAGTGATGCATCGGATTCTAAAACTGGTCCCACAGGAGAGGTTTAAATCAAAGAATGTTACAGTGTCTGTCCTCTTGAATTTAAGTCGGCATTGTGCCTTTTGTATTAAATTCGGATGCTATTTCTGTGTTTCATAGTCAATAAAAGGGTCCAAGGGATTTATGCCTTTTGTATTTAATTCGGATGCAATATCTGTGTTACATCGTCAATAAGAAGGTCCAAGGTATACAGTAAACCTGAGGTGTAGCATCGAAATCTAAAACTGGACTCACAGGAGAGGTTCAAATCATAGAAAGTTAGAGTGTCAGTCCTCTTGTACTTAAGTCGGCTTTATGCCTTTTGTATTATATTCGGATGCAATTTCTGTGTTTCATCGTCAATAAGAAGGAAAAAGGTACACAGTAAACCTGAAGTGAAGCATCGGAATCAAAAACTCAACTCACAGGAGAGGTTCAAATCATAGAAAGGTACGGTGTCATTCCTCTTGTACTTAAGTCGGCATTGTGACTTTTGTATTATATTCGGATGCAATTACTGTTTTTCACCGTCAATAAGAAGGTCCAAGGTATACAGTAAACCTGAGGTGAAGCATCGGAATCTAAAACTGGACTCACAGGAGAGGTTCAAATCATAGAAAGTTAGAGTGTCAGTCCTCTTGTACTTAAGTCTGCATAGTGCCTTTTGTATTAAATTCGGATGCAATTTCTGTGTTTCATCGTCAATAAGAAGGTCCAAGGCATACAGTAAACCTGAAATGAAGCCTCGGAATCAATAACTGGACTCATAGGAGAGGTTTAAATCAAAAAAAGTTAGAGTGTCTGTCCTCTTGTACTTATGTCGGCATTGTGCCTTTTGTATTAAATTCGGATGCAATTTCTGTGTTTCACGTCATTAGGGATACAGTAAACCTGAAGTGAAGCGTTGGATTCTAAAACTGGTCCCACAGGAGAGGTTTAAATCAAAGTATGTTAGAGTGTCAGTCCACTTGTACTTAAGTCGGCATTGTGCCTTTTGTATTAAATTCGGATTCAAATCCTGTGTTTCATCGTCAATAAGAAGGTCCAAGGGATTTATGCCTTTTGTATTAAATTCTGATGCAATTTCTGTGTTGGTCATCAATAAGAAGGTCCAAGGTATACAGTAAACCTGAAGTGAAGCATCGGAATCTAAAACTCAACTCACAGGAGAGGATCAAATCATAGAAAGTTAGAGTGTCAGACCTCTTGTACATAAGTCGGCAATTGCCATTTGTATTAAATTCGGATGCAATTTCTGTGTTTCATCGTCAATAAGAAGGGCCAAGGTATACAGTAAACCTGAGGTGTAGCATCGAAATCTAAAACTGGACTCACAGGAGAGGTTCAAATCATAGAAAGTTAGAGTGTCAGTTTTCTTGTAACTATGTCGGCATTGTGCCATTTGTATTAAATTCAGATTCAATTTCTGTGTTTCAGCGTCAATAAGAAGGTCCAAGGTATATAGTAAACCGGAAGTGAAGCATCGGAATCTAAAACTGGAATCACAGGAGAGGTTCAAATCACAGAAAGTTAGAGTGTCAGTCCTCTTGTACTTAAGTCGGCTTTGTACCTTTTGTATTATATTCGGATGCAATTTCTGTGTTTCATCGTCAATAAGAAGGTCCAAGGTATACAGTAAACCTGAGGTGTAGCATCGAAATCTAAAACTGGACTCACAGGAGAGGTTCAAATCATAGAAAGTTAGAGTGTCAGTTTTCTTGTAACTATGTCGGCATTGTGCCATTTGTATTAAATTCAGATTCAATTTCTGTGTTTCAGCGTCAATAAGAAGGTCCAAGGTATACAGTAAACCTGAAGTAAAGCATCTGAATCTAAAACTGGACTCATAGGAGAGGTTCAAATCACAGAAAGTTAAGGTGTCAGTCCTCTTGTACTTAAGTCTGCATAGTGCCTTTTGTATTAAATTCGGATGCAATTTCTGTGTTTCACGTCATTAGGGATACAGTAAACCTGAAGTGAAGCGTTGGATTCTAAAACTGGTCCCACAGGAGAGGTTTAAATCAAAGTATGTTAGAGTGTCAGTCCACTTGTACTTAAGTCGGCATTGTGCCTTTTGTATTAAATTCGGATTCAAATCCTGTGTTTCATCGTCAATAAGAAGGTCCAAGGGATTTATGCCTTTTGTATTAAATTCTGATGCAATTTCTGTGTTGGTCATCAATAAGAAGGTCCAAGGTATACAGTAAACCTGAAGTGAAGCATCGGAATCTAAAACTCAACTCACAGGAGAGGATCAAATCATAGAAAGTTAGAGTGTCAGACCTCTTGTACTTAAGTCGGCAATTGCCATTTGTATTAAATTCGGATGCAATTTCTGTGTTTCATCGTCAATAAGAAGGGCCAAGGTATACAGAAAACCTGAAGTGAAGCATCGTACACTCAAACTGGACTTACAGGAGAGGTTCAAATCATAGAAAGTTAGGGTGTCAGTACTCTTGTACTTATGTCGGCATTGTGACTTTTCTGTTAAATTCGGATGCAATTTCTGTGTTTCATTGTCAATAAGAAGGTCCAAGGGATACAGTAAACCAGAAGTGAAGCATCGGAATCTAAAACTGGTCCCACAGGAGAGGTTTAAATCAAACAAAGTTAGAGTGTCTGTCCTCTTGTACTTAAGTCGTCATTGTGCCTTTTGTATTGAATTCAGATGCAATTTCTGTGTTTCATCGTCATTAAGAAGGTCCAAGGATACAGTAAACCTGAAGTGAAGCATCGGAATCTAAAACTGGTCCCACAGGAGAGGTTTAAATCAAACAAAGTTAGAGTGTCTGTCCTCTTGTACTTAAGTCGGCATTGTGCCTTTTGTATTAAATTCGGATGCAATTTCTGTGCTTCATCGTTAATAGGAAGGTCCAAGGGATACAGTAAACCTGAAGTGAAGCATCGGAATCTAAAACTGGACACACAGGAGGGGTTCAAATCATAGAAAGTTAGAGTGTCAGTCCTCTTGTACTTAAGTCGGCATTTGCCATTTGTATTAAATTCGGATGCAATTTCTGTGCTTCATCGTAAATAAGAAGGTCCAAGGGATACAGTAAACCTGACGTGAAGCATCGGAATCTAAAACTGGACTCACAGGAGAGGTTTAAATCAAAGGAAGTTAAGAGGTCTGTCCTCTTGTACTTCAGTCGGCATTGTGCCTTTTGTATTAAATTCGAATGCAATTTTTGTGTTTCATCGTCAAGAAGAAGGTCCAAGGTATACAGTAAACCTGAAGTCAAGCATGGGAATCGAAAACTGGACTCACAGGAGAGGTTCAAATCATAGAAAGTTAGAGTGTCAGTCCTCTTCTACTCATGTCGGCATTGTATCCTTTGTATTAAATTCGGATGCAATTTCTGTGTTTCATCGTCAATACGAAGGTCCAATTTATACAGTAAACCTGAAGTGAAGCATCGGAATCTAAAACTGGACTCACAGGAGAGGTTGAATCAAAGAAAGTTAGAGTGTCAGACCTCTTGTACTTAAGTCGGCATTGTGCCATTTGTATTAAATTCGGATGCTATTTCTGTGTTTCATCGTCAATAAGAAGGTAAAAGGGATACAGTAAACCTGAAGTGAAGCATCGGAATCTAACACTCAACTCACAGGAGAGGTTCATATCATAGAAAGTTACAGTGTCAGTCCTCTTGTACTTAAGTCGGCATTGTGCCTTTTGTATTAAAATCAGATGCAATTTCTGTGTTTCATCGTCAAGAGGAAGGTCCAAGGTATACAGTAAACCTGAAGTCAAGCTTCGGAATCGAAAACTGGACTCACAGTAGGGGTTCAAATCATAGAAAGTTAGAGTGTCAGTCCTCTTCTACTTAAGTCGGCATTGTGCCTTTTGTATTAAATTCAAATGCAATTTCTGTGTTTCATCGTCAATACGAAGGTCAAAGGTATACAGTAAACCTGAAGTGAAGCATCGGAATCTAAAACTGGACTCACAGGAGAGGTTGAATCAAAGAAAGTTAGAGTGTCTGTCCTCTTGTACTTAAGTCGGCATTGTGACTTTTGTATTAATTTCGGATGCAATTTCTGTGTTTCATCGTCAATAAGAAGGTCCAAGGTATTTATGCCTTTTGTATTAAATTCGGATGCAATTTCTGTGTTGGTCATCAATACGAAGGTCCAAGGTATACCGTAAACCTGAAGTGAAGCATCGGAATCTAAAACTCAACTCACAGGAGAGGATCAAATCATAGAAAGTTAGAGTGTCAGTCATCTACTACTTAAGTCGGCATTGTGCCTTTTGTATTAAATTCAGATGCAATTTCTGAGTTTCATCGTCATTAAGAAGGTCCAAGGGATCCAGTAAACCTGAAGTGAGGCATCGGAATCTAAAACTGGTCCCACAGGAGAGGTATAAATCAAACAAAGTTAGAGTGTCTGTCCTCTTGTACGTAAGTCGGCATTGTGCTTTTTGTACTAAATTCGGATGCAATTTCTGTGTTTCATCGTCAATAAGAAGGTCCAAGGTATTTATGCCTTTTGTATTAAATTCGAATGCAATTTCTGTGTTGGTCATCAATAAGAAGGTCCAAAGTATACCGTAAACCTGAAGTGAAGCATCGGAATCTAAAACTCAACTCACAGGAGAGGATCAAATCATAGAAAGTTAGAGTGTCTGTCCTCTTGTACTTAAGTCGGCTTTGTGCATTTTGTATTAAATTCGGATGCAATTTCTGTGTTTCATCGTAAATAAGAACGTTCAAGGGATACAGTAAACCTGACGTGAAGCTTCGGAATCGAAAACTGGACTCACAGGAGAGGTTCAAATCATAGAAAGTTAGAGTGTCAGTCATCTACTACTTAAGTCGGCATTGTGCCTTTTGTATTATATTCGGATGCAATTTCTGTGTTTCATCGTCAATAAGAAGGTCCAAGGTATACAGTCACACCTGAAGTGAAGCATCGGAATCGAAAACTGGACTCACAGGAGAGGTTGAATCAAAGAAAGTTTGAGTGTCTGTCCTCTTGTACTTAAGTCGGCATTGTGCCTTTTGTATTAAATTCAGATGCAATTTCCGTGTTTCATCGACATTAATAAGGTCCAAGGGATACAGTAAACCTGAAGTGAAGCATCGGAATCTAAAACTGGTCCCACAGGAGAGGTATAAATCAAACAAAGTTAGAGTGTCTGTCCTCTTGTACTTAAGTCGGCATTGTGCCTTTTGTATTAAATTCGGATGCAATTTCTGTGTTTCATCGTCAATAAGAAGGACCAAGGTATACAGTAAACCTGACGTGAAGCATTGGATTCTGAAACTGGTCCCACAGGAGAGGTTTAAATCAAAGTATGTTAGAGTGTCTGTCCTCTTGTACTTAAGTCGGCATTGTGCCTTTTGTATTTAATTCGGATGCAATTTCTGTGTTTCATCGTCAATAAGAAGGTCCAAGGGATTTATGCCTTTTGTATTAAATTCGGATGCAATTTCTGTGTTGGTCATCAATAAGAAGGTCCAAGGTATACAGTAAACCTGAAGTAAAGCATCGGAATCTAAAACTCAACTCACAGGAGAGGATCAAATCATAGAAAGTTAGAGTGTCAGATCTCTTGTACTTAAGTCGACATTTCCCATTTGTATTAAATTCGTATGCAATTTCTGTGTTTCATCGTCAATAAGAAGGTCCAAGGTATACAGAATTCCTGAAGTGAAGCATCGTACACTCAAACTGGACTTACAGGAGAGGTTCAATCATAGAAAGTTAGAGTGTCAGTACTCTTGTACTTATGTCGTCATTGTGACTTTTCTGTTAAATTCGGAGGCAATTTCTGTGTTTCATTGTCAATAAGAAGGTGCAAGGGATACAGTAAACCAGAAGTGAAGCAGCAGAATCTAAAACTGGACTCACAGGACAGGTACAAGTCATAGAAGGTTAGAGTGTCAGTCCTCTTGTACTTCAGTTCGCATTGTGCCTTTTGTATTAAATTCGGATGCAATTTCTGTGCTTCATCGTTAATAGGAAGGTCCAAGGGATACAGTAAACCTGAAGTGAAGCATCGGAATCCGAAACTGGACTCACAGGAGAGGTTCAAATCATAGAAACTTAGAGTGTCAGTCCTTTTGTACTTAAGTCGGCATTGTGACTTTTGTATTAAATTGGGACGCAATTTCTGTGTTTCATCGTCAATAAGATGGACCAAGCTATACAGTAAGCCTGAAGTGAAGCATCGGAATCTAAAACTGGACTCACAGGAGAGGTTCAAATCATAGAAAGTCAGAGTGTCAGTTCTCTTCTACTTAAGTTGTCATTGTGCCTTTTGTATTAAATTCGGATGCAATTTCTGTGTTTCAACGTCAATAAGAAGGTCCAAGGTATACAATAGACCTGAAGTAATGCATCGGAATCTAAAACAGGGCTCACAGGAGAGGTTTTAATCAAAGAAAGTTGGAGTGTCTGTCCTCTTGTACTTAAGTCGGCATTGTGCATTTTGTATTAAATTCGAATGCAATTTCTGTGTTTCATCGTAAATAAGAAGGTCCAAGGGATACAGTAAACCTGACGTGAAGCATCAGAATCTAAAACTGGACTCACAGGAGAGGTTTAAATCAAAGAAAGTTAGGGTGTCTGTCCTCTTGTACTTCAGTCGGCATTGTGCCTTTTGTATTAAATTCGGATGCAATTTTTGTGTTTCATCGTCAAGAAGAAGGTCCAAGGTATACAGTAAACCTGAAGTCAAGCATGGGAATCGAAAACTGGACTCACAGGAGAGGTTCAAATCATAGAAAGTTAGAGTATCAGTCCTCTTCTACTCATGTCGGCATTGTGTCTTTTGTATTAAATTCGGATGCAAATTCTGTGTTTCATCGTCAATACGAAGGTCCAAGGTATACAGTAAACCTGAAGTGAAGCATCGGAATCTAAAACTGGACTCACAGGAGAGGTTGAATCAAAGAAAGTTAGAGTGTCTGTCCTCTTGTACTTAAGTCGGCATTGTGCCTTTTGTATTAAATACGGATGCAATTTCTGTGTTTCATCGTCATTAGGGATACAGTAAACCTGAAGTGAAGCATTGGATTCTAAAACTGCTCCCACAGGAGAGGTTTAAATCAAAGTATGTTAGAGTGTCAGTCCACCTGTACTTAAGTCGGCATTGTGCCTTTTGTATTAAATTCGGATGCAAATCCTGTGTTTCATCGTCAATAAGAAGGTCCAAGGCATTTATGCCTCTTGTATTAAATTCGGATGCAATTTCTGTGTTAGTCATCAATAAGAAGGTCCAAGGTATACAGTAAACCTGAAGTGAAGCATCGGAATCTAAAACTCAACTCACAGGAGAGGATCAAATCATAGAAAGTTAGAGTGTCAGACCTCTTGTACTTAAGTCGGCATTGTGCCATTTGTATTAAATTCGGATGCAATTTCTGTGTTTCATCGTCAATAAGAAGGTAAAAGGGATACAGTAAACCTAAAGTGAAGCATCGGAATCTAACACTCAACTCACAGGAGAGGTTCAAATCATAGAAAGTTAAGGTGTCAGTCCTCTTGTACTTAAGTCGGCATTGTGCCTTTTGTTTTAAATTCATATGCAATTTCTGTGTTTCATCGTCAAGAAGAATGTCCAAGGTATACAGTAAACCTGAAGTCAAGCATCGGAATCGAAAACTGGACTCACAGTAGGGGTTCAAATCATAGAAAGTTAGAGTGTCAGTCCTCTTCTACTTAAGTCGGCATTGTGCCTTTTGTATTAAATTCGGATGCAATTTCTGTGTTTCATCGTCAATACGAAGGTCAAAGGTATACAGTAAACCTGAAGTGAAGCATCGGAATCTAAAACTGGACTCACAGGAGAGGTTGAATCAAAGAAAGTTAGAGTGTCAGTCCTCTTGTACTTATGTCGGCATTGTGCCTTTTATACTAAATTCGGATGCAATTTCTGTGTTTCATCGTCAATAAGAAGGTCCAAGGTATACAGTAAACCTGAAGTGAAGCATCGGAATCTAAAAACTCAACTCACAGGAGAGGTTCAAATCATACAAAGTTACAGTGTCAGTCCTCTTGTATTTAAGTCGGCATTGTGCCTTTTGTATTAAATTCCTATGCAATTTCTGTGTTGGTCATCAATAAGAATTTCCAAGGTATACAGTAAACCTGAAGTGTAGCATGGGAATCAAAAACTGGTCCCACAGGAGAGGTTTAAATCAAAGTATGTTAGAGTGCCTGTCCTCTTGTACTTAAGTCGGCATTGTGCCTTTTGTATTAAATTCAGATGCAATTTCTGTGTTTCATTGTCATTAAGAAGGTCCAAGGGATACAGTAAACCTGAAGTGAAACATTGGATTCCAAAACTGGTCCCACAGGAGAGGTTTAAATCAAAGTATGTTAGAGTGCCTGTCCTCTTGTACTTAAGTCGGCATTGTGCCTTTTGTATTAAATTCGGATGCAATTTCTGTGTTTCATCGTCAATAAGAAGGTCCAAGGTATACAGAAAACCTGAAGTGAAGCATCGTACACTCAAACTGGACTTACAGGAGAGGTTCAAATCATAGTAAGTTAGAGTGTCAGTACTCTTGTACTTGTGTCGGCATTGTGACTTTTCTGTTAAATTCGGATGCTATTTCTGTGTTTCATTGTCAATAAGAAGGTCCAAGGGATACAGTAACCCACAAGTGAAGCATCAGAATCTAAAACTGGACTCACAGGACAGGTACAAGTCATAGGAGGTTAGAGTGTCAGTCCTCTTGTACATCAGTTCGCATTTTGCCTTTTGTATTAAATTCGGATGCAATTTCTGTGCTTCATCGTTAATAGGAAGGTCCAAGGGATACAGTAATCCTGAAGTGAAGCATCGGAATCTAAAACTGGACTCACAGGAGAGGTTCAAAACATAGAAAGTTAGAGTGTCAGTCCTCTTGTACTTAAGTCGGCATTGCGACTTTTGTATTAAATTGGGACGCAATTTCTGTGTTTCATCGTCAATAAGATGGACCAAGGTATACAGTAATCCTGAAGTGATGCATCGGAATCTAAAACTGGACTCACAGGAGAGATTCAAATCATAGAAAGTCAGAGTGTCAGTCCTCTTCTACTTAAGTTGTCATTGTGCCTTTTGTATTAAATTCGGATGCAATTTCTGTGTTTCAACGTCAATAAGAAGGTCCAAGGTATACAATAGACCTGAAGTAATGCATCGGAATCTAAAACAGGGCTCACAGGAGAGGTTTTAATCAAAGAAATTTGGAGTGTCTGTCCCCTTGTACTTAAGTCGGCATTGTGCATTTTGTATTAAATTCGGATGCAATTTCTGTGTTTCATCGTAAATAAGAAGGTCCAAGGGATACAGTAAACCTGACGTGAAGCATCGGAATCTAAAACTGGACTCACAGGAGAGGTTTAAATCAAAGAAAGTTAGGGTGTCTGTCCTCTTGTACTTCAGTCGGCATTGTGTGTTTTGTATTAAATTCGGATGCAATTTTTGTGTTTCATCGTCAAGAAGAAGGTCCAAGGTATACAGTAAACCTGAAGTCAAGCATGGGAATCGAAAACTGGACTCACAGGAGAGATTCAAATCATAGAAAGTTAGAGTGTCAGACCTCTTGTACTTAAGTCGGCATTGTGCCTTTTGTATTAAATTCGGATGCAATTTCTGTGTTTCATCGTCATTAGGGATACAGTAAACCTGAAGTGAAGCATTGGATTCTAAAACTGGTCCCACAGGAGAGGTTTAAATCAAAGTATGTTAGAGTGTCAGTCCACCTGTACTTAAGTCGGCATTGTGCCTTTTGTATTAAATTCGGATGCAAATCCTGTGTTTCATCGTCAATAAGAAGGTCCAAGGCATTTATGCCTCTTGTATTAAATTCGGATGCAATTTCTGTGTTGGTCATCAATAAGAAGGTCCAAGGTATACAGTAAACCTGAAGTGAAGCATCGGAATCTAAAACTGGACTCACTGGAGAGGTTGAATCAAAGAAAGTTAGAGTGTCTGTCCTCTTGTACTTAAGTCGGCATTGTGCCTTTTGTATTAAATTCGGATGCAATTTCTGTGTTTCATCGTCATTAGGGATACAGTAAACCTGAAGTGAAGCATTGGAGTCTAAAACTGGTCCCACAGGAGAGGTTTAAATCAAAGTATGTTAGAGTATCAGTCCACCTGTACTTAAGTCGGCATTGTGCCTTTTGTATTAAATTCGGATGCAAATCCTGTGTTTCATCGTCAATAAGAAGGTCCAAGGCATTTATGCCTCTTGTATTAAATTCGGATGCAATTTCTGTGTTGGTCATCAATAAGAAGGTCCAAGGTATACAGTAAACCTGAAGTGAAGCATCGGAATCTAAAACTCAATTCACAGGAGAGGATCAAATCATAGAAAGTTAGAGTGTCAGACCTTTTGTACTTAAGTCGGCATTGTGCCATTTGTATTAAATTCGGATGCAATTTCTGTGTTTCATCGTCAATAAGAAGGTAAAAGGGATACAGTAAACCTGAAGTGAAGCATCGGAATCTAACACTCAACTCACAGGAGAGATTCAAATCATAGAAAGTTAAGGTGTCAGTCCTCTTGTACTTAAGTCGGCATTGTGCCTTCTGTTTTAAATTCATATGCAATTTCTGTGTTTCATCGTCAAGAAGAATGTCCAAGGTATACAGTAAACCTGAAGTCAAGCATCGGAATCGAACACTGGACTCACAGTAGGGGTTCAAATCATAGAAAGTTAGAGTGTCAGTCCTCTTCTACTTAAGTCGGCATTGTGCCTTTTGTATTAAATTCGGATGCAATTTCTGTGTTTCATCGTCAATACGAAGGTCAAAGGTATACAGTAAACCTGAAGTGAAGCATCGGAATCTAAAACTGGACTCACAGGAGAGGTTGAATCAAAGAAAGTTAGAGTGTCAGTCCTCTTGTACTTATGTCGGCATTGTGCCTTTTATACTAAATTCGGATGCAATTTCTGTGTTTCATCGTCAATAAGAAGGTCCAAGGTATACAGTAAACCTGAAGTGAAGCATCGGAATCTAAAAACTCAACTCACAGGAGAGGTTCAAATCATACAAAGTTACAGTGTCAGTCCTCTTGTATTTAAGTCGGCATTGTGCCTTTTGTATTAAATTCCTATGCAATTTCTGTGTTGGTCATCAATAAGAATTTCCAAGGTATACAGTAAACCTGAAGTGTAGCATGGGAATCAAAAACTGGTCCCACAGGAGAGGTTTAAATCAAAGTATGTTAGAGTGCCTGTCCTCTTGTACTTAAGTCGGCATTGTGCCTTTTGTATTAAATTCAGATGCAATTTCTGTGTTTCATTGTCATTAAGAAGGTCCAAGGGATACAGTAAACCTGAAGTGAAACATTGGATTCCAAAACTGGTCCCACAGGAGAGGTTTAAATCAAAGTATGTTAGAGTGCCTGTCCTCTTGTACTTAAGTCGGCATTGTGCCTTTTGTATTAAATTCGGATGCAATTTCTGTGTTTCATCGTCAATAAGAAGGTCCAAGGTATACAGAAAACCTGAAGTGAAGCATCGTACACTCAAACTGGACTTACAGGAGAGGTTCAAATCATAGTAAGTTAGAGTGTCAGTACTCTTGTACTTATGTCGGCATTGTGACTTTTCTGTTAAATTCGGATGCTATTTCTGTGTTTCATTGTCAATAAGAAGGTCCAAGGGATACAGTAACCCACAAGTGAAGCATCAGAATCTAAAACTGGACTCACAGGACAGGTACAAGTCATAGAAGGTTAGAGTGTCAGTCCTCTTGTACATCAGTTCGCATTGTGCCTTTTGTATTAAATTCGGATGCAATTTCTGTGCTTCATCGTTAATAGGAAGGTCCAAGGGATACAGTAATCCTGAAGCGAAGCATCGGAATCTAAAACTGGACTCACAGGAGAGGTTCAAAACATAGAAAGTTAGAGTGTCAGTCCTCTTGTACTTAAGTCGGCATTGTGACTTTTGTATTAAATTGGGACGCAATTTCTGTGTTTCATCGTCAATAAGATGGACCAAGGTATACAGTAATCCTGAAGTGATGCATCGGAATCTAAAACTGGACTCACAGGAGAGATTCAAATCATAGAAAGTCAGAGTGTCAGTCCTCTTCTACTTAAGTTGTCATTGTGCCTTTTGTATTAAATTCGGATGCAATTTCTGTGTTTCAACGTCAATAAGAAGGTCCAAGGTATACAATAGACCTGAAGTAATGCATCGGAATCTAAAACAGGGCTCACAGGAGAGGTTTTAATCAAAGAAAGTTGGAGTGTCTGTCCTCTTGTACTTAAGTCGGCATTGTGCATTTTGTATTAAATTCAGATGCAATTTCTGTGTTTCATCGTCAAGAAGAAGGTCCAAGGTATACAGTAAACCTGAAGTCAAGCATCGGAATCGAAAACTGGACTCACAGTAGGGGTTCAAATCATGGAAAGTTAGAGTGTCAGTCCTCTTCTACTTAAGTCGGCATTGTGCCTTTTGTATTAAATTCGGATGCAATTTCTGTGTTTCATCGTCAATACGAAGGTCAAAGGTATACAGTAAAATTGAAGTGAAGCATCGGAATCTAAAACTGGACTCACAGGAGAGGTTGAATCAAAGAAAATTAGAGTGTCTGCCCTCTTGTACTTAAGTCGGCATTGTGACTTTTGTATTAATTTCGGATGCAATTTCTGTGTTTCATCGTCAATAAGAAGGTCCAAGGTATTTATGCCTTTTGTATTAAATTCGGATGCAATTTCTGTGTTGGTCATCAATAAGAAGGTCCAAGGTATACTGTAAACCTGAAGTGAAGCATCGGAATCTAAAACTCAACTCACAGGAGAGGTTCAAATCATAGAAAGTTACAGTGTCAGTCCTCTTGTACTTAAGTCGGCATTGTGCCTTTTGTATTAAATTCAGATTCAATTTCTGTGTTTCATCGTCTATAAGAAGGTCCAAGGTATACAGTAAACCTGAAGTGAAGCATCGGAATCTAAAACTGGATTTACAGGAGAGGTTCAAATCACAGAAAGATAGAGGGTCAGTCCTCTTGTACTTAAGTCGGCTTTGTGCCTTTTGTATTATATTCGGATGCAATTTCTGTGTTTCATCGTCAACAAGAAGGTAAAAGGGACACAGTAAACCTGAAGTTAAGCATCGGAATCTAAAACTCAACTCACAGGAGAGGTACAAATCATTGAAAGTTACGGTGACAGTCCTCTTGTACTTAAGTCGGCATTGTGACTTTTGTATTAAATTCAGATGCAATTTCTGTGTTTCAGCGTCAATAAGAAGGTCCATGGGATACAGTAAACCAGAAGTGAAGCATCGGAATCTAAAACTGGACTCACAGGAGAGGTTCAGATTATAGAAAGTTAGAGTGTCAGTCCTCTTCTGCTTAAGTCTGCATTTTGCCTTTTGTATTAAATTCGGATGCAATTTCTGTGTTTCATCGGCAATAAGAAGGTCCAAGGTATACAGTAAACCGGAAGTGAAGCATCGGAACCTAAAACTGGACTCACAGGAGAGGTTCAATTCACAGAAAGTTAGAGTGTCAGTCCTCTTGTACTTAAGTCGGCATTGTGCCTTTTGTATTACATTCGGATGCAATGTCTGTGTTTCATCGTCAATAAGAAGGTCCAAGGTATACAGTAAACCTGAAGTGTAACATCGGAATCTAAAACTGTTCTCGTAGGAGAGGTTCAAATCATAGAAAGTTAGAGTGTCAGTACTCTTGTACTTAGGTCGGCATTGTGCCTTTTGTATTAAATTCGGATGCAATATCTGTGTTTCATCGTCAATAAGAGGGTCCAAGGGATACAGTAAACCTGAAGTGAAGCATCGGAATCTTAAATTGGACTCACAGGACAGGTCCAAATCATAGAAAGTTAGAGTGTCAGTCCTCTTGTACATAAGTCGGCATTGTGCCTTTTTGTATTAAATTCGAATGCAATGTCTGTGCTTCATCGTTAATAAGAAGGTCCAAGGTATACAGTAAACCTGAAGTGAAGAATGGGAATCTAGAACTGGACTCACAGGAGAGGTTCAAATCATAGAAAGTTAGAGTGTCAGTCCTCTTGTACCTTAGTCGGCATTGTGCCTTTTGTATTAAATTCGTATGCAATTTCTGTGTTGGTCATCAATAAGAATTTCCAAGGTATACAGTAAACCTGAAGTGAAGCATCGGAATCTAAAATTCAACTCACAGGGAAGGATCAAATCATAGAAAGTAAGAGTGTCAGTCCTCTTGTACTTAAGTCGGCATTGTGACTTTTGTATTAAATTCGGATGCAATTTCTGTGTTTCATCGTCAATAAGAAGTTAAAAGGGATACAGTAAACCTGAAGTGAAGCATTGGAATCTAAAACTGGACTCACAGGAGAGGTTTAAATCAAAGAAAGTTAGTGTGTCTGTCCTCTTGTACTTAAGTCGGCATTGTGCATTTTGTATTAAATTCAAATGCAATTTTTGTGTTTCATCGTCAAGAAGAAAGTCCTAGGTATACAGTAAACCTGAAGTGAAGCATCGGAATCTGAAACTGGACTCACAGGAGTGGTTGAATCAAAGAAAGTTAGAGTGTCTGTCCTCTTGTACTTAAGTCGGCATTGTGCCTATTGTATTAAATTCAGATGCAATTTCTGTGTTTCATACTCAATAAAAAGGTCCAAGGGATTTATGCCTTTTGTATTAAATTCGGATGCAATTTCAGTGTTGGTCATCAATAAGAAGGTCCAAGGTATACAGTAAACCTGAAGTGAAGCATCGGAATCTAAAACTCAACTCACAGGAGAGGATCAAATCATAGAAAGTTAGAGTGTCAGTCCTCTTGTACTTAAGTCGGAATTGCGCCTTTTGTATAAAATTCGGATGCAATTTCTGTGTTTCATCGTCAATAAGAAGGTAAAAGGGATACAGTAAACCTGAAGTGAAGCATCGGAATCTAAAACTCAACTCACAGGAGAGGATCAAATCATAGAAAGTTAGAGTGTCAGACCTCTTGTACTTAAGTCGGCATTGTGCCATTTGTATTAAATTCGGATGCAATTTCTGTGTTTCATCGTCAATAAGAAGGTAAAAGGGATACAGTAAACCTGAAGTGAAGCATCGGAATCTAACACTCAACTCACAGGAGAGTTTAAAATCATAGAAAGTTACAGTGTCAGACCTCTTGTACTTAAGTCGGCATTGTGCCTTTTGTATTAAATTCAGATGCAATTTCTCTGTTTCATCGTCAAGAAGAAGGTCCAAGGTATACAGTAAACCTGAAGTCAAGCATCGGAATCGAAAACTGGACTCACAGTAGGGGTTCAAATCATGGAAAGTTAGAGTGTCAGTCCTCTTCTACTTAAGTCGGCATTGTGCCTTTTGTATTAAATTCGGATGCAATTTCTGTGTTTCATCGTCAATACGAAGGTCAAAGGTATACAGTAAAATTGAAGTGAAGCATCGGAATCTAAAACTGGACTCACAGGAGAGGTTGAATCAAAGAAAATTAGAGTGTCTGCCCTCTTGTACTTAAGTCGGCATTG